>NC_142590.1:92579027-92892925 GCF_965207765.1 Zootoca vivipara | reverse complement strand
GCATGAAGAAGAATGGCATGGAGATGGTGAGGTTTATGTTTATTATTATTATTATCCCCAATTCCTTCTGCATCTCCTCTCCTAAGATAGTTGAGAACCATCCCAACCCCTTTTGCTTCCATTCCTCATTCATATGATCCTCACTGGACCTGGTCTGTTTAACTGCCCTGTGGGTTGGCATCTTCACGCCTTTGCCATGGCAACAACAACAACAACAACAACAATAATAATTTATACCCCGCCCATCTGGCTGGGTTTCCCCAGCCACTCTGGGCGGCTTCCAACAGAAAACTGAAATAAAATAATCTATTAAACATTAAAAGCCTCCCTAACCAGGGCTGCCTTCAGATGCCTTCTAAAAATCTGGTAGCTGTTTTTCTCTTTGACATCTGATGGGAGGGCGTTCCACAGGGCGGGTGCCACCACCGAGAAGGCCCTCTGCCTGGTTCCCTGCAACTTGGCTTCTCGCAACGAGGGTACCGCTAGAAGGCCCTCGGCGCTGGACCTCAGTGTCCGGGCAGAACGATGGGGGTGGAGATGCTCCTTCAGGTATACTGGACCGAGGCCATTGGGCTTTAAAGGTCAGCACCAACACTTTGAACTGTGCTCGGAAACGTACTGGGAGCCAGTGTAGATCTTTCAAGACCGGTGTTATGTGGTCTCGGTGGCCGCTCCCAGCCACCAGTCTAGCTGCCGCATTCTGGATTAGTTGTAGTTTCCGGGTCACCTTCAAAGGTAGCCCCACGTAGAGCGCATTGCAGTAGTCCAAGCGAGAGATAACTAGAGCATGCACCACTCTGGAGAGACAGTCTGCAGGCAGGTAGGGTCTCAGCCTGCGTACCAGGTGGAGCTGATAGACAGCTGCCCTGGACACAGAATTGACCTGCACCTCCATGGACAGCTGTGAGTCCAAAATGACTCCCAGGCTGCGCACCTGGTCCTTCAGGGGCACAGTTACCCCATTCAGAACCAGGGAGTCCCCCACACCTGCCCGCCTCCTGTTCCCCCATGAACAGTACTTCTGTCTTGTCAGGATTCAACCTCAATCTGTTAGCTGCCATCCATCCTCCAACCGCCTCCAGGCACTCACACAGGACCTTCACTGCCTTTACTGGTTCTGATTTGAAAGAGAGGTAGAGCTGGGTATCATCCACATACTGATGAACACCCAGCCCAAACCCCCTGGTGATCTCTCTTAGCGGCTTCATATAGATGTAAAAAGCATGGGGGAGAGGACAGAACCCTGAGGCAGAGTGGCTGGGGAATAAATAATAAATTATTATTATTATTATTATTATTATTATTATTATTATTATTAAATATCCTTGGGGGCCTTTGGAGGCCAAAAGGAGGGATATAAGCATGTTAATACAGAACCATTCATTTTTTCCTGAGCTGGTGATTCTTCTCCTTTGACTGTCTGGTCTGCCTGCCCACCCACTGACCCTCTTATCCGACGGCTGACATTCCTGGCTCTCTGTGTCCCCAGACCAGGCCCACCCCGCCCCACCTGACCTCAGCCATGGCCGAGAACATCCTGGCAGCCGCTTGCGAGAGTGAGACGAGGAAAGCAGCCAAAAGAATGCGGCTGGAGATCTACCAAACGTCACAGGTACAGGCCCTGGAGCTGACCTCCTGTTTGGCGCTGAACGCATGGTTCTGTGCCCTGGGGGGGGGGGGCTGTGACGGAGCTGCTGCGCCTGCCCTTGCCCCATCACCACCTGTTCACAAGCTGTGCAGTCTGCATGTTGCACTCATGGCTTTGAGAGCGGGCAATAGGTGTGGCGCTATGCACAGCGAGGGGGTGGGAGAGTAAAGAACAGGCTTCTGGGTATTTGGCTCAAAGGGCTCCTTGTCTCCCTCAGCCCCTGCCTGGCTGGAGGGGCCTGAGGCCGGGCACCCTCCTCCCCCCCTACTGGTGCACCCCTTGCTTAGAGACCCATGTTGGAAAAGAGCCTCCTTCATTGCAGGAGGTTGGACTAGATGACTCTTGTGGTCTCTTCGAGTTCTGCAATTCTATGATTCCTCCACTGTAGGATGAGCCGGTTGCCCTGGACAAGCAGCACTCCCGGGATTCAGCTGCCATCACTCATTCGTCCTACACACTGCCAGCCTCTTCTTTCTCCCAAGATCCCGTCTATATCAACGGGAGCCTGAACTACAGTTACCGGAGCTACGGAAGCCTCGGAGGCAGCCTGCAGCCTGCCTCCTCGCTCCAGACAGGGAATCACAGTAATGGTAAGCAGAGGGGGGGGGAAGCTCTGGCTCAACCCCCCCTGCCCCCCACAATTATGCTTTTAGAAAGCTTTCACTGGTGCCACAGGGAGCTTTTAAAAAGCCTAATTGCTGTGGGGAAACGAGGCAGTTGAGGGGAGGGGTGAGAGAAGGGAAAAGAGAGAAAGGGGCCAGGAAGAGAATGAAGTCGATGAATGTTTCGTGTGCATGTGAGAAAAAGAGAAAGTGTGGGGGTGACTCTGCCGCCCCCTTTTGTGTCTGTCTGCACTCCCTACTGGCATGTGGCTTGTGGAAGGTCCCCCACAAGGGCATGCAGCCCTCAGGCTGGAGAATGCCCTGCTGTGCCCTGGCTGCCTTCCACTTCTGCTCAGGTGTTGCCCTCAAAGGGGGTGAGTCCAGGCAAAGGCCAGAGTCTTGTGAGCCAACACAGCAGCCCCTCGCCTTGTGCATTTGTGCCTTTGGGCTCAGGAACAGGAGACTCTGGGGGCCCTTTGGCAAAATGTGGAAGTGTGAACCCCCCGCCATTTTGGCCCTGCTGGTTTTCAGGAATGGAGGGAGGATCCTTTGTTGTGTCCAGTGTCCACACGACAAGTCTCTGAGTGCATGTCGTGAGGTGTGCCTCAGTGGCCTCTGGCCCTCCTTCCACTCACTCCCAGCTTGCCCTCGCTGGAAGGATGTGATTTCTGGAGCCGCAAAAGATGCCTCTCTGGGATTAACGCTTCTCATCCCTTCCTAATGCCTCTTAACTCTGAAGCAAGATCCCACCCTGGGCTCCAGCCACTGAAGCCTAATCCCCTTGAGTGAGAGGAGGAGAGGGCAATGCATTTTGCTCCCTGAAGATTGCGGGTCCTCGGGTGCACCCTGATCGGGGGGCATTTGCCCTTCCTCTGCTGGAGAGCCCTGGGGCCTCAGGCCTTCTTCTGCTTGGCACTTTCCCAGCTTGGTTGCTTTCTCTCCATTCAGGGCTCCTTGTCCCATCTCCTGCGCCTTGCTTAGGGCAAATGGTTGGCCTGTCAAGCTTGCCCAAAGCTGTCCACACCTCTGGGCTGCCCTGCCTTGCCTTCCTTCTGGAAGCAGCCACAGACACATTTGTGTGCATGAGGGACTGTTTGGGGAGCAATGTGGTCCCAGAGCCCAAGCAGCCATCGCTTGCTGATAAACATTAAAAAATTCCCAGAAGCACCTTACAGACCAACTAAGTTTGTCATTGGTATGAGCTTTCGTGTGCATGCACACTTCTTCAGATATACATGTGGGTGTTCCTCCGTTTCTTTAAACATGTGCCCCGCTTTGCCCCTTGGCTCATAGTGGCTTACGACAGGGCTTTTGGGGAGGAGGGTGGGCTCTCCTGTGGGCCGCCTGCTAGCAGCATCCTTTGTGCTTCCTTCCTGACCATCCCTCTCCTGCTCTTTGCCTGCAGGCCCCACTGACCTCAGCATGAAAAGTGGGGCGCCCAGTACCCCCACCCCTGCCACCACCAACAGCACGAACAGGGGGGTGCCAGCCGCCCAGCTCAGCCCCACGGAGATCAGTGCGGTGCGGCAGCTGATCGCTGGCTACCGGGAGTCCGCAGCCTTCCTCCTCCGCTCTGCAGATGAACTGGAAAACCTCATTTTACAGCAGAACTGACTGCTGGCCTCCCTTTGGCTCCTGTGCCAGAAGACACTGTCCTTTGTTTGCAGAGGGGCTCCCTTTGATAATCTGCTCAGGACTGGCCATTCCTCTGCCTACCAACCACCTCCAAGCTGGCACAGGTTCTGACTTTTTTTTATAAGGTGGGATCCAAAAAGATCTGTTTCTTCTTGGAGCAGGAGCCCAGGGCCTGAGGACCTGCCTTTTGAACCTGCCTGCGCCAGTGCACTCCAACACCGACCCAAAGGAGCCGGCCTGCAGCCTGGAGAGATGTAGGACTATTTTTTGGGGGGGAGGAAGACGTTGGGGTGGGGAGAGCTGGGGGGGATGGAGCTACAGGCACAGCCAGAATTTACTTTTGTAGAGCCCCCTTTCCAGCACCTCCCCCCCTCTCCTGCCTCTTCCATGTCTTAGAAATTCCATATTTATTGAGAAACGGGCCCTCCCTTGCCAGGATTTCTCCTCCCCTTCTCCCTCTCTTCCCTCACCCCGTGATTTCCCTAACACCCCCTAATTTATTTTTCTTTCTTTTTTTGGAAAATGAATTTTTTGAGTTTGTACAGATTTGCCACTTTTGTGTCTGTCAGATGAGGAGGAGGTTTAATCCTGCACCGTCACACATTCCGTCCCATGTTCCTGGGGGGCTGGAGGGCAAGGATGAGGATATCAGCTGCAGACACTGCTTCTTCTCCCACTTTTTCACCAGGCAGCCCTATGGCAGAAGCCGCAGGGCTCAGAGGCCAGCCCTGGCCCTGGCCCCCCCAGCCACTTCCAGTTAGCAGGACTTGCTCTGGTCACTTTAAAGGAAAAGCCCCTGGGGCCCAAAAGAGAAGCAGCTGCTGCCCAGCCTTCTTCCTCCACACTCTACCTCACTCTGCGTTGTGGTTTTTTCCCAGACTCGGGGAGAGTCAGTCGTCCACCCTCAGGGGCATTTGAGCCAGCAGACCAGGCCTGTTCCTCGCTGTAGGGGGCAACTCTGCCCTTCCTAACTTTTTTTTTTTTGGGGAGGGGCTCGCTGAAGGCAGAGTTGCATTAGCTACATGAAGGGGAAAGGGAAGGGACGAAATGCAGCTTCCTGTTCACGTCATTCCTGGAAGGTTTTTGTTTTTGTTTTTTTTAAAAAAGGCTTTTTTTGCAGCCAACTAGGCAAAGGACTCCTGCAAGAAGCCCAGTTTCTGATGCATGGATGGAACTGGGCTGAGCCATTTCTTTCTCCCCTCAAGTTCTCCTTCCCACAGCCCCACCCATGCCTCTCCACCCACGAAATGCACTTGCTTTTTTGCTCAGTGCAATATTTTTTCAGCGCTGCTAAAATCAGGAATGGAGGAGATGAGGCAGCCGTGCCAGGCCATGAGAATGGCTCAGTGCCAGCAGAAGACACCAGAAAACCCAGGGCCTCAGAGATGGGGTGAATTGGCTACACCTCCTCTCTGCCCCCCAGCTTCCCCATGATGCCACAGCTTGCTAGGGAAAGCGCTACAGAGTACCAGCCCTTGCGAAGTTTAGGAGAAATTTGCAGCAGCAGCAGCACTCCTAAGTTCCTTATTGGAAGCTCCCCCATTTAGGGTCCATAGGCCAGGAATACTGGGCCATTTTCCTATTGGAACTGAGCTTCTTTTTATTCGCCTTGTTTCAGGAGGTGAAAGAAATCCAACACTCCATTCCTACACCCAGTTTGTATGGAAACAACTTTAGCTTGAGAGGAATTTTCTTCCCGGTATATTTGCTTGGGATCAGACTAGGTTTTAAGCCACATTTTGTACCCAAGACGTTCTCAGGAACCAACTACTGCAGACCCTTGGCAGTTGCGGCTGTTCATGGCTCGGTTGCATTGTTTCTCCACGAGCGTGGCTTTGTTGCACATGAGAATTCCTGATCCTAGTTCACATCCCCAGAGTTTCTCTACTTTGAGTTCCACCGAGTGACACCCCAGGGGTTCCAGGGAAGCAGGGGACGGCCTTTTGGCGAAAGGCCCTCCTGCCAGCCCCACTTCTCTCTTGATTTCCTCTGCAGCAGAGAACACCCAGGTGTGCGAGATCTGCTGCTTCTCCCTCTGAACTTTGATTTTCTGTAAATATTTATTATTGTGAAAGGCCCAGGAAAGAACCAGTCCATACCACACTGCTTTTGTGCAACCCTGAACGTTGAAAGTGTGGCAGAGACAATCGCTGTCCTTAATAAAATCCTGGTGTTCAGTTTTGTCATGTGCGGCCTTCGCATTGCTGGAAGCACCACCAGGAGCCATAGCCATGAGGTGGGGGGGGGCTGTTTACCCAAGAGAGCAGGCTGCTTAGGTAAATTCTCCCCCACCCCACCCCACCCCACCCGGGTGTAACTTTTTAGAGTCCTCTTCACTAGATCACTTTGGAACTTGGCTTCGTGTGTGTATTTTGCTGCTTTCGTTTTTAAAACCACTGGTTAGAATGTTTTGAGACTGATCTGATATGGTTCATGGAAAGAGACCCAATGGGAAAGCCAACCGGGGCTCACAACCGACATCAGGGTTGGGTGGAGTTCAGGTAAGTATAGCATCTGTGGTCACATTTGGGCCACGGAAGCCATCTTTTGTGTGTGTGTTTATAGCTCTAATTGTCTTAGGACATCTCTGTGGTCTTCAGCCGATGATCCCCATTGAGTAGGGACCCCGATTCCTGCAGAAGGCCAGCCTATCTGTTCTTAAAAACAGGACAAGAGCCCACAGAACTGGATAGGCTGGCAGGTCTTTTTTTACAAAAACCAAGGAGAAATCTCCACCCACAAGTTCCTTCCCCATAGCAGCATTTTGGGCCAGGGAAAGGCATTCGCAGGATTCAAAGTAGGAAACCCCCCCCCCAACATTCTCCCAACACTGGAAGGCCCTCCCCTCTCTCATAGACGGCTGAAACATTTAGTACCAGTTCATTTACGAGAAATGCTGCTTTGAACTCAGAGAGTTAAATAAGATTTTGATTTGTAATTTTTTGTAAAACTTTTTACAAGGTAGCCTAGTGATTTCACCAGAATACCAACTACAATCTGTCCATGGTCTGATTTTTATATAATTTAGTGGTGCTTTAGAGAAAGTTCGGTTTGGTTGTTGTTTCAGAGCTGTACAGCTCAGTTCTTCGCCTGTATCTACCTAAGACCAATGTGAACCTTTGTACTTTTTGCTCCTGACTTTGGACTCAGTGAAAGTGTACTGTTTACATGTACAGAACTCCCAGCACATCCCGTGTTCTGCAAGACCTGCTCTTGGTGAGACACCCCCTCACCCTTGTTCATCTGCTTAGCAGAGCCACAGACTCTCTTATCGGCACCCTGACCATCTCTGTGCACAAGCGCACATGCACACCCCACTCCTGGGATGTGCTGCTGCAACCCAAAGGGTTTGTACACAAGCCATTCCATGGTCTCCAGCGACCAGATCAGTTATCGGGATCTTTAATACGGTAGGACTAAGGTGAAAGCAAACAGCTAGAATCTCCCTCGCTAAGCCAGCCCACAGGATGGCACTACTTAATTCTGTCTTCTGCTCCCTGAGCACCAAGGCACAAGAAACGGGGGCTGTGGGGCATGCATGACCCAGGAACGAGACCTCCAGCAGCTATTGACAAAGCCCAAGAGGCACCCACACTTCCCTAGAGACGCTAGAGGAAGGAAATGGCACTTAAAACCAGCTTGAGAAGGTGACACTTTATGGCTTAAATCTGTTGAATTCTTAAAAAAGACCTTCCCTGACAGGCACCTATGCAACTCCATGTGGCTCTTCTAAGCAGATGGGCACTTCCTCCTCCATGTGCTATGGAAATACTTTTGTGTTATATACAGTGGATCTTTTTCCAGTAAATGTGGCTTAATATTTTAATTCTTAGAACGTGTGTTTGTTCTATGTAATGCAACTTAATTCTGTTCTGTTTGTGAAATGAGTAGCACAGGCCAATCTCCTTGTCCCATTCACTTAAAAGACCAACGAGCTGTTTAAATCGAGCGGTTCTTTCCATCCATGGTATTACTTGCTAAATGCACTGATTTCATAAGTATGTGGAATTTTTTTGAGTCTGTATATCATATTATAAGACTGAATCTACTTAATAAACACTGTATAACAAACAGAAATGCATCTTCTAGTTTCCAATATGGCTCTCCCAAGCAGCTGTAGACTTCTCCCATCTGTAGGCCGACACAGAGCAGTGTTCTGGTCCAATCTATTATTATTTTAATTAATTAAGTGTCCTCCCTTCACTCTTAAGGCCCCAGGATGAGTTACATTACATTACACCAGTTTAAAACAACTTCTGAACAAATAAATATATGCACCTCATGCTAAAAGCCAGGGTAAACAGGCACCTGTCTTCAGCATTTGCTGTCAGTTTTATAATAAAGTTGCTAGGTGCACCTCTGGGTGCGGGGAGGGAGTTCCATAGCTTAAAGGCCACCACAGAGGCCATCTCTCCGTCTACCACCTTCCAGGCCTCCAAGGACAGAGGAACTACCACCAGGAGGCCTCGTCTACCAATCTCAGCACCTGAGGTGGTCTTTTGGGTATTTGGGGCCGGAGTCATTGAGGGCTTCAAACACTAATGTGAGCACCTTGAATTGGGCCCAAAACTAAACTGGCAACCAGTGCAGCTGTTTCAACACACGTTAAAAGTAAAGGAGCCCTGACCGTTAAGTCCAGTCACGAATGACTGGGGTTGCGGTGCTCATCTCGCTTTACTGGCCGAGGGAGATGACGTTTGTCCGCAGTTTCCCCCCGGGTCATGTGGCCAGCATGACTAAGCTGCTTCTGGCGAAACCAGAGAAGCGCATGGAAACGCTGTTTACCTTCCCACCGGAGCGGTACCTATTTATCTACTTGCATTTTGACGTGCTTTCGAACTGCTAGGATGGCAGGAGCTGGGACCGAGCAACGGGAGCTCACCCCGTCGTGGTGATTCGAACCACTGACCACCTGATCGGCAAGCCCAAGAGGCTCAGTGGTCGAGACCACAGCGCCACCTGCGTCCCTTAACACACGCTATATGAGAGCTAAATAGAACCCTAGCCAGTAATGTAGCCACTGCATTTTTGGACCAACTAAAGTTTCTGAGCTGTCTTCAAGGGCAGCCCCACATTCAGTGCTTTGCAACAATCCAATATGGCAGTTACCAGAGCATGGAGTATGGTGGCAGAGTTATCTCCCTCCAGAAGCGGTTGGAGTTAGTGAACCAGCCAGAGCTGAAAAAGGCAATCCTGGCCACCAAGACTACCCAAACCTCCCGGCAGCATTGAATACAGGAGCACCCCTTCCACCTGCAAATCTTTTCCTAGGGGAGTGCAGCCCCCCCCCCAAGGGCAACTTCAGTGTGGGATACTTTCCAGCAGGGAGCTGTGTTACTGCACTGCACAAGAAGCAAGTCTCAATAACATCGCTCCTTGCTAATTACCATGCATGGAACTGGTGAGATATCAGAAGGAAGATTAAAACCACAAGTTTGCTTTTTCAAAATGTTTATTTTTTTCCAATACCACAAGGGACATACAACACCAGGGGTCATCAGAGAGGACTCCCCCTCCCCACCAGACCAGCATCAGTCTGTACACTACAGTGGCCCCGGGGGGGTGCAGAGTGAGGGGCCCCAACTCTGCCCTCCCCATCTTTGGTAAGCAGGTTTTAGACCATCAGCTTAGTTGCCTTTAATACCGTAATTCTTTTAACCTCTCTCATTTCCATGTTTCCAACTAAAAAGCTGCTACATTGATTTAAGAGTAAACCTTTCTGGAAAACGAGGTCCAGGTTTTACACTTCTATAGCTTTTGAGCGGGGAGGGCTACAATTAATGAAAAAGAGGAGTCCGGTCAAGGAAGAGGTAGGTAGGAGCTAAAGGAGAAGAGGAAGATGACTGACCTTCACTATCCATTTGCTCTAATGAAAATGGAGTCTTTGCTTCCTCCCTCGCCCCTTAAGAGGGAAGCCCATTGCAGCCAACGCAGGGTACCCCAAGGTGGCGAGGCGCGCCGGCTTGCCTGTTCCCACCAGCTAAACGTGCCACCTGAGCGCTTGCCTCCAGCTCCCTCTAGAGTTACAAGAGGGGCAGTGAGAAGCACAACTCGGGAGCCAGAGCAGCTGAGCGAGACCTGAAACAAACGCTGCACCTCTCGCTCAAAGAGCAGGAGAGGCCGTTGCAGGCGTGAGGCAGGACAGAACACAGCAGCTCCAATTATGGACAGCAATTAGTAACCAACACCACTTTAATGCAATACTGCTGCAGCCTGAAAAATAAAGGAATTTTAAAAAACCATTTTATGTACATTAACATCAATTTACAGAATTGCCCAGTACTGTGTACAACATATAAATACATGATCCAACAGATGCATAGAGGGTACATATAGGAGCCAAACATTTCACTTTTTACACCCAAGAACAAAAAGTATGAGAGACTGCTTAGAAAGTATAAAGATCACACCCAGCCCCACTTTCCCTTGGTGGTTACAATTCCTCTGGCGCAGAGGCTGCCTGCGACAGAAGACAATGACAGCCAAAGCCTGCGCCCTGACACAGCTGCACACAATACGGAAGATGACACCACACTCACTATCTCAGTGGTGACCCTCGCCCTGCAGTCCAGCCCTGAAGCCCACAACCATTTATTTCCTGCTCTCTCTTAAGTGGAAGGATCTAGAAAAACAACCACCTCTCCCCCCCAACCCAAGCCAGGGAGGTTGCAGGAAGGGAGAATGGAAGACTGAATTCTGCTCCCCCTGCCAAGCAGGGTCTACTTAACCCAGCCGCTAAAAAGAAAAAGAAAAAGGATGGTGCTGGCTCCAGTTCCCATGGAGCAAACCCTCCCTCCTCAAAGGGCTCAAGGAACACTAATCACCAGTGCCAAGGAAAGCATTAAGCAAGCAGAATGTTCAGCAATTCTTGTGGGTGGGGGCAGGGAACCCTTCAGAAATGGGATGGTCCAATCCTAGCAGGAAAATCAAATATACAGTGCTAACATTTGCCTCTATTATGACCAGAATATTTTGTGTACAGATTCCAGAATCCTCGTTATCAAAACAGACACACGAAATATACAGCTCCCCCCTCCCTTCCAGGGCCGTAATTCATCATCTTACCACAAGGCACAACACACAAAGCTTGGAGGGGCCAATACAGTCGTCATGACAAAACGCCCCACAGCCTTTGCACATGATCATGGCTTTAAGGCTGCATGAACACTTGAGTGAAATCTCTTCCATGCTGCCGCTATCGGCAAACATCTGTGCAGAGAGGGACATGCCACGGGACGCGGCAAAGTTCGCTTTGTGGCTTAGCTGCATCATACTTCCTGCAAGGCTCTTGGGGAAGCCTGGCACGTTGGAGGCGTAATTAAAGCCAGCAGAATTCAGCTGCAGCTTTGAAAGCTTCCCGTAAAACGCCTGCTTGATGTTGAGCTGGGAAGGGATGGAGGAAGGCTCCAGGGGTTGGGCAAGTCCCTTCCCCAGTTCCCTTGGCCACTTGAAAAAGGGCAAGTTCCCAACAAGAGGGCTACTTTGCAGGTGCTCCAGCAGCTCCACAGGACTTGGAGGGGCCTCCTTCCTCTTCTCCACGTTCCTCTTGGCTGGGCCAGAGCATGGCAGGACCTTCTTGTTCTCCACTCCTCTGCCACCACCTCCTCCAACATGCGCACGCTGCTTCGGAGGCCAGTCTTCCCTTGTGACTTGCACGCCATGTCCAAGCGTGGCACTCTTGGGGGGCGGCAGTGGCTTACTGTGTGAAAGCATGCCCAGGATGGGGGAGGGTTCCAGGATTCTGGGGTGCTGGGCTCTGGAGGCTGCACTGCAGGGGAAGCCAGAGCCAAAGACCTTCTTCCCAAGAGCTCCTCCTCTTGGTTGATCTGGACCCAGAGAGGTTGTGCCGGTTGCTTTCAGCTTCTCTTCTGGGTTCCCAGGGGCAACAGATTCTGCAGAGACAGCAGCAGAGGAATCTTTTCGATTTTTGTAAGTGCAGGAAGAGAATGTTGCTCCTCCCAGGCCCAGCTTATCAGGTTCCTGGGAAGTACCCACTGCTTGATCTGGAGAGCCTGAGCTTTTCTCTGGTCCCTTCTCTACCCTCTCCATAGGCAAAGGTGTTGGGCCAGAAGTGCACTGCCTCTTGGGGAAGTCCCTCGGAAACCTCGGTGCACAGTATCCATTGCCGACTTTGCCACTTGTGTCCAACCCCTCAACCCTAGAGGGCTTTTGGGAAAGGGAACTCTTGCACTGCCTCTCCATTGGGAAAGAGCAAACTTTGTTCAGAGAGGAGGCTGCAGCTACTATGTTAGGGCTGCTATGAGCCCCTGGAAGAACTGTTTTGAGAGGCAGTCGCCCCTTGAGCAACTGAACCACCAGAGGGTTGCTTGCTTCTATAGACAGAGGCTTGGGGGTCTCCACCACCAGAGGTCTTTCCTGGCCTTCTGCATCAACATGGAGGGAAGATTCACAAGCTTCCTGCAGACGAGATGCCTGCGGCTGACAGGTGTTGGTGGCCCCTGCTTCTGGCGGCAAGCCCTCCCTGCACAAGGAAGTGTCAGTTCTAACCAAACTTTCTGATTTGATCCTGTTATATTCCTCCTGGTGGCCCCTATCACGATCAGCCCCTTTCTCGGTAGCTTTGCTGTAGTCCTGCCCCAACTCTGCACTCTCATCCGTCAGCTCAGCTTCCAAGTCAGATGCCGTCTCCGTTGTCTCACTCAGAATGCTCCTGGTTTCCTCGTCACTGGAGGAGCTGGTGCTTGGCTTGGCCTTCGCCTGCTGTCCGCCTGTCTCCACTCCTGTCCTCAGCAACACCTCCCACGGGGGAAGGCAACTGCTGTGGGAAGCCTTTAAGTCTTCAGACAGCAGCAATGGCTTCGACAGAGAAGCTTCATCCTTGCTGGTGTTGTGTAGCCCGCTTGGCGTTTCTCTTTTGTGCCGCTGTGGGGCCAGCTGGCTTGGGGACATGTGGAACTGTGAGGAGAGTTCCTCTGTCCCGACAATGCTGGAGTTCTCTGGATTAGGGATATGCTCCTCTATGTTTGGGCCAGATGTCATGTCTAGCCCCCTTTCCAGTTTGCTCTCCAGACCAGTGGTACGGCTAGAAGTACCAGAGGTGGTTTCTTTCAGAATAGAGGCACAATTTGGAGGGGAACAGTGGCCGTGCTCATGCCCTTCTGTTCTACTTGCACCTTTGAAGAGAGCCACTGGAGAACGGCTTTGTTTGCTGCTTGGAGAAAATTCACTTCCCTCCTTCCTACCACATCCCTCTTGGGAAGCAGCACCTGGAGGCTGTTCACTACTTGTATCACTTGGGAGCTGCCCAGAGCTGCCCACTGGCGTCTCCGTGGCTATGTGACCAAGAGACGGCTCGGCCACAGCGCCTCCAAAGCAGCTGCCCCCGGAAGCATCTGCAAGCTGGGTAGCACCTTCAGACCGAAGTGAAGTCAGGCTGGAGGCCTGCCCAAACGCAACATCTCCCTCAGCCTGTGGGGAAGAGGTCTTTTGCACGCAAGCGTTCACTTTGGCCAGCTCAAAGCCGGTCTCCTCTTCTAGGTGTGAAAACGACAGTAGCTGTGCTCGCTGTAAATCTGACCTGCACTTCCCACGAGTTCTCTTCGATCTCCAGTATTTGGGGCGGTGACTGGACTGCCGGATCCTGCAGCCGCTGCTGCCACCACCACCACCGCCTTCATCCGTGTTCCTTCCACCTCCTCCCGGCCCACCCCCACCTCCAATGGCGGTGGCAGGAGAAGCAGCCTCTCGCTGGATCCTGCCTTGCACAGCACAGGCCTTAAAGTCAGCAGAGGCTGAGTCCCCGTTTCTGTCCTGGCTGGAGGGTTCTGTATTGGGGATAATCCTAGGACATATCTGGTAGGCTGGCTGACCTTTAACCACCCAGGGGGGTTTGATGCGGGAAAGTTGAATCTGTAAAACAAGCAGACAAGAACAACAACAGTTTTACACAATGTGCTGGTGCTTGTGTATGTGTGCTTTAGAATTACTGCACAGGAGCCCTTGATGGGGCTCCAGAAAACCTGCAAGCATGTCATTTCAACTGTTATTCTCAAAAAAATTCTGGGAATGCAGTCAGGTATTCATTACCTGAGTTCTAGGAAGAAGGAGTATCTGATAAGCTAGTTGGGTTTCTGTTGTACTGCTTTTTAATGTTACAGGTAGGTAGCAGTGTTGGTCTGAGTCGAAGCAAAATAAAAAATTTCCTTCAGTAGCACCTTAAAGACCAACTAAGTTTATATTTTGGTATGAGCTTTCGTGTGCATGCACACTTCTTCAGATACACAGTATATCTGAAGAAGTGTGCATGCACACGAAAGCTCATACCAAAATATAAACTTAGTTGGTCTTTAAGGTGCTACTGAAGGAATTTTTTTATTTTGCTTTTTAATGTGTTTCATTGTTTTTGCAAGAACCTTGAGCTCTGGGCAGGCAGCAAATAAAACACTTCTTTAAAAATCTGTATGCCCTGGAAAAACCTTCCAACTCAGGCCTTTTCTCACCCGGAAGGTGCAAGCTGAAGCTATGCTAAGAGTGAAGCTCTAGGGACTGTACCCAAATGGGACTGGGGCGGAGGGTGTGGGAGAGGCTCTCAAAAGTTAAGGTGAGGGGAAGGGGCCCAAAGCTGTTAATGGCGTGGGTACATTTAAGCTATGCTGAACCAAGCAAAAGTTGGAAGTAACTGTAATAGGCACCCCTCCATTTACATACAAGCAAACAGAAGAGAGAATACCGTAAGCTTTCTTTCTGAGGGAGGGAAGGCTTTCCCAAGCTCATCCACCTGCTTGCTTGCCTTCCTTCCCTACCCATGGCCCAGAGGGGGAGGGAGGGAGGGAGGAAGAGAGAGAGGGAGAGGGAGACTATTGAACACAGGCTGCTTCAGGACGCTCTAGCCCTGGTCCCCAAAGGCCTGTATGACCTGGTATGAGGCTGTTACCTACCCGGATGGGTGGGACTTTGGGTTCCTCTTTGGTGGGCTGTGGCTTTTCTGGGTGAACACTTTCAATTGTGTTACGAAAGGACTGACGATCTTCAAGCCGGGGCTTCTTCTCGGGGAAGGAGGCAGAGGCAGCCTGCTCAAAGCACTTTCTCTTCTGCTCCTTGGACTCCTGGTCTTGTGGCTCCTGGGGCAGGCTGGGGATTCTCCCCAACGCCGTGGCTGCCGACACCACATCTTCCACCTTGCTCTGGATCCTGGTTGCCTCAGGCGGAATCTCCGGTTTTGGAGACACCCGGCTCCTTTCACACAAGTCCACTTCTGGCTTCGCGTCCCTCTGACTGGGGGACTTCGGCTCTGGGGACGGTGGCTCTTTGGCAGCCTCCACATGCTCTGCCTCACACAGTTTGCTCAGGCTCGCCCGGGTTCTGCACCGGAGGGCACACTTCTTCAAGTGTCTGTCTCGCTGCCGGGTGACAGGGCCACGCTGCACCCTTGGAGGTTCCTCTTGGGAGGCTGAGGCAGCCCTGGTCTCTCTGTTGACTGGAACTGCTTTTTCTTGCTGAGGCTCCTCACGAGTCAAGCCCAGCCTGTACGTCAGGGACACAAGGCAGGAAGTGAAAGGAACCCTGAATTAGTTAATTGTATAACTGCTGATTCTACTGGAACTTGACACTGTCTGAGCCAGTAGCCAAGATCAACTGGGGCACCTCAGGATAAACTTAGGTTGCTGTACATTATAAAGCAATTCTGCGTTGAATTTCTACAGCATTTTTAAAAAGTGCAAATTCTTGCTAAGTCAACCCATTGCCTTCATTCGCCAGAACTTTAATTGCCCTTGCAAATTAAAAGACCTCCTAGGGTGATAGCCAACATTAGTAACTTCGGTCAATTCAATTAGATTAGTCTATTCCAATTATGACTTGACTGGATATCACTTGTAGAAATTCATTTTAAAAATTAAAGGTTGGAGGTAGAGATGGTGAACTGTGGCCTCCAAGAGAGTTAAACCTCTGCAGGCCCCCTTGCAACACTACACTCCCCCCCCCCACAAGTGATGGCACAGAAACAGGTGAAGTTAGCTTGTGGTTTTGTTTTTTTTAAAGGTATTCAATAAGAACACCCACTTACTTTTGCCCATAGTAGTCCTCAAAAAACTTCTCCTTCCACTGTTCTGTTTTCTTTTCCTTCTCCATTTCTTGTCTTATACGAACCTGCATTTCATGAGTAAACTCCCCTGCAAAAAAAACCAACAATGAGAAGCTGAAAGCAGCAGGCGTTAGTATCTCAACTCAACAAACGTCACATCAGGAAAGTGCATGGCAGGGTTAAGTCCAGGGCAGAAGAGACTATACTTCTGCGATCTTGTCAGGTGAGCTGTAATGATCTCTGGGGGACTCTGCCCTGGTACTAAAGGGACAGCAGTAATTGGGGCAAAACCATTTTTAAAAACCGATCAACGTGGGGAAGCTTTGCTGAATGCTTTGCTGAACAACTTTTTCTTTAACTGACAGAGTTCTTCTAACTGTCTTAAATGCTGCCATTCCGCTTTCGCAACAGATCTCCCCTTTCCTCTCCCCTGCAGTCCCTCATGCACCTCCAAGATCAGCTCCAGAGGGCGCATGAGAAAAGGAGAGCAAGGAGAAGAAGCCCTGTTGGATGCAACTGAATGCTTCAGAGCAACAGGGGAGCCATGATCCGGGGAACCTTGGCGTTTTCCCCAGCGTTTCAGGGGTTCCTCAATGAGGAAACAAACAATGGTGAACGAGGTTTTCCCACAAACGCAGCTTGTTCACCACACAACTAATTGTCCCCTGCAATGTATAGCTACAGGACAGCCTGGGCAAGATCCGAGGCACCTACTCAGTTTGCATGAGAACAATGTCAGTGCCAAAGAGGGTGCCCTAGGTTAGAACAAAACCCAGAATCATTTGCAACAAAGTGGCTCCATGGCAGACGCTCAAAGGTTTCTTAGAATCCAAGTTGGTGCCAAAAGCTGTTATCATTGAAAGGGAGATACAGTAGTACCTCGACTTACGAAGGCGATCCGTTCCGTGGCGCTCTTCGTAAGTCAAAACCTTTGTAAGTCGAGGCATTTGGAAGTCAAGGTACCACTGTAAAAGGAAACCTAAAAGTATTTTAGCTGCCTTCCTCTTTAATGATTACTCCCTCCAGGGATTCAGCAAGATGAGGATCTTTGATCTTTTAATACAGACTCAGAGCTGAAAGGATAGTATATACCCTGCCTTTTCACTAAAAATATACATTGATCAAGTTGGCTAAAAATAAATCCATAAAAACAATTGCATGAGTCTCTGATTTTAGGCTGGCTTTCTGGCCTAGGAGGTGAAAGTACAGCGGTACCCCGGTTTTCGAACGTAATCCATTCCAGAAGACCGTTCGACTTCTGAAACATTAGAAAACCGAGGCGCAAAGGGCGGTCGGCAAATTCAATAGAGAAAATTGGGGGGGGGGCCCTCAGCGGAAGCCGTTCGACTTCTGAGGCGCGTTCGAAAACGGATACTTCCGGGTTTTCAGCATTCGAAAACCGCAACGTTCAACTTCCGAGACATTAAAAAACGGAGGTACCACTGTACTTCTGAGCCGTGCAGATCATTCAAAATACTTAAGAGCCAGATTGATGATCTGCCCAGAAAATACAGAGGTATCACCACCAATGCCTCATAATCCACCAGAAGCTTCCTACAGATTTTTTTCCCCAAGTCACCTTACACAACTGAGCAGAGCCGGAGGCATCCAAGGCCTTGCACTCCAACAGGCTTTGTTGCTAAAGCAGACAGAATTAGATTTTACTGAATCTGCCTGCAAGGTGGAAGGTCAGCAAAGAAGATGGATGCTGAGACTGGGGAAAAAGCCGCCAATGTTTCTGTTAAGACTGTTTGGATCCTGCTCTCCTGCCACCTCATAAATCGAAACAGGCAGCCAGAGGGGCAGAGTGACTTGCACAACCACAAAGCAGGATCCGGGGAGTTTGACTTTAAGTGTATTCTGTACTGCCTGGCCTCTACCAAAGCAGGCACTCCACCCCAGGCAAGAACCAGGGCACCTACCATCAGCCAGCCTCTCTCTCCAGCTCTGGGCAGCGTGGGTGAAGAACTCATTATTCAGAGCGCTCCCACTAAGCCGCATCAGCCCATCCGTCCCAGCCTAAAAGGAAAGAAACCACAGCGGATGAGAAGCATGCACAAGTGTTGCAAAACAGAGGGGCAAAAGCACTCGAAGACATGGCTGGTGGGGATCCATACCTGCCTGTCCACTTCAGGGAGAAGGAGAAGGAGCTGCTGCTGGAAGTGCAGGGGCAAAACATTGAAGGTCCTGGAATTTATCAGCGCTCGCAGGTTTGTGTTGACGAGAATGGAGCCAGGCGTCTCAAAGTCTACATCATCGCCTCGGTTCCTCTTCATTTGTCCTGCAGTTTCCGAAGAGTCTCATAAAAGCAGGAATATTTACACAGTCCACATTCAAGAGGCCCTGCCCGCAACCCGGTAGCTGCAGCCCTCCAAAACACAAAAGTCGCTTCCAAGCAGGTTTCCACAAATCAACACAGACAGCAGTAGAGGCCGATACAGGCAGCTTGAACAATTAGGTCTTTCAAAAGACCTTGGCCTCACCTGAATGCCAAGCACAAAGGAGCCACTCTGAAACCACTGAGGCCTCCTGCCTAAAGAGCTTTCTGCTCCAGGAGGAAAACAGCTGGAGTGTGTCTGGACAGATGTGTGGATGAATGAGTGTAGCAACGACCCCCCCCCAAGCAAAATGACAGGCCCCCAAAGGAGAGAGAACTGGCCTGGGGCTGCTTGCTTCAGACAATGAACACCTCCCAACCCTATACTTCAGGGGCCAACAGGAGCACCCACCTCCAGCCATTTAAAAAAGCACCACAGGAAAACACCACCAGCTCATGCGGTGGTGGTAGAAGAGACACAAACCAAGCATGCTTTACGAATGATTTTAACGGAGAAAAGTGAACAGCCTATCACTTTATCCCCAGTTAGAACATTTAAGATTCTATCAGAAACTTTAAATATAGTCCTGCACAAGTACAGTAACTGATTCTCTTCGTTCCTGCTCCTTGAGGATTTGTATGGAGTTTGTTTACTCACAGGAGTCTAGAGGAAGGTTAAAATTATGCAGTGCTCTATATTGTTCTGCCCACAGGGCAATGCAATGAACAACAACAACAACAACCCTTATCATCAATTACAAAAATATAAATTCAGCACATTGCCATCTAAAGACAGCAAATTCCAAAAATCAGCAAAACTACACATTAAAAGCCTATAGAAATAAATGCGCTGGTCTGAGGTGATGGTACAAAAAGCAGGACTTCCAAGGCAGAACTTAATGCCGCCTGGACTTGCCTATACTGTAAAAGCCCCGGGCTCCTTCTGTTTGAAGCAAGAAATCTCGATACAGACACAGACACAGACTTCACCTACCACTTGTGGGTTTCCGGAATCCTCGGATCAGCTGTGGAGGGTCCCTGCCGATTTCTGTCCTGCTGCGTATAGCAGTGTTGCCACTCAGGGCAGAGGAGCTGCTGCTGCTGCTGCTGCTGCTTTCACCACCAACTTGTCTCCCTGTGAACCCTGAAACCAGTGAGCAAGGAGTACCCCACGAGACAACATTAAACACTCCCCACATTCCTCACTGGACCTTACTATTATTAAACACAACCTCCACCAAAGTAAGTAGCTATGGCTCGGATAGGTAAGGGTATGGCCAGGTGAGCAAATGGCACGCTACAGAAACCCAAATCTTGACATTACAGTACTCAGTTTGCACAATTTATTCCAGCTCCCATTATCTTGGTTTTTTGGGGCGGTGGAGGCAGGAAGTGAGAATAAGCGCAGAAAGGGATAGGCAGCTGAACAGGAAAGGAGAAGCCCCACCCAGTCCCCTCTGGTTTCAAAGCCCCCTTTACCCCTTGTCATGCTTGGCAACAATTACTTCCCTTCCTGTCTGTCTTCAGCCTCTAAGCCTGCTGAGAGAGCTTCTCATTCTTTTCTTTTTATATAGTGTCGAGATGTAAGCACCATGTAAATGATTAGGATAGTTTGATGGTGGTAATATTGATGGTTTTCGTACTGCAAATCACTCCAGTGATCCTTGGATGAAGGAAGGGCAGTATATAAATTGAATAAAAAATATTATTATTTTAGAGTAGAAATGTCTCTAATTTTTCCTTGCAGCAACGCTATGAGGTGGATGAAGGTAAAAGATTTTAATCTGCTAACAACCTTTTTTCCATCTCATTTTTGTGGATTTTTTTGTATTTCTATATTTTTGCAAATTTAATAAAAATGATCTACTAAAAAAACAACAACCCAAGAATGTTCCAAGAACAAGGATCTGAAAAAAGGCCACCCATGCTGAGGCCCTACAAGTATCTACAACCTCAGAGGCCGGGTGGAGGCTGCTGTGGCTATTGCTTTCTTCTCTTCTGTTAAAATAATAGTGTTAAGTAAAGTCAGGGATGGAACAAAAAGCCTAGGAGACACTTTAAACCAATTTCCCAGTGAGCCGTATTCGGAACAAGGTACAATGTGTAGCACAGAGCCCTAGCAGACCTAAAAAGTGCCAAAGAATCTCTGTTGTGCATGGCCCTCAGAAGCTCCTGTGAGAGGTGCCAGATAGTGGTTTGGTACTGGAGAGCTCATGTAGACGTGCAAAGTCAATGGGGCTGGGGAGTTGGCTCACCTGAAGAAGTTTCCATATGAGCACCATTTACTTTCAGAGGAGTCAAAACTACCCGAGGAAGCATCACTCCTGTCTTTTTCTTCTGTTTGCTTGCCTGTGTCCCAGGAAAGACCAAAAGAAACACAGCGCTGGTGAGGAAGTATCAGGCATATTCATAGCACAGATATCTGCAATATTCACCGAGGACAAGGCAAAAGGCAAATTTATGTATTTAGAAAGGTAGGTTTATATTAAAGGCTAGAGGCAAAAAAAGCCAGGAAGCAAGTAAAGAGTCTCACTGCTGGTTAAGCCCTAACTAAGGTAGTGTACCTGGGTAAACTAACTCAAAGTTGAATTCCCCAATCACAGTGACTCTGCTTCAATCCAAGACACACCTACATGGTTAATCGGTTAATCTTCAAGCACATAAGCAGCCAGATGAACATTCTGAAGAAGCCACAGTGCAGACCGTACGCAAACTATGAACTTCCTATTGTGTTTCATTCCTAAAGAGCCAAGTGGCACTCCATTTTGAAGTATTATGGCCAAGTCAGTAAGTGGTGGGAGGGGAGGGATATACTTGGACGAACTGTCAAATCTACATCATTGGATTCTTTCAGCAAAAATCTGGACAGGTACCTACCTGGAGCAGGAGATTTATGTGGCCCTTCTATGCAGCAATTCTAGACTACCTGCTCAATCTTGCAAGGGCACTCTCCCCACCTGTGAATCCCAACAACTGGTATTCAGAAGCACTCTGCCTCCAATCGTGGAGGCAGAACTCAGCCATCGGGGATAGCAGCCGCTGAAGGAGAGATTTTGCAGAAGAGCTAAGAACTGCCATGGCATGTCAACCTGTGCAGCTGGAGATTTCTCCTTCTACTCCACCAGAGCTCTGTTAAGCCCTTCTTTTATTTTTACTTCTTCTTTAACTTAAAAAGTTTATATGCATTGTTATCCTTTCTGATGTATTCTGCTTTGCCCCACTTCCCATAAACCCCCAGTCAAATGCCCCCATTCTACCTGTGAAGCTGCTCTATGGCTCTCCCGGACAGGAGGTACATTCTTGCTCTGAGGCTCAGTGGAACAAGAGGCGCTTGATGAGGTTTCATCTAGAGATACTGAAATGAAAATAAAAATAAAAATTTATCCCATCAACACTGGTGGACGAAACAAGCAGCTCAGGATTGGCCAATTGTCTGCCCTTGACAGGGCTGCACTTCCTCTGAAGAAGCAGGTAAGCAGTTCTGGATCCAGCTTCATCACTGGAGACTCAGGTAGCCTCAGTGGCAAGGAGTGCCTTTTGCCAGATGAAGCTGGTACAGCAACTCTGGACATTCCTGGACTGAGGCATCTTGACCATGGTAATCCAGGCACTGGTGAATCTAGGACTGGATTACAGCAATGTGGGACTTTCCTTGTGCTTGGTAAGGAAACTGCAATTTGTGCAGAATGCTGCAGTATGGTTGCTCACAGGAGTGAAACCATGTCAGCATATTACTGTCAGTTTGCATTTTTTGGTACAGAAAGTATTGATCTGATGTGTAGATATATTTCCTATTCTACTTAATCTAAGAGGCTTCTGGAAGCTTCTCTGTGTGAAAGAAACAAGCAGAAAGTTCATGATGTTTGGGTTATTCCTGAGTACAGCTGGCGTTCTGTCAAGGTCATGCTGACTATAATAATAATTCCAGAAGGAGCCTGGGTTTCACTCTTTTTTATCTCTTTTTCATTCTGGTGTGGTGTTCTGTATATAGTGTTAAGGTTTTAGTCTTCTTATAAGTTATTGTAAGTTTAAGTTACGTCTGCTGCAATTGGATTTCTTATGGATAGTGCCAATCCTGAATGTATTTGATTTGTGACCATTATGCTCATTTGCCTTCAGTAGCAGTAAAGCTCTGCTGGATGAAATACTAATCTCCTCTGATCTATTTATTTATTAATTTATTGGTGAATTCTGCAACGTGTTTAAGTTTTTACTCTGCTAACTATACGTTGGAGTTCTGCTCTGGATCAATATGAGTAGAATTAATGACAATTACACCTCTGCTTAAAGATCTGCACTGGCTGCCAATCTGTTAGTGGAACAATTCAAGGTGTTGCTATTGGCATATAAAACCCATAACAACTTGGGACTCGTTTACTTGAAGGTTCACCTTACCCCACATCTGCCCACTCAACCACCTTGATCTGTAGAACTGACATTTTTACAAGTGCCACTTGGTCTCCACTTGAAAGGAATTCTATTTCAAGCATGACAGGAACTATAGTCTGGAACTTCCTGCTTACTGAAACCAGGCAGGCTCCCCGAGTTGGTGAGGCTTATGTGACAACAGTGGGAAAACAGCCTTTAGTGTCATCAGCCCAGTCCTGTGGATATTCTGTTGTTGCCTTCTGTTGCCAACTTTTAAACGCTTGCTGAAAACTTTTCTACTCTACCAGGTATAGGCAGCCAATTAAGAGTAGTCTTCTACTCTGGCGATCCCTCGTAGCTGAGTAAGATTGTTTTCAATGAACACAGTCTTAACAGCGAGTCTATAAGTGACTCTGGAGGCCAATTCTGGATCCACACATCCTTCCACAGTGGGGACATAGGTTTCCAGGCGGGAGTTGATCATGGTGAGGGTTTGCTGAATGTGCCTTCCTCTTAGCACGTTTCTCCCTTTCGTCCTGAGTTTGAGCGTCTTCCAAGTCCATGACACCTTTGGTAAAGGCTGTTCTCCAACTGGAGCGCTCGCAGGCCAATGTTTCCCAGTTGTCGGTGTTTACACTACATTTTTTTTAGATTTGCCTTGAGAGAGTCTTTAAACCTCTTTTGTTGACCACCAGCATTACGCTTTCCATTTTTAAGTTCAGAATAGAGTAGTTGCTTTGGAAGATGATAATCAGGCATCCAAACATGACCAGTCCAACGAAGTTGACATTGAAGAATCGTTGCTTCGACACTGGTGATCTTTGCTTCTTCCAGTATACTGGCATTAGTTCGCCTGTCTTCCCAAGTGATATGTAAAATTTTGGGGAGATACCGTTGATAGAAAGTTTTGGGGTGCTGGAGATAGTGTTTATAAGCAGTCCATTTTTCCACAAGTGTTCAGAAATGTTGGTAGTACAATAGCTTTGTAAACAAGCTTTTTGGTTTCCCTGTGAATGTCCCGGTCCTCAAACACTCTGCACTTCAATCGGGCGAAAGCCGCATTCACAGAACTCAGGCAATGCTGGATTTCAGCATCCATGTTGGCCCTTGTGGAAAAATAACTGCCCAGGTAGGAAAAGTGATAAACATTTTCCAATATGTCATCAACATATTGAAGCTCTATGACGGAAGTTATGGTAACCTTACTCTTTACAACCCCCAACAATGGTGTCTTGATGTGATGCTTGTTTTTGATTTCTTTTTGCTTTTAACTTTTCATGATGTTATTGTTTGGTTTTATGATTTTATATTGTTGTAAACTGCTGTTTATGATACAGCAGTATATGAATATTTTTAATAAATAAATTAATAATAATAATGTTTTTGGTACCTGCCCCAAACTTCTTCGCTTAGGCAAGCCCACACAGACTAGGTGACTCTCGGGGTCCCTTCCAACTCTACAATTCTATCTGAAGCACACATCATTTTAGTTTATAATGTATATTTCAACTGCTGGTGATTGTTTATATTTTGATGTTTCTGGGTAAATGTTTTTAGCTTTTTGTAAACTGTTGTACAGATTCTGTTAACTAAATAAAAACTCAGCAGGCAGGCGCTTACTGTCATTATCGCCGCTCACAGTGCTTGCTTCGTTGGAGCCACTGCTTTCAGCATCAGCAGCATCATCCAGCTCTTCTCCTTCCGGGGCAGACAGGTTCCGGGACCATGGCACAGCATCTTTCTAGAAAGACCAATCCAAGCTCTGGTGAATTTCCCCTCACAAATCAAAGTGGAAAATCACAGAGATAATAATACTGAACCCAAGGGAACCCTGATGTCCAATACCTGGTTAATGGGTTAGCAAAGGCACTAATCTTGATCCATCCACTTTGATTAAAAGTGCTGCTTTAAGCACTGGCTTTAGGCAAAAAGCAACATGCTGTGTGTCAATGCTCAAATATTTAAAAATCTTATGAGTGCTCTGTAAGCTTAATAGCAGGTTAGAATATGTAGGCAGGTTAGAATATGTAAGCTGAATAGCAGGTTAGCTTTGACTGTGAACCCAGCTTGCAAGAAAGTCTACATATCAGATTCTATCACTTCCGGTCTGCTGCCATCGCTGTCTGGCGAGAGAATCCTGAGCTCTGGGATTCCCTAGCATTGCGAGGGAGGGGGGGAGCCGTGAGAGCGACATGGCCCCCCCAAGAGCTCCAGATTGAGCCTTCTGGGGACATGGGGACTCAGCTGCACCGTTTTTCGGTCTCTTCCGCACCCCGGTAGCACTAATAAGGGCGCTGATGGTCCGAAACTGGAATGACCTATAGAACTCGCTGAATCATCTGGGAGACCCTGAATCCAGGGGAAGGGGGGCTGATTTAGTTTTAAGTGATTAAATGATATTATGTTAGAAAAAATAATATTTGAATTCATGGAAAGTTTTTGGTAATAAATTTTAGGCTAAGGGGAGAAATAAAAGATAGAGGACGGGGAAATATTTTTTTTGATTTGGATTAATTGATTAATTATTGGTGGAGGATAATGGACGTTTTTCAGAATAGACTAGTTGAGAGATAATGATAAAATGTGTTAGAATGATTTAAGATACAAAATGAAAATTGCTTGAGATTTTAAAATGGACCCAGTGTGGAGGGAATTGAGGAAGTCAACAATGTTAAGTAAAAAAATGTAAGAACTGTTATGTTTTTCTTTTTCATGTTTTATTTTTGTTTTATGTTTTTCTTTTTGTGATTTTTTTTGTGAATATTGGAAAATGAATAAAAATCATTTTTTTTAAAAAAAGATATCAGATTCTATCATGTGTCAGGTGTTCATTCAGTATTTGCCAGCTAGCTAAACCTTTGCCAAATCTCTGGTGCGGAGGAAGAGCAATCTGGTCTTACCTTGAGGGTGAAAAGGCTGATGCGCCCAGGGAGTTTGTAGAAAAGCCCCTCACAGCTCCTTGAATTGGAGTGGAGCATGGCATTCAGGCAGGCCAGTGGGGATGTGCCACTGAAGGAAGGAAGGAAGGGAAAATGCATCATTGGAAATGGCAGCTCAGACACACAATGCTTTATAATTAACAGGAAAGTTATGGAAACTCTGCTACCTCAGCCACCCCAACCCAGCACAGCAAGGCAGGACACCCCAGTGTTGAAAAGACACTTCCAGTCTGTCTGCACGGCATAAAGAACATATTGTTTTCATCAGTCTCCCTGATCAGAATAATCACTACCAAACCAATTTTATTTTGTGAAACATAAAGGTGTGCTATGCAATCTCAAGTTAAATTCTGGCCAAATAATTTTATATTGTCCAGTCAAGAAATTTTACAGTAAGGATTCTAAAATATTGTTTTAAACAGGAGGTGGTGAAGGGCGGACATATTTTTCACGCACAAGCCGCCTGGCTCCTCCCCAGTATATTTCCCTGGCTGTTGTTGGGAATAAGAGAGATCCTTCAGTTTCCAGTGGGAGAAGCATCCAAACTTTGCAATTGTGTGGTTTGGGCTTCTCCTTGAAGGCGGCACTGGCTATGCCTACATGCTGGGCTCCTAACTGAAAAGCCAAGGCACACCTTCTATTCCACATGCTTTCGCATCACTGCAGACACAGCTGCAGGTGGAGACAAGCAGAATCTAAACTGCCTTGAGTACCATCAGGGGAAAAGGCGGTGTATGTCTAAATAACTAAACTAAACTAAACTGTGTTATAACAAGATCTTTTATTTCACAATGCCAAAGGCAAGAAGGAGGTGCAGATATGTGTTTGCCTCTTTAGGAATATCAAATGTTGGGAAAGAATGATAAGACATAATGATGTTTAGCTATGCTGGATCCCAACACAAAACTGCCTTGGCTTCATGAACATGGTAACAATGGATGAAATGTTCTTCTTTGGGCCCCCTTTTACAGACAAGCATTCACAGAAAATACAAAACATAGAAAGCAGAGATCTTTAGCTGAAAAAAGCATTTTGAAAAGATGTCACACCATCAAAATAAAGAGCCAGTAAGATTATTTATGCTGATAAAGAAGCACAACTTGTTATCACTTCTAATGAATTAATAGTGCAGTTAGTTGTGATCTGTGCCAGGATGGCAAAAAAATTAAAATGAAATGAAATCCAGGAGGAAACATTTTAAACTCCTGAGGACATTTTTTTTGCAGAGGCCCCATCCTTATTTAGAAAGTAATTTACCTTCTGTAGACATGCAGTGATTCCATAGCAATGCCGGTGACATGTGGAGAGGAAATGACGTATCGAAAGAAAACAGAATGGAATTATCACAAAACATTCAAACTCCAGGTGGGAGATAAGCTATTTCAGACAAAAAAAAAACCAGTAACAGGGTATAGCCAGCTTGGGGCACTTTACTTCTGAAGTACAAATAAAATTATTTATCTAATCTGCAAATAACTCTCTACCTTATTAAATACAGCTGGAGACTATAGGTATATCTAATTTAGTCTACATTTTCATTCCTGTATTTAGGTTCCTGTCTCAGTTAAAGGTGTTGCAAAATGAAGGATTGTACCCTGAACATTTTCTGAAAGGTCTTATAACTGAGTCTCAGCCCAAACCACAGCGTCAGAGTGTACCAAACATACTATGGGCCAGATTCAACTAATCAGATGCACTAGCAGAAGCCAGTGAAACAAGTTCTGCTAGTGAAATGGGACTCCCCACCCTGTCCTCCCACAAGATGAAAAGCTTGTGCTGACTGAACAATTGTAGGTAATAGTACAGTGTTGAATTCCTCCCTCTGTCTGTAGTATATAAGTAGTTTTAACTCAACTATAAAATGCACATGGATAAATGTACGGGCTCAGATCTCTACCTGAACCGCCATGAGATCTTTTGATGAAGGGCAGTATATAAAGGATAATAACAACAACAACAACAACAACAACTTTGTTTGCTCTTGCCTTGGTAACACACTTTATACTCAGGAGGGAGGGGAGATAAATTTATTTATTTACATATTTAGAATTCATATTTTTGCAGAACTATTTCAAGGCACAGTACATCATTTACAGATGAAAATCAATAAATACTGATTAATGAAGAAAACTCATGTTACAAAAGCCTGTCTAAACAATATAGTTTTCAAAAGATGTCTGAATGAAGAGAGGTGGTTCCTGCTGAACCTCTACTGGCAGGGAGTTCCACAGGGTGGGGCCTGGTCTCTAGTGACAGCCAACCAAATCTCAGGGGCCATGTGAAGAGCCATCAGAGGATCTCAGCGATCAAGGTGGAACGTAAGAAATCAGACAGTCTGTAACATACTTCAGGCCCAAGTTATTTAGGGCTTTGTGAATTAACACAAACCTGGTCTAGTATCAAACCAGCAACCAGTGCTGCTCTTCCAGCAGCAGAGTAATGAGGCTGTTCCACAATCCCTTGGGAAAAGGCTCACATGGTAAAAAAGAGCAACAATGATCATACAATCTAACAAACACCCGGATGGACAAAAACGCACTAGTAACTGCTTGGGGGGGGGGGGCAAGCGCTTGCAACTCAACCTTCGCATCGTGTGGGATTAAGCACAAGCTTTTGCCCATCATTGCCTAATCCACAATGAAGGCATGTTGATAGCTGGCAATCAGGATATAAAGAAAATCACAATGACTCTAACCCATACATCGGCAACCTCCGGCCCATGGGCCAGATACGGCCCACAAAGGCTATTTATCCAGCCCACAAGCCACCCGCTCGGCAAGCCCCCCCCCCGCGCTAAACCAGTGCAGCGTTGCTCGGGGACTTGCCGAGCGGCGCCATAAATGGTGCCTGCGCAGACGCTAGAAATTGCGTCTGCGCAGACGCAGAAGCGATTTCCGGCGCTGTGGACATGCGCAGAAGCCATTTCCGGCTGCCTGGACATGAGCAGCACGGCGCCAGAAATAGCTTCTGCGCATGTCAGCCCACGGATGATAGTCCGTGGGAATCCTCCGGCCCAGGGCCATAAAACGTTGCCAACGCCTGCTCTAACCAAAGGCACAGTTCTCCTTCATTATACACCTTTAGGCCCCAGGCAAAAAGCGTTCCTTTTAAACCAGGCCTTTGGTTGATCTTATTGACATCCAACACCCTTTTAGAATGTGGTTCTTTTTTTGGGGGGGGGTATTGTTTTTGGTTTTATTTTATATGTGGTCTTGTTTATGAACCGCCCTGAGACCTCTGGGTATAAGGCGGTGTATAAATTGAATAAATAATAATAAAATAATTCTCTAACAGATCCAGGAATTCCACCAATTGAATCTAAAGGATGACATGGAACAGTTTCAGACCAAATGCAAGTTTTTAAAGGCAAGGAAGAGGTGCGCTAGAGGAAATAAAGAAGTCAACTTCATCCTACGCCATACTTTTAACTTAAACACGAAGATCACTACCCACCTCATTTCCTTTAGGCCTTCTGTTTCTATGACCTGCAAAATCTGTTTTGGTGTCATGGGTCCATCAGAGTAGTTTTCCAGCACCTGAAAAGATAAATAAATAGTTCAAGCTTAGCATGTAAACCCCAAGCCTAAGGTATTCAACTGAAGATAAAGGGTTAGAGTGGTTCCCAACAGGTGGAGCTATGCCAGAGGGGCCCGCAAGATGCTATTAGAATAAAAAATATATTAAATATATTTCGTATGATAACATATTTTTTTGTTTTGGCCGCTTCCTGCATGAGCAGAGTCTAGCGCAAAACTAGAATTAGATAGAGGCAGTAGTTCTGCTGTATGCCGTTAGGTGGCGCTTTACAAACACTACTGTTTTGCAAAGAGGCAGCGCGCGCATTCTACTAACGCTCACCTCCCCAAGATGCTTTGCGCGCGTCGGCTTCATTTGTGCGCTACTGCGCAGGTACCCTGTCTTCTCCATTCCCCTCCCTCCTCCCTGGCGCGCGCTGCCTCTTTGCAAAACAATACCCGGTAGTGTTTGTAAACAAAGCGTTGTTTTTCGCGGAAGCTACAGTTCGCGTAGTTAAAAATGGACCGTTGGTTAAAAAGTGGTTCGTTAAAACGACAAAGGCCTACAGATGAAGAGGAAGATAATGCATTTGATGTTCAAGCAAGTAAGTCAGTGACTCTCGAACCGATCTTGTCAGTGTCCATTGAACCTAAATCGTGGGCGTCCCTTGAACCTAACCCTTCCAAGATCAGTGTTAAGCTTACTGGAAAAATTAGATTAGGAATTAGATTTAGGATTAGGAATTAATGGGGGTCCTTGTCACAATAGCGGGTTGATGAGGGGTCCTCGAGAAAATTTTGTTGGGAACCCCTGGATTAGAGAATCTGGCCTAGCCTTTCTACAAAGCTATCCAACATGGACTTTTCAGGCCATAACAGTCCCAATGCAAGCCCATGCCGACTCAAAATGAAATGAGTCGCTTGGCAAGATTTCATCCAGTGCCGAAGGGCCAAGCTCGATGAGACAGGATTGCATCTCCAGACCTATTTTAAAAACAGTCACTGATGTGTGGGTGGTGCCATATTTTTCCATGTATAAGATGCCCCCTATTTTTGGGGACTACAAATTAAGAAAATGGGGGAAGGATTGCCCAGAATTGTTGGGGTTTTTTCGAGGGGGAATGCCCAGAGTTGTTGAGTTTTTTTAAAGAGGGATTGCCAAAAATCCCGAAAAGACAAGCAGACAATACCACACGTCGCCGAAGCCACCAATCATCTGCCCAGTCACCAACAGCACCCCCAGTGGCCCGCCCAATTGCCGCAGTGGCAACAAATCAACAACAGCCATTGCTGTGACCATCAATCACCCGCCCAATCGCAGATCGTGGCAGCAACCAATCGCCCGTCCCCACACTGCACTATCCGTGTATAAGACGACCCTCAATTTTTAACGTAATTTTTAATATAAATTACTCATCTTGTACACAGAAAAATACGGTATTTATTTAAGCAACTTAAATACTGCTTAACTACAATAGTCTTTACAGTACAAAAAATAGAATTTTTTAAATTATAAAACAAACTATAAAACAAAACATCAACTCAATGCCTGCCAGAATAAAAAAGTATTCAGTAGACAGTGGAAGCTATTCTTATTTAAAAAAATTATAATTCATTACCCAGTGTTCACCTTAAGGTCCCAGGGTAGGTTACAACATTACAAAACATTATTAAAAACAGTTTAAAACAACTTACAATTACAGAAATAAGGTGCATCCTTAAAATATAAACCTCAAGTGTCAAAACCAGAGTAAAGAGGCGTGTCTTCGGCATTTGCTGGAAGCCATATAATGAAGGTCCCTCAGTCTGTGGGGAGCGAGTTCTTCTTTTCCCAATACAAATTGCTTTCCTTCAAGATACTATCTGCCCTCCTGGACAGATCATCAACCCTGGCCCTAAAAATCATAGAGTTGCTAGTACATTGGATGAACAGCTGTATACCTCCCAGACTATGAAACTGTCAGTGTCTCCGGGTGAAACAACTGACTCCCCAACAGGCAACCACAAACTGGAGTGGACCAGGACCATGAAAGGTTGTGCCTTGATTTCAGTGCCCTTTTTCAAAAAAGTATACAGTGTAAGAAGACATATCACAGCTACAAGATACTGTGAAGGCAAGATTTTCAAAAGTACGTGGGATAATATCCAAATTATGACAGCAGCAATGATAAGAGGCCTCCAGCTCTGGCTTAAAAGATATAAGCTCTTCAGTTCAAGTTAGAAGTCGACTTCTAAAGCTTTTCTTGAGAGACGTTTGGCATTTCTCAGCATCTACTTTCAAAGGGACTTGGGTGGTGCTGTGGGTTAAACCACAGAGCCTAGAGCTTGCCGATCAGAAGGGCGGTAGTTCGAATCTCTGTGACGGGGTGAGCTCCCGTTGCTCGGTCCCAGCTCCTGCCAACCTAGCAGTTCGAAAGCACGTCAAAGTGCAAGTAGATAAATAGGTACCGCTCCAGCAGGAAGGTAAACGGCGTTTCCATGTGCTGCTCTGGTTCGCCAGAAGCGGCTTTGTCATGCTGGCCACATGACCTGGAAGCTGTACGCTGGCTCCCTCGGCCAATAATGTTCAAGATGAGCACCGCAACCCCAGAGTCGGTCTCAACTGGACCTAATGGTCAGGGGTCCCTTTACCTTTACCTTACTTTCAAAGAAGCTGAAACAAACCTGTGCTGAGAAGGGGGCCCCCTACTTTTGATCAAACACACTTCTCTTCCTGATAAAAGTATCATGTCAGTTTATACAAACATGGTAATGGAAAAAGAGATGACCTCATGGATGTTCTGTACGCTACTACACATATTATTAAAATAAATTCCATTGTGTAACCTAAAGCTCTTATTTCAGCCTATTGGTACTCTCAAAAATAGAGTGTTGAAATAAAGAATTTTAGGCCCACAATTTTCACTTTCAGTCACACTAAAAAGACAAGTTGGTACCACTAATTGTTGTGTGCATGTGAGAACATAAAGAATGGAGTTCCTGCAAAGCTGTGCCAAGGAGTAGCAGCTGCAGGCCATCTGAAGAGGTGAAACAGCACCAATGGGGCATTCTCTGTTGGAAAGGAATGCAGGTCAATAACCACCAGTGAATCTCCACCTCCACAAAGAGAAAGATCAACCTGAACCACACATCATGCTGTCACGCAACTAAGAATCTGCCAACACGTCCTAGGAAAGGTAAAAGCAAATTATATCCATAGCCCTCAGCCCTGCATTTCTCAGTATGTGATATGCCAAGAGCTGTGAAGTATAAAGTTATTTGGCAGGAGACTAGGAACTGGAAATTGTGAAACACACACATAAAGTTAATAGAAGCTCCCAGGGAATCTAAACAAGTGATGTAAAAGAAGGTGCTAAGCCACATGGCACTGAGGAAAGCCATTCTAATTCTGCACAAAGACAACTATTAACACAGACTTAAAGTGATCCAGCCTCCTTAAAGGATAAAGAGTGACTCCAGGGCACTTTTCAGAAAGAGGTAGCCTTCATCAGTGAAAAAAGGAAGTAAGATCCTGGTGGAAGGGTTAAGCTCTGACATGGTAAGACACTTGGGCACAAATCACACATAGAACATTAACCCAGAAAGAAATGTAGCTCGCAGCTGAACATCAATGGATCACATGAACCAGTTCTCTAACAGTTACATGTGAGATTAAGTCGAACTTGAGAATTAAATATAAAGCATGTCATGCTGCAGGGCAAAAACAAAGCATGAACAAAAAACATCAAGCTATAGAAGGATGTTCCTAAGGGGCACAATTTCTGCAGAAATTGTAATGATTGCTAGCTACCTTCACCAGTATTACAAGTAGTGCACACAATACCCATGAGCATGTGAATAAGTCTACTGGAAATCTGATACTGTCAATGGTCATAAAAAAAAATCACAGGAAACCAGCCACAACTCTCTTGTGGATGCCTCAATGAAAATGATGCTCAGCAAAAGGGCTTGGTAGATTGATCTCTAAAGTTTACTTTGGCACACATCACATCTGAAAGGGTAAAATACTGCAAAGACAGCAGTTTAAAATAATTGTTTAACAAATCACAAGAGTTCTGAGATTTCTATGAGATTTCTTCTCCTAATATCAGATTTTTGCCCTTCATCCGAAGATCGCAGGGCAGTCCACAACATAAAAATACAAAATGAGAACACAAAATGCATAATAAAACAAACCAAAATGAGAACCCCCCATCCCATAAAAAACGACATGTTGTTGTTGTTTAGTCGTGTCCGACTCTTCGTGACCCCATGGACCATAGCACGCCAGGCACTCCTGTCTTGCACTGCCTCCCGCAGTTTGGTCAAACTCATGTTCGTAGCTTCGAGAACACTGTCCAACCATCTTGTCCTCTGTCGTCCCCTTCTCCTAGTGCCCTCAATCTTTCCCAACATCAGGGTCTTTTCCAAGGATTCTTCTCTTCTCATGAGGTGGCCAAAGTATTGGAGCCTCAGCTTCACGATCTGTCCTTCCAGTGAGTACTCAGGGCTGATTTCCTTCAGAATGGATAGGTTTGATCTTCTTGCAGTCCATGGGACTCTCAAGAGTCTCCTCCAGCACCATAATTCAAAAGCATCAATTCTTCGGCGATCAGCCTTTTTAAAAAACGACATATAAATATAAAACTACCCTCCCCCCCCCGCCCCGTTTGGCTTTTCAGGCCACAGGTTATCTTCACAAAGCACTCTCTGAAGCAGTTATTTGATCACTGTGCAAGGGAAATAACTTAAAAACAGGGCAGAGCCGGAAGTACTGCCTGAAAATATTTTCAGTTTATGCTGATCCAAACACCAGGGGTCCTGGACTGCAGCACCTCCAGATAGTTTGCTACCAAGATTAGCAGTTTGACTTTGGCATGTGTTGAGTATCATTCCCACTGTGTGTATTTAAAATTTCTTAGAAGCTGTGTGGATAGAATTTACAAGGCACCCACGAGAAACTAAGAAAACATTTCAAAAACTATGAGGAGATATGTACAAAACAGAGGTCTTATACAAAGATCTATTTTGAATGGGTTTGCAGTCAGCTTGAAAGCAACCCACAAACCAGGTGTGGGGCAGAAAGCCTTTAAGCAGATAATCTAACCTGAGGTTGAGCCAGCAACAAACCAGAAATAGATAGGTAAGAAGAAGAAGAAGAGGAAGAAGAGGAAGAAGAGGAAGAGGAAGAGGAAGAGGAAGAGGAAGAAGAAGAAGAAGAAGAAGAAGAAGAAGAAGAAGAAGAAGAAGAAGAAGAAGAATTTGGATTTGATATCCCGCTTTATCACTACCCACTGCTCCATGCATATTAAGAGGACTACAAGGCATGGGCAAGATGAGCAAGGGGGCTGAGGTGCATGATTTATAATCCATTCCATCTCAGGCGGGTGACTATTTTCCCTGCAACCTTGCCCCTGTCCTCTTGGTATCACCTGATAGCTTTATTTGCATGCTGCTGGCATTAGATAGTGGTTAAGCAGCAACATATGCCAGGTGTCTAAGCAAAGTGTTTGACCCACAAAGATGAGAATCAGTATATAAAATACAGATGGAAGCATTCTAAGCAGTCAGTCAAGCAGTGGACAAATATTGTCCAAGAAAGGAAACCAACAACTAAAAATGAAAAGTTTCATCCTCAGTCAATAATATAGAAGACAGATCATCCAGACTACAGCCACATACAACTTGCCCTACTCAACAGAATTTTTTTTAAGTAGAAGGGAAACATTGCTTCCTGAACCCAGCCTCTGAAAACAGCACAGTAAAAGCAGATAGTTGCATGATCCAGCCTGCAAATAACTGAGCATGGTGTATGCCAGGGGTCGACAACCTAAGGCCCATGGGCCACAAGTGGCCCACGGGGGTTGTTTAACTGGCCCACGAGCTGCCCCCAAACAGAGCCACCCGCTTGGCGAGTCCCCACGCATTGCGCTAAACCGGTGCAGTGCGGTGCAGGGACTCACTTCCACGGCGCTGGAAATCGCGTCTGTACATGCGCTGATGCCAAAAAACATGTCTGCGCAGATGACAGAAATCGCGGGCAGGCGCGCTCGCTCGTTCATGCACGCGCGCTCACGATCTGGCCCACGGAGGGATCTCCACTGGAGTGAACCGGCCCAGGCGAGGTAAACCTTGCCAACCCCTGGTGTATGCAATGTCAGTGCTCATCTCTAGTTTGCAGTGGAGGAAGGAAGTGTTATCAGAGTTTTGATAAAAGGTTTTCCACACCCACCTGAGGAATTTGTCCCTTAAATAGATATAATTATGCTTCAATTCTGCATATCCCCTCCTCCACACCTCTTTTTTTTATTACTGGGAGTGGAGAATGGATGGGCTTTGTTATTTTTAAAGTGCAAACCAAAAAGAAGGACATGCCTCCATTTAAGATTTCACAATTCACATGCAGGGAGCTTTTTTTTTTTTTGCAACTGTAACCACCCAGTAAATTCCTGAAACATTCCTCAGAATGCAAATCAGTTTGATCTCAGGAAGTGCTGGAAAACACTAAAGCAGAGAAGCTTCAGATTCTTGAAGCAAAATCCAATGCATTTGTAGCTGGAAGAACTCCCATCATTTGCCATTGGGGTTAAGTCCAGGTCTATACCACTGCAGCCTTACAGACTGTAGTACACATGCCTAGGCAACAGTCAGTCCTATGTAAGTAAGTATAATACTGAAGCTATCAAAAACATGGCTCTGCTCCAGAGGTGAAAGGTTGCAAGTTTATCTACTTCTAATGACACCACAAAATTATTTCCTTAAGCAAGCCAGAAATTCTGCCCATACCTAGAGGGGATATATTTTAGAAATATTGAGAAATTTAATCAGCACCTACTAACTGCCATCAGCTTTCTCAGGGAGAAGGCCTACTTCTTACCATAAATGGGAACACACATGCATTCACCTCTAAGAGCCTACACTTCTCACTCTCTCAACCATGAACTCTCCCTCACACATGCATGAACACCCCTCACCATGAACAAGAAAATGGAATTAAAAAGTCACTTTCTTCTGGAAAATAACTCCTTCTGTGGGCCTTTAAAACCCTTGTGAAAAATCTATCCCTGCGCAAAAGAGGACAGGAGGCTTCCTCTTTCTTTAAAGAAAGTTTCTCCTTTGTAAAAAGGACAGTGGAAATTACCTCAACTAACCATAATGTATGAACCAGGCAGTCTATTTCAATACAGTTCTTATGGAAGGAGAGAGAGAATAAATGGTAAATCACCTATTCACACAGGATTTCCTTTCATAAAGGAGGGAAACACAATCCTGCTTTAAGAAGCAGTCCTTCCCAATTGGACATGAGAATATGATTCCCAGTTTCTACCCAGACATAGCACTAGGCAGCAATGAAAAAATGCTCTATAGTGGCCCATTCTTTTACTTTCTTCCACAGCATCTCCTTGTTTCAGCCAATGGGAAACTAAGAATGTGAGAACATCCAGAGCAGGAGAAACAATTTCTATGGGATGCCTTGATGCCTCAGAAGTTGCAGCAACTTGTCACTGTGGAATCTTATGTGGAAATGACAACAGCAGGCAAAATTCTTCTCCCTTTGCTGGGAGGCTTAAAACGTGGAAACAGATGTCCCCATGTCATTCTGAAGATGAGAACCAGTGGGCACACAAACTTTCCCAGGCTTTATTGAGTTTTCTTTTTAAAAATTCATTAAACAGCTGTAAGAGATTTCCCAAGTCCTGCCTCAACTCTGCAATGTGTGTACCAATTACTACTACATAGGAGAAACTTTTCTCTTTACACATATTGTGGGGAGGAGATAGTGCCCCTGCCTCTAGAGCAGGGGTTGGCAACGTGCGGCCCACAAGCCAGATGCGACCCCCGAAGACCGTTTTATCAGCCCACGAGCTGCCCCCGAACCGAGCCGCCCGCTCGGCAAGTCCCCTGTGTGCTGCACTAAAGTAGTGCAGCGCGGCGCAGCACCTCGTCGAGCAGCACTGGAAATCGCGTCTGCGCACGCGCAGATACCGGAAATCGCATTGGCGCCTATCCAGACACCGAAAATCACTTCTGTGCAGGTACGATTTCCAGCATCTGGATAGTGATTTCCGGCGTGGCAGACATGCGCAGACGCGCTTTTCAGCATTGCACTGCGCCAGTCTGGTCCACGGACAATCTCCGTGGGCGTGATCCGGCCCATGGCCGGTTAACCTTGCCGACCCCTGCTCTAGAGTCTTAGATAAACATGGCAGTAGCACTTTAGCTTCTCTTTCCATCACATGTACAGTATGTCACAGGTAGAGGTATGTCTGATGAAGTGAGAAATAACCATCTAAAAGACACCTGGCATTCTTTGAGTTTACTCTGCCTGGCAAGTCAATATACAATACAGTAACAGTGTAGTGCAGTCCCATATCATGGTACTAAAAGTCCCTACCATAGTCGGGCAACACAGATATATCTGACATGCTTATGTCAACATGAATGAACTTAAACAGATGACTCTTTGATCACACATAGACAAGTATATATCAGGAAAACTGAGGTGACTAACTCCGAGCTTGGAAATTCATTTTCATATCCTGAACCAGAAACAATCTTTTCAAAAAAGTTTATTCTACCACATTGTATTTTGCCTCTAATGTGGAAAGAACTGTACAACTATATATTATGCTACAGACAATTTCTGTGTAACTCATTCCAAGCCCTATGACATAAGTATAAATTATAGGACAAGCTCTCAAATTTCTTGCATCCTGAGGGAGTGCTCTATGGAGAATGAATGTATAAATCCCTGTTGCATTGAAAAATTTCTAAATACACAAAATGGAATTCCAGTCCAATGCTTCATTATTTCCTGACAGGCTCCTCTCTTCCCATTATAGGATCCTTATTGCAAAGCTGGTGTGCTGCAGTAGGTAAGAGGCTGAGCTACAAATATGCAAGTCCTTGGGTATGAATCTCAAGTGTGCAATGAACTTACAAGTTGGCCTCAGACACATGTCTCTCAGCCTTAATCCTGTCAATCTGGGGAAAACACTAACTTACATTACTGTACAGTATAGGCATATGAATCATTTTGAACATTTGAAGGCATTATACAAATGTGAATAATATTATTGTAAAAACAGTCAGTCTTGTGACCCATTTCATCAGTTACCCACAATAAGGCTGTTGTATCATAATGATTTCAATCCTAAACCCACTTACATTAGAGTAAGTCCTACTGAATTCAATGGGGCTTAATTCTGAGTAGACATGGCTATGATTGTGTTGTAACATGGCTACCCCTCTAAATATTATTACAGGGGTACCTTGGTTTTTGAACGTAATCTGTTCCAGAAGACCGTTTGAGTTCTGAAATGTTCGAAAACAAAAAACCCAATATGGAAGCCTCAATACGGAAAACTCAATATGGAAGCCGCATGGCATGTTTGACTTCCGAGGCGTGTTCAAAAACCAAAGCATTTACTTCCATGTTCACAGCATTAGAAAAGCGAAAAGTTCACCAACAGAGACATTTGAAAACCAAGGGACCACTGTATTGTGTTTCTCCCTATTCTAGGGAGACCGAAGCAATTGTCATTTGTTTATAGGCGAACTTGTGTATTATTAGCACAGCCCTCACAGAACCTACACACACACACACATAAATGTGATGTTATCACCTTGGACATTTGACCACATTTGGAATATTGTGTACAGTTATCTCACTGCAGAAGGAAGCAATGAAAATGACTGGGGTCTGCAGCAGCTCTCCTATGAAAAAGGTTACAACATTTGGGACTTTTTAGTTTGGAGAAAAGTCAAGTAGGGGCATTTCAGAAGGTTATAAAAAGGTTTCCCTCCTCTCTCATACCACTAGAACCGGTGATAATCCAATGAAGCTGAAAGGTCAGAGAAAAGAAAGTTCTTTCTCACAGAACTATGACACTTCTTACCAAAGCATGGCCACCAGCCTGGGTGGCTTTAATGGTGGATTAGAAAACTTCATGGAACACAAGGATATCTATAGCTACTATCGGTATGCAGGACTGTTATGTTCTCCTTCCACTGTCAGATGCAGCATGCCTCTCAATACCAGCTGCTAAGAATTACATCCAGGAGAGCACAGGTGCATTCTGGTCTTCCTTGCGGACTTCCTGCCAAGGGGTCTGGTTGGCCACTGTGTGAGAACAGGATGGTGGACTACAGAAATCTTTGGCCTGATCCAGCAGCCGGGCTCTTCTGGTGGCCTTATGACAGAGATTCTGTATCAGGGGAATGGGGAAACTTGAGGGCCCACCAAGTGCTGTTGAACTCTCACCGCCAATGTGGTCAGGGGATGATGGGAGTTGTAGTTCAGCATCACTTGGAGGGCTTCACACGTTTCCCACCTCCACTTTGTGTATCCTGTGCAGGGCCTAAGAGCCCCAAAGACCTTACCCTCGTTCTTACGCCCATCCTCGTGGGGTTGCTTCTATGACACCCCACGGAGGTCACCCGGGAGAGTCGAGGGGGAAGGGGAAGTGGGAGTTGTGCCCACGTAGCTCTCACACCTGGAAAAGGCGAGGACTCCGGCAACGTTTCCATGGGGAAGCAGCTCCTCCCTCGCCGCCCCACACTGTGACAAAGGGAGCGGCAAGGAAGAGCCCTCCGCCCCATAACACCCCCCCAACACACACACACAAAAAGAAAAGGCCACGCGAGGGGCTTATTCTTCCTTCCTTCCAGCCCACCCCCACTTTCTCACCAGGCGGGCGGCCTCGGCCCACGTGCGCTCCTTCTTCCTCCTCTGCTTCATCTCCTTCATCTTCCTCCGAGGGGAAAACAAGCGAGGCGGCCCGAGGTGGAGGGGCGCTCCCGGCAGGCGCGCGCGCGAGGAGGTGGGGGGGGGGGGCGGAGAACAACAGCGGCCGTGGGGGGGGGGGGAGACGGTGAGCAGGAGGAGGCAGGGCAGGCGGACGGGAGCGCGCGCGGTCGACCGTTACTCGGGCGCGGTTTTGGCGCTGGGGGAGGAGGGGCGGGGCGCTGGGCTGCGCGCGCGAGGCGGCTGAGGGGAAGAAAAAAGGGCGGGCGGGCAGGCGAGAGGGAGGGGGGCCCGGCGCGCGCGCGCTCTAAGGGATGCTGATGGTGGTCTTGCCGCCGCCGAGGCCCGACATAACAACGGAGGAGGAGGAGGAGGGGGCCTAGGTCAAAGGTCTTCGAAAGGGTGGGCGGGAAAAGGGAGGGGGGACTGGACGGAGCGAGAGGCGAGGTGGTGACGGAGGCACGCCAGGCCCAAACAGTGGCCGGCGAGGGACAATCCTGTCAGGAGCCCTGTCAGGAGACGAGGGAGGGAGAGGGCTCGCTCGGGGGTTTGAAGGAAAACAAGCCGCGCGGGCCGACGGAAGCTGTAGTCTCCCTAAGAGTGGGCGGGGACTGCTTGCGAGCGGGAGGGAAAAAAAGGGGGGCGGAGGCGGGCACTCGCGGCAAGGGCGTCGGGGCTACAAATCCCAGAAGGCGCCGCGGCGGGGAAAAGAAGCCCTTTCCCGCCCAGAGACAGGAGGGGGCTTCCGCTCCGGCGCTGGGGGGGAGGCTGCCGCGGTGCATGATGGGCGGCGCCGCAAAGCGGGGAGGAGGAGGCCGGGAAGAGGCCGAGACATCCGGGGACTCGCGCATTCGTCCCTCGTATGAGCGTGCAGACGCCTTAAAACTCACGCATTGGCCCGTTGAGAGGCGGGAGGGAACAGGAAAAGATGAGAGAGCCCTAACCCTGACCCCGTTATGAGGGCCGACCCAAATGTCACGGAGGGGCGGTGTCGGCGTGGTGTAATGGTTAAGAGTGTCGGGCTAAGGACCTGGGTTCGAATCCCCCCGGCCGTGGAACTCACTGGGTGGCTGTGGGCCCTTCACTGCCTCTCGACCTAACCTACCTCGCAGGGTGGTCGTTGGGATTACACGTGGAGGAGGGGGAGAGCCCTGTGCGCCACTGAGGACCATGGGGGGAGAAGGTGGCATATAAATGCAATAAGCAAATAAATGAGGGGGGGAAGAGAGAGAAAAGTAGCACCGCAGGCAGCAAACGCGTCGGACTCCCAGTTGCTGGGATCCATGGAAGGGAGAGGGCGGCTCGTCTTGCGTTCGAATCCTGCTTACGGGTAAGGGCATCTCTGGAGGGCTGCTTGCTGCAAGGATAGGAGGACGAGGCCTCGCTTGGCCTCATCCAGCGGCCAAGCTCTTCCTATGGCCTTATGGATGCTCCTGGTGCAGGGGCAGCCTTTCTGCACCCCCAGGTTCTTAGAATCATTGTACAGTACTGTATGTAGACCAGCTTATTATATGAAGTCTGTGAAGTCTGCAAAGCTTATCACGTGTATGCTGGGGGTATGCCGATAAATCCTTTGAAATGTTTGCAGGGATTGTAACGGTTTTCCACGGGAGAGCAGAGGCACAGATCGGTTTTGCAGAGATGTCACCTTACAAAACAGTTATAATCCCTGCAAAACCGTCTCTGCCTCAGCACTCACTCACTCCGCCCCCCCCCCCCCGCAGCCACAGCCAATTGCCCAACAGCCTGCAGAGCAGCAAGCTCCTCAAGACACTGCAAAAAAAACCATCAACGGGGTTTATTTACTTCAGAGTAGTTGGGGGGGTGTCTTGCCCTGCCCCACTTCTGTGCGTGTGTTGCGCATGTTAAGGTGCTGCCTAGCCACCTCTCAGACATGAAGTTCTTGCTCAAGAGTTAAAAATAAAAGCAAATTGCTATGCCCTTAAAGCCAGCCCTACCTCTTTCTTCCCTTCTGTGTGAGCTTTGAAGGCAGAAAGCAGGATGCTGCCTTGGCTTCCCTTTCCCAGACATGAAGTTCTTGCTTTTGTGTCCTAATAGGGGTAAATGGAGGGAAGAAGATTTAACTGGCTGTCTCCTATGGGAGAGGTTGCATGGCCATCTATCACGCTGCTTGAGTTGAGGTTCCTTCATTGGAGGGGGTTGGACTAGGTGACCCTCAGAGGTCCCTTCCAACTCTGATTCTGTGATCATCCCAAAGGTGATGCAAGTATTCCCTGTGCCGTCTACTGGCAGGGAAGCTTCAGTTTCCCGTGTTCTGTGAAATGGCTTAGTCCTTGCTTTTATGTGCTGTATTTGCTCTTTTTTTAAAAAAAGAATTATGTGTTCTTTGACTATAAAAGCCTATATATGGATAATCTATTTTCTTTTAGTTTGTCCTAGATTTCCAAAGCCCTATAAGTTGCTCATGGGGTCACGAAGAGTTGGACACGACTAAACAACAAGAAGTTGCTCAAATTGTTAGGCAATTGGGCATCTTTTATTTTTAAACTCATTGATCAACTAAATTTCATGGTTTCTTTTTATCTTTTAAATATATGGGACACGCCTAACCGTAGTTTTAAAGATGAAAAGGATTCAAATAAAACTTCCCCCAAAATGCAAGTGGGAGCAATTGGTAAACAAAAATAATAGCAAATATACCTCAAGGCTGCAATCTTAAACAGTTCTTAAGGAATTGACCCCATTTGAACACAGTGGTACTTCCGAGTGAAAAACTTTAAAAGCCCTACACCAACGAGTAATCTAGGATTGAGCTTCATGTAGCTCTAGAATGATCTGCGTCACTCAAATTTTTCATTTCAACTAATGGGAATATTTGTTTAGCTATTTTTAAAAGTGCTGTGTTTGATGGACACATCTATCTTTAGGCAAGAAGAGGGAAATAGAGGAAATGGATGTGAAACAAGAAAGTCTTGGTACCGCTGACCTGGTAGTTTATGGGCTCGCATGGGAAACGTCCGAGTGCGAACTGGAGTTCTTCAGCAGATTTGGAGCAGTTCTCAGGGTCCAGGTATCTAGCGTAAGTAACTACCCTTGCATGAGCCATGACTGGCCAAAGCATTGAAATGTAACTGCTGTTTGTTGTGGTTTCTTATTGCTTCACCCACTTCAAGTTACCCAAAAATAAATAAATAAATCGCCATAAAAAATGGTATCCGAAACCTGGTATCAGGAACACAAATTTCTTTTTGGGAACAGGATTGTTGAGGTGCCATTTGCTGCCCTCAGACTTTTGTCTTCCTTGGTGCTGGGACTAAAGTGGCTGTGGTTCACTCAACTCATGATGGAAACAAGTCTTCCCTTGAGGGCCACTGAAGCAAGGGACTGGGACTGAGCAACCACATCTTTCAGGTCAGTGTTTCTCAACCAGTGTGCCTCCAGATGTTTTGGGACTACAACTCCCATCATTCCTGACCACTGGTCTTGCTAGCTAGGGATGATGGGAGTTGTAGTCCCAAAACATCTGGAGGCACACTGGTTGAGAAACACTGTTTCAGGTTTCAGAATTTAGCTGCTTGTGGTTTTAGTTCGACAAAAACATTTGTATTAAAATCTAAGGACTGCTGCTGCTTCCCAGCAAGGACCACCCTGCTGAGAGTCTGATGGCCCTACTCCTGCCTCTCTCCACCTGGCCCAGGGCGGGGCCTGATAGGCTTCATAAGGACTGCTGCTGCCCCGCAAGAGGGAACTGCTGCTGCTTTTAAATTGTTTTTTTTTTAATATAAAAAAATTCAATAAATAATAATAATATTTTGTTCTGCATTGGCACCAGACAACTTCAGAGGAATTTTCAAATCCGAGGAAGGTGTGTGTTCGGGGTTGCACATGAAGGTAGATGATACCTGATTTTTTTTTTGCCAGTTTGGAGAAGTCATTGATGTCTTCGTTGAATAGCCCTTTGGAGGCTTTGCCATTGTTACGTTTGCTGATGATCAGGTATCTTTGCAAAGTGCCCTGGTCTTTTGCTGATGTGTGGGCAACTTATTCTTAAGCATTGTTCATGAAGTTCCTGTTCAGTTCTTATTGTACAGAAAAACTTAGGTGCAGCAGGCTCATGAGTGACAAGACAGACTAATTCTTGTCCTACTGGGTGGCTGTCATAGAGGCTTTAGCTGAGATTCCAACATGGCAGGGGGTTGAGCAGGGGCTAGTAGTCGAGGGCAACCGTGTCACCCCCCCCACACACACATTGCAGAGGCAAGCTCGACCACCACAGACCCAGATGTGAGTAGGTCATAAAATTTGTGTTATTATCACGCAAAAATGATGATTTGGTTGGCACTGCAGGAAACAAGTTAGTAAATTGCTCTCTGAAGCACCTCCCACCCTCTCCTTTAAAAGGGAGTTGAAGGTGAGGTTTTTCGGAGAATTTTCCCTAACTATGGGGCAATTGCGTTTGGAATAATACCATGTACGGTTCTGGTGGCCTCACCTCAAAAAGGATGTTGCGGGGTTGGGAAAAGGTTCAGGAAAGAGCAACTGAAATGATCCATGGGATGGAAGGCCCTCCCCTATGGAGAAAGGTTGTAATCCTCGGATCTTTTCAGTGTAGAAAAAAGGTAATTGCCTTGCAAGGTCATTCACTCTTTCCTCTTCTCCTCCTCTGACCTATCCCAGAGCCAGAGCCAGGAAGCAGCAATGCCATGATGAGCAGGAGAACTCTTGACACCCTCGTCAAAATAGAGGACACTCCATCTACCACAGCTCCCAAGCAGTGTTAGAAACTTGGAAAGAAAAGCAACATGCTTGAGAAGCACATGCTTTTTTTGCAATTGTTTGGATGTTTCATTATTGTTGTAATTCTGTTTTGAAGAAAGTTCTGTTAGTTTCATTATTGTTGTAATTCTGTTTTGAAGAAAGTTCTGTTAGTAAAGTTTCGTTTTTCGGAACCATACTTTTCAGTATGGATAATTTTTATTCCGAGGAGTCAGTTTTTATTCATCCTATTGCTTCAAGCTGCACAGTATTAATACCTGCACTGCAGAATGCTTCAGAGAGGTTATGGTGAGGGAGATGTCTCTTTGGGGAAAATTTGAGGATGGTTTGGAGTGCAATGCCATCAGCGCCTTGCATCCCAGTGAGGAAAAGAACACAAACTGCAACTGAAATGGATGAGAACGGCCCATTGTAACATGATGCTCAGGATGAGAACCAAAAATGCAGTCATACCTTGGAAGTTGAACGGAATCTGTTCCAGAAGTCCATTCAACTTCCAAAATGTTCAAAAACCAAATTGCGGCTTCTGATTGGCAAACCGGAACAATCACTTCTGGGTTTGCGGCGTTTGGGAGCCAAAACGTCTGAGTTCCAAGGCGTTCGGGATCCAAGGTACGACTGTAATGATAAATCAAGACAGGACCAAAAAAAGAACTAGATACTAGATGAATGAATTAGAATAAAGACAGATGTAAAAACACTAAAACAATAAGCAGGAATTAAGAGTACTGAATAAAAAAACAATCCAATGGAGGCAAAGACATATTTCATAGAACCAGAGAAGTGTAGGGTTTGGAAGTGTCCCTAAGGACCATCTAGTCCAACCTGCTGCAAGGCAATTTCTTAGACTCCTGGCATTTTCCTAAAAGCTGAAGAGCACTCAAAACTGTTCAGTCAGTCCATGACAACCAGTGCAATGGATCTGGTAGTATTTCCCCCCTCCTTTCTCAGAAAAAAAGGGAAGAGGGATGTGGTCCTGCTCTTTCAACCTGAGCCACTTTTGGTTCAACTGGTCCCTTCTACCCTGGATGGAGGTGGGCACAGAACTTCCTCCTTCTCACTCTTTACCCAAATGCTATCAAGGGGGAGATGACATCAGTCTCCCTATCCGTTTCCCACCATTTCCCAGTTGCCTTGTGAGCATAAACAAACGGCATCTCATAAACAGATGGCATCGTTGCCAGGGGGTGGTTGTCACAGCTCACCAGTTGCCGAGTTGTCAAACAAGGCCTTTCTTATCCTTTGTGGTGGACTCCCCTTCACTGGAGGTTTCCAAGCAGAGGCTGGGTGGCCATCTGTAAGGGATCTTTAGTTGTGATTCTTGTATTGCAGGGGGTTGGACTGGATGACCCTTGGGGACCCTTCCCACTCTACAATTCTACCCAGGATGCAAGTCTAGCAGCCCTGGCATGTAGCCTCTGCTTAAATACGCCCAGCAAAAGAGGTTGTGGGAACCAGGTAATGTTTCTGACACTTTGACCACCTAACACACACACACACGTTCAGGAACTGGGATTAAACGGCAGAGCACTGCCTCTCCTTGTGCCTACCCACCTCGAACTGCAAGCTTGGAGGAAGGACAGGGTGAGGTTGAAAACTACCAGGTCCTGCTCCTTCTGAAATAATGGCCTAAATAAATAACAGGTGGGAAATGAGGAAGTATACTGGTTAATCACACTGGTTAAAAAGTCTGGTGGCAAAAGGGAACAACATGAATTCTACTATATTCTAAGACTCAAGTTTCCCATCAATGTGAACACCTTTACCAAAAGGAAGAAAACTTGTGAATGCGAAACAGCATATGAAAAAATGTAACTAAAAACAATGGGGAGGGGAAGGAAGAGGCTTTATTATTATTATTTTACATACAATAAATCCAATTGAATTTATTTATTTATTACACATCTTTAGGAGCACTTTTACATTCCTAGACAAGAGATGATAACAGATACAAGCTGTAAGATCTATGGACAGAAAAGGAACTATGTACGAGCTATTTCCAAAGGTCTGGGAAGTTTCTCAGAAGACAGTTGCACCCATTCATGTTCATTCCACTGAGTACTGTACGATCCCTGTGTGACCCACTGAAATAAATGGCTTTGCACCGCTGTGCTGCTTATTCATTTCAGCCACACTGGAGTCATACCCAGTGGATTGGAGCTACGGGGTCAAATAAGGACAGATTTAAATCAACAAACACCCCATCCTTTCAGGACCAAGCCACCAACATACAGTACAAAGGTGCTGAGCACCCACTCAGCTGGCCAGTGTAACACAGTCATAGGATCACGGATGGCTCTCGCATTAGCTTTTCTAGTGTGTCCGCTGTGCGAGAACAGCACTCTGAGATTTGTGGTTTATTTTTCAACCTCAGTTACATTGTCTAACGCCACAAACGGCAGAAACAAATCTGCAGAGAGATTTATTTAAAGTGATTTTCTGAACATCTTGTGACCAGGTCTAGAGATAACCGAATAGACTCTCCCTAGAAAAGCCTTTGCCAACCTGATGCCCCTCAGAAGTTCTGAGCTACAGCTCCCAGCTGTGCTGGCTGGGGTCTGGTGGGAGTTGTAGTCCAAACCTCGAGGGCACAACGTTGGTGATGGCTGTGGCATGTAGGGTGCACCTACCAGCTGAAAGATTGGCAAAAAGAGATGCATATCCTGCAATTCTGAGCAGCGGCCAAGAGTTTCACATAAAGCTTTTAAAGAAACTGCTTCAGTGGTCGTGGACCTCGAGGTTTGGGCCCTGGACCTCAAGAGCTACTTTTGCTGAATTATGTTTGGGAGAGAAAAAGCTAATCCAATTATGCAGATCAAAGGAAAGAAAGACAAAGACATCGCAAGCTAGCTCCCATGTTTGCACTCGTCAATTCCTAGGCCTTAATGGGTTTCTCTTTCACGCTGGACCTCGGACAGGCAGATCAACTGTACCGGGATAATTCTGCCGGTTTGTCAGTTTTAGAGAAGAGCCCCTTGTCAGGAAATGGGAGAGGAGTTATGAACCACATTATAAACAAAGCACTGAGGGGGTCTATCTGCTCCTGCTTCTCATTCCTCTCTCTTGTATCCTTAACCCAAGGGCTTCTCCAAGCTAGCCTGGAGAAATCTTTGAGGCACTGGCCTGCCTACCCGATACTTAAACACACACAAAGGATATTTCCCCTTCCGGTTCATGGGAATGGACGTTTCCCAACAGAAGCCCAGTGCAATGGCAGAGCCCACAGATGCACACAGATGCTGTACCTTTTTGCCTAAACGATTCTTTGGATTCACAACCGGCACACCTCAGTATCTAAGCCGTACAATCCTTTTCTTAAATAACAAAGCAGAGAAGATCAAAACAACAGAGCAGAACCGGGTTTGGGGGGGGGAGCACTTTTATACCGCGAGAGCCTAAGAAAGGCGGCTTTTTGTCAAGAGCAGCCATGAAAGGGAGGCGGTGCAGGTTCCCTCTGGCCAATGCAAGAGCCAGGGGCCACACAGCTCCCCTCCACGGAAGTCATACTTTGAGAACAGAAAAACCGGCCCCATTCCAGAAACACACTGCCCAGAATCCAAAGCAACGGGGCTTGTTGGAGCAGCTCTGGGCTTTCCGAGTCACAGTGCTGGTAGGATGGGCCTGTCTGGGTTGTCCTTGCTCGAGTGGGTGAGAAACCATGGAGTCAGTGCAGCTGGACTGCTCAGAGAATGACATAAGGGCAGCAAGGCAAAGGCCATACACATTTGAGAGTATTCCTGTAACCAAGCAAGTTCTCATACACACCTACATGCACACTCGCACCCACAGCAGGGTCTAGGGAGAGGAGGGCCGTTAAAACATTCAGAGAGGAATCCGGTGGGGGTGGAGTGGGGAAATATTCACAGTACAACAGTCAACAGCAACCCCGAAATAAAATATTAACAACTGAATTCTCAATATACATCAATCTTAAACGTACAAACTGAACCGTAAAATGATACCCGGAAGGGGGCACCTTCTTCAGCCTTTTGATCTGGCCCAATTCAGCAGCAACTTAAGCCCCAAACACTGCACAGGACAGCTTTGAAACTGGGGGGAAGGAGAAAGAAGAGACAGCCTCTGAAGAAGCAGGACTGTTCTAGCACGAGCCTCGCCACTGGAACGGGTAGTGGTGCCTTCCCCTCGAACTCAAACCTTAAACCCCATTCCCATTTGACGGAAGATTCGGGGCTCAGAACCCTTTGAAAGATCCTACCACTTTGGACAAGATCAGAAGCAGCAACTCTGGTCTGAAACCACCCTCTGCTCACAAAAGGAACGTTCTGCTGCGGCCAGGAGAGCGCTCGGCCAAGGAACTGCTTCCGCTTCCACCCCTCTTGCGGCGGAAAGCAGAACCAGCCTCGAGAAGTCACGAAGGCCACGCGGACAGTGGAAGACAATGAAGGAACTGCCGCAGCATCCCCTCAAAGCAGAGGTGGCCTGGTGGCGCGCACTGGGAGAAATCGGATGGTGAGCGGAGGAAGAGTGCCAAATGCGGAGCTGGCACCTGGCACACAGCGCCGACTGTTGCACAGAGTGGACCTTGCCGGTCATGGCTTAAGTCTCTAGGAGCTCTGCCTAGAACAACTCTTGCCAATCCTTGTAAACAGGCAAAGGATTTGTTAAGTTTCTATTGCTTCTGTTCCAGAGGAGAGAGAGACAGCAGGTTTTCAAAGCCCTCCTTCGGCTTGCATTTCTAAAAGGAAACCAACCTGTCTAAGGAGCTGTGGGGTGCATTTCGCTCTCGGCTCTTCTGTGGGTAAGAGGCACGTCCACCTGTACCCCTTCCCGCCCCCCAAAAAACAAAAACCCTTCCAATGGTGCCAGTCTTTCGATGGAAAGAAAGGAAACGGATCTTCTGCCACGGGTGGTCACTTCTCAGCCTCACTAGATTATTAAGCATCATCAAGTCCCAGAGGGCAGGTTCTGCTGAGATGGCTTTGGGCTCCATCCCAAGGGCAAGCAAACCAAGTGCAGCAAGAAGACTGTAAGAGGAGGAGGAGGAGATGACAAGGTGACACCCCCCCCCAAGCTTCTTGTTGCATCTAACACTAATGTATTCTCATGCATTTCTGATTTCCTAACTAAAGTATCTTTCCCCTTGGAGACCAAATGCCATGGAATTCCATCGTGGAGGACGGACGTCCACCTGGAACGTGCCTGGCTGGACAAAAAACAACAATAGTTCAGCTGCAGAGGGGGCCATCGCTTCGTCTCGAAGGGAATCACTTTGGAGCCTGGCCACAGAGTCTCCTCCAAAGGTCCTTTACTTGCCTCAGCTCTCGGAAGGCAAAGCTGCACAGCCACACCTTAGCAGGGAACTGGCTTTACTTGGGGACCAGCCCACGAGACTGAGGGTAGAGCTGAGACCCAGATGGACTGGACGAAGAGCCGCCCGATTTCCGTCCCGTTTTAGGCCTGGAAAACAGAAGAATCCGAATAATGTGTGACAAATGAAGAGCGGAGCTTCTCAAAACTTGTTGGGGGTACACAAGGAAAGCCATTTCGTATAGCTGAATGAAAAAATATTGGCTTCTTGTGGGACAATCTGCTTTAGAATTCATAGAATCATAGAGTTGGAAGAGACCACAAGGGCCATCCAGTCCAACCCCCCTGCCATTTTGAATTGGCTTATTACTACCAAACCTTACCGACTACGTTGCTTAGGGATGGTCAGGCTGCTTGGTTTAAGACAGTGGCTCCTCCCCAAAATTGGGCCACCTCCCCCTTGTTTCCATAAACTCACCCCCTGTGCCCCCCACCCTACAAAAAGCAGCATTCAGAACAGAAGTTTTCAGAACCCACTAAGGATGACAGCAGCACAATAAAGTTCAAAATAGTAACCATTTGCTGCACATTTATTCAAAATCAAATTAAAGCCATTTAGTTCCATTAATTCAACAAAAGTGATGAGCTTGATAATTGTCATACCAACTTTTCAGAGTCTGATTGTCATTCACACCATCACCAACCCCTTTCACGCCTTGCCTCTGAGCGTCTCCCAAGGAATCCCACTGCTCCCCAGGGAACAATATTTTAGGAACCAGTGTTTTAAGAAAACAACCAGGTCTCCAGCTGACAGTCAAGCAGTTGTTGAAAATAGTTTTCCTTCTTTGGCTGCTTGTAGAAAAGGGGGCAGGGGCATGCCAAGCCTCTCCCATTTTCTCAAACATTTTAGAAAACCCTTCACCTCTACCAAATGCTGCTTACTGTGCAGAAATCATCCCCTCAGCCTGAACTTGACTACCCAGGATATGGGCTTCCAGAATTGTGTGTGTGTGTGTGTGTGTGTGTGTGTGTGTGCTCTCCTTCCAACAACCAGAGCTCACCTGGATTTTGACTTCTTGTTGGATGTACTCTCAAATGTGGAAGCATCCACTTGTATCTCATCTTCTTCTTGCAAAGCAGCCTCGAGAGCTGCTTGTACTTTGGGGGCAATGGCTGGGCCCTCATAGTCCCGGGTCGTCCGGCTAGGCATATCCAGTTCCAGCAATACAATGTTTTCTGCCTGAGGGATCAGAACCAGGAGAGTTCAGACAGGCGCCTAGGTCCACAAACCAGCAGACAACTTTACTGCTCAAATGTGCTCTGTTTTGCAGCAGAAAACAGGGGAAGGGTCCCACAATTGCAGGTAACAAAAGGACAGTCACAGGAACTCAAGTGGATTATACTTCTAAAAGATTGTGAAGATACTTATTAGAAAGCTCAAGCTGTCCACAGCGTTTTGACTTCAAAATGACCCCTCACTATAAGTGGAATAGAAATCTCTTTGCTCCTGATAAAGACGACACACTGAAATGTGTTTGGCACCCTGCATTTCCAATAGGCGCCTTCATTTCAGCAATAGTTCGACAGCTTGCTTCCTTTTTCTGGCTTCCTGGTTCCCCTGGCACCGACTCCTACTCTTCCTGCTCAGTAAGGCTGTATTACTTGTTTATAGGGGGCCATCAGTATGCTGGGCATTTTGCAGAGAACAAGAGTCCAGGTCCCTTTTGTTTTAAGTCCTCAGCCAAGCAGAGAGTTTTGCTTTAGGAAACATGTTTTGCTATGCAGAGCATTGGACGACGGGTATTGCAGGAAGCTGGGTCTGAGTGTCTCTATGTTAACTTGAGGTGGGGATTTCTCCCACACAGTTATCAGGGGGCTGAGTCGACCCACTGGTCGATAGCTTGGGCTATACGTCACCCATGGGCTTCTCCAATTTTACTATTTAGATACGTTATGTAAACTGTACTAATAGAGGACGGGGAATTAATGTAACATCACTTAACTGCTGCCAGAATTAACATTTGTCAAAACTGTGGAGGAAATGAGAATGCCATCACGAGAGAAAGGCTAACTAGCTTCTGGGACATCGTATGCATGGTTAAGCTTGCACATAAAGTGAGAGCCAGAGAGAGTCGACAACAGTATTGAGAAAGGGTGTAATAATTTTTAAATCGAGCCTGGCTCTCCTACTGGAGGACAACCAAAAAATGCATACGTTAAAAATTTACAGACAAAAATGTTTGATGTGGAAGGGAAATAACGGCTTCTGCGCCCCTGACATATAGGCCTGTTGTGAGTTGTCATGCTGCGCCAGGAACCCAAACAAACAGTATGACTAACAGGGAGTTTTCTTGATGGAAAGTAGCAATTGGGGCCTCAGGCAAGTCTACAACCCTGGGCCAAATGTTGAGATGCACCTCTGGTTATGGGTGCAGACATGGCATTCTTCCCGAAGACAAAAGCTGTGCACCTGAGTGGCACAAGCAGCCAGCCTCCCAGCCCCCGGCCACTGCAACACTGTGCAGCGTAGAGAGCAAAAGGTGACTTATACTTCAAAGTGCTTCTTTTTGCATGGTGTAAACCTCCTGCCTAAACATTTTAGCACCTCGGGCCTTTTGTATTTGGGGAGATGGTGAGCTTCTCCCACGAGTAACCCTCCACACCATTCATGATTTTATGCAGATCTGAGCGCGAGCTTACCCTGTACCGGGCTTCTGGGCGAACCATCATGGACATCTTAGCATGCTGGCTCAGGGGCCTCTTGTATCCCACAGCTGACACAGGCCTCTTCATCATCTGTTGATTCCTGGAAAGGGAAAAGGACATCAAGCTCACTACGGGAGCCAAACCCCCTTCCCTCCACAAGCAGCCCACCTTCAGACTCCCTAAGTCTCTCCAACCAGCCTGCATCAGGAAAATCTTAGAATTGTAGAGTTGGAAGGGACCCCAAGGGTCATTCTAGTCCAACCCCCTGCAATGCAGGAATCTCAGCTAAAGCATCCGTGGCAGATGGCCACCCAACCTCCAAGGAAGGAGAGTCCTAGCTGTTACTACTGTGCCACTCCTGGCTGCCAGGCTACATGACGGCAGCTGCTTGACAAGCCCAAGGACAGCACCATCAGAAAACATTCAGACCAGTCTTGGTCGCTAAGAGCTACCACGAGAACAAGGGAAACTGGGATGTTCCAGGGAGAAGAGGAATGCCTATCCCACAATTTAACTGGGAAATTCAGGAGTAGGAACAAACAAATGTGTGGATGCTGCCAATTGTTTGAAACCTACCATAGCCAGAGTTCTCTTTGAGACCACACCTGAACTGTATTCGTTTGCCTCTCTTTTATTCACATGCACACTTTAAATATCAGAACAACTTTCCCCACTATTAGGGGAAGAGAGCCTCATCTGCTCAGTTGTAGAGCACCTGGTTTTTAACGTTTGATGTTTTGTTTTGTTTTTATAAATTCTGTAAGTCACTCAGAGTGGCTGGGGAAACCCAGCCAGATGGATGAGATATAAATAAAAATTATTACAGTCATACCTTGGATCCCGAACGCCTTGCGACTCAAACGTTTTGGCTCAGAATGCCACAAACCCAGAAACGAGTGTTCTGGTTTGTGAATGCTCTTTGGAACCCGAACATCCGACGCGGCTTATGCGGCTTCTGATTGACTGCAGGAAGCTCCTACAGCCAATGGGAAGCTGAGCCTTGGTTGTCGAACGTTTTTGGAAGTCGGACTTCTGGAACGGATTCCGTTAGACAACCAAGGTATGACTGTATTATTATTATTATTATTATTATTATTAATTACCTGCTTAGCATGCAGAAGGTTCTAGGTTCAGACCCTGGCAACATCTCCAGGTGGGTTTGGGAATGTCCCTGCAGAGTTGCCACCAGCCAGTGTAGACAGTACTGAGACAGATGGACCAACAGTCCGGCTCGAAATACGTGTCCTATGTTCCTAAATGCGATTTAGCTACTGCAAATAATCCTCCACCACAACCACAACTACAGTGGTACCTCTACTTAAGGACGCGATCCGTTCCGGGATGCCGTTCGCACCCTGAAAAGTCCGTAAGTAGAGTGCCGCTTCTACGCGTGACGCGATAGAGCACTCCTGCACATGCGCGAAGCGGCGAACCCAGAAGTAAACACTTCTGGGTTTGCCGCGTTCGTAACCAGAAAAAATGTAGCGTGAACCTAACACAACTAGAGGTATGACTGTAGTCTGTTTAAAATGGGATGGGAGACACTGGGCTTGAGAGCAGTACATGTGAAAAGGATCTAGGAGTCTTGGTAGACCACAAACTTGACATGTGTCAGCAGTGTGATGCAGCAGCTAAAAAGCCAATGCAGTTCTGGGCTGCATCAATAGGAATATAGCATCTAGATCAAGGGAAGTAATAGTACCACTGTATTCTGCTCTGGTCAGACCTCACCTGGAGTACTGTGTCCAGTTCTGGGCACTGCAGTTCAAGAAGGATACTGACAAGCTGGAACGTGTCCAGAAGAGGGCAACCAAAATGGTCAAAGGCCTGGAAACAATGCCTTATGAGGAACGGCTTAGGGAGCTGGGTATGTTTAGCCTGAAGAAGAGAAGGTTAAGGGGTGATATGATAGCCATGTTCAAATATATAAAAGGATGTCATATAGAGGAGGGAGAAAGGTTGTTTTCTGCTGCTCCAGAGAAGTGGACACAGAGCAATGGATTCAAACTACAAGAAAGAAGATTCCACCTAAACATTAGGAAGAACTTCCTGACAGTAAGAGCTGTTCGGCAGTGGAATTTGCTACCAAGGAGTGTGGTGGAGTCTCTTTCTTTGGAGGTCTTTAAGCAGAGGCTTGACAGGCATATGTCAAGAATGCTTTGATGGTGTTTCCTGCTTGGCAGGGGGTTGGACTGGATGGCCCTTGTGGTCTCTTCCAACTCTATGATTCTATGATTCTAAAATGTAACGTACTTTTCCATGTATGAGTTTTTCTTACAGTAAAATAACGTTTAAAATCAGGGGTCATCATATGCATGGATAGTGCAGATGGGGGATGGGCAATTGGTTGCAGCCGCTAGCAGAAGCTCGTTAGCGGCAATTGGGTTGGTGATTGGTGGCTGTGGCAAGGGCTGCTGTGGATTGGCTGCGGCGGCGGCGGCAATTGGGTGTGTGATTGCCAGCTGCTGGTGGTGAGTGGGCAGGGGCTTGCTGGCTTCAGCGACGCGTGCGTTTTGCAGCGTTTGTCAGTCGGGCGAGTGATCTTTGGCATTCCCCCCCAAAAGAAGCTCAACAACTCTGGGCCGTCCTCCCCCCAAAAAGCTGAACAACTCTGGGCAATCTCCCCCCATTTTCTTAAATTGGAGTTGTAAGGGGAAGGGCTTATAGAGAACAGCCCCCTCTCATCAGAAGCAGCCCATCTCCAAGCAGTCATGAAAGCGAAGGGACGGATGAGGAAAGTCAGGAGACGGAAAGGGAGTGCCAGACCTCTGGCAACATCCAGGAGCCCCTACTCCACAGGCAGGAAGAGAGGGAGAGGGAAAGAGAGAATGTAGACCCTTCCCCCTGACTCCGGAATTGAGGAGGGGGAGAAAGGGGAGGAGATTCGCTGTCCCGAGGCTTTTATGCTGGTCTAAATCGCGTAAGGGGGCAGTGCCGGATTCTGATACGGAATGAGAAGACATGAAACCGACAGCTGACTACACTGTAAACAATGTGCACTAATAAAGACTTTTGAAAGACAAGTATGTGGAAGGTCGTTACTCAGGAGTAGTCGCAATAATCCCTGACAGGAGTCCCCCAAAATAGGGGTCGTCTTATACACGGGGGCGTGTTATACACGGAAAAAATACGGTAGCTATTCTGCCCTTGTTATATGAATGCTTCTCCCCATGAAAAAAAGAGCAGGAATCAAAGCACACCTATGTTTTTGCTGGCAGTTATGTTTGTGCAAGCACGGGCATGTCCTCCAGCCGGACATTAACACACAAACCGGTATTGCCGCGTGTCTCCCTCAACCTGGCAAGGGCAGATCTGTCCCCTCGCACCTGCTCTGCTTCCTTTTCCTATGAGGTGTACCCTGTACAAAAGACGGGAGGGAAGATTTTCCTTTCCTTGTCGGTCAGCAGATCTAAATTTGCTAACAGAGGCCTTTATATAGCAAAGATGTGTCAGCAGTTTCCTGGCGCTGATCCTGGAGACACTTTATACTTGAAAGGAACGGGCCCAGCAAGAGATCTCTCGATTAATATATTCTTTGTTCATTACAAACACCACGCGGGAAGAGCTTTGTGTAGAAATTTGGAAATCTCCAGGATGAGATATGCCACTACTTCATTCTCCACTCCCCACAAGCTACACTTCTCAGCCTGCTGCTCTTTTCCATCTGTCCCCAGCTGTCATACCTTGGGCCCTGCCTTGATTTTATCTTGCAGCAGGTGGATAAACATTCCAGCTGGGAGGATGAGCATCAAGGTCTCAATGCAATGCAATGCCGTTACTGTCCTAAGTCCAGCACACAACATTTTGCCACCTTAACAGGCAGCACAGGGCAATCCCATGGTTTCCTTCTCCTGACCCTTTGCAAGTTGCACTTGGAGAGGATGCTGGCGATAGATAAATTCATGAAGGATAAAAGAGACTTTCAGAGGCAAAATGCCTCTCAGAACTAGCTGCTGAGGACCAAGGTCCTTGTATTAATTTTAAACTTAGGTCCAGGGTGCCTCAGGGATCACCTGAGCCCTTCTTTCCCTGCTCAGTCACTGAGATCTGCAAGAGTGTCATTGATCATTCCCCAAGTCCTTTGGAACTCACTGCCACTAGAGCTTCAGCAGACACCTTCTGTGCTAACTTTTAAACGTCTGCTGAAAACATTTCTGTTCTGTTGCCCTATGTAGGCAAAAACATGTCCTTCCACAATGGTTAATTGATGTCTGCTTTTTAACTTTTTTATTTTATCTTTTTATTTCCGTAAACTGCTTTGATGCAGCAGTACACAAATATTTGTCTAAATAAAAAAAATACATTAGCAAGCTCTGAGCTAAACTCCTACTTTTATGTAGTTGGGGACAGAACTCCATGTTGCATCTGTAGAGTTCAAGTAGCGGTATTTACATCACAGTATCTCTCATATAACATCTAAGGCAGGATCAAAACCAGAGCTTCTGCCAGCCAGAGTCCCACCTCAATCAACCTGAGCTGCAGAATGGTGGTGTTGTGATAGTTGGGGCTGGAAAAGAAGGAGGGGAGCAGAAAGGCCTCTGCCCTTGGATGAGCCACCAACTGAGAAAAATGGAGCTCAGCTTGGATTTCAAGTCCAGAGCTGCAGGGAAAGGGCTGGATGAACTGAAAGAGATAATGAAGGGTGTGTCCCCCTTTCCCCAAACCCTATAGCCGAGCTTTAGGGGGCCACCAACTCACTCCAAGCGGGTGATGGGGTGCAGTTTCCACTGGTCCTCCTCCTCATCAAAGAACGACCTGTTCATGATCTTGTTTTTCTCTTCCAAGGGAATAAAGTTCTCAATAATCAGGTGCCTGCAGAGATCAACAAAGGTAATGTTGCAAGCAGCCTCAGTAAAAGGGAAATACTGCACTCACTTTTCATTCCTGGCCAGCAGACAGCTTGCTCTGCAGGCCATTCATTCCCAAGCCCTCAAGAGCAACACACAGCCGGCTGCAAACCTACTTGAGCTTCAGCTCCCGTGTGAGCTCATTCTGGGTTTGCTCCAGCTCCTGACGTTCTTTGATATGCTCCTCTTGAAGGTCGTGGATTTCAGCCTTCACGGCTTGCAGCTTGGAAAAGAGCTGAAAGAGAGAGCCAGAGTCATGGGCTACGGCACAAACCGCCAAGCCTACCACCTCTGCCTCGCGAGCGAGTGACCGAGTTCTTGCACAGCTCCCGGTCACTTCAAAATGGTATACCGTATGCTCTCAAGTTTTGGTTAAAAATAAAGGGCAGCTGCCTTCTTTAGATAAGGGGTTTTCCTTAGGAATTAGGCATGCAGAAATATTGGTGAAAAACAAATCTCTGAAACCGGGGGGGTGGGGAAGACTTTTCAGCCCAAGGGGCCGTCTTCCCTTCAGGGCAAGCTTGCGAGGGCCACGTACCAGTGGAGGGCGGGGCCAGAGGTAAAGTGGGTGGAGCAACAAATCCAAATGTCACCTTTGTACAGTAAGCTAGTTTTTGCAAGCGCTCAAACACCCCTCTCTACCCTCCATTCAGACAAGCAGGAGGTAATGTCAGAGGACACATTTCAGCTTGTTTAAACACTCAAGGACCCAAGCAGGGTCAGCGAAGGGTGTGGTCTGGGGACAGTCCCAATGGCTTGGTAATGAAGTCTGGAGGGCCACAGTTGGATTTCAGGCCCGAGGTTCCCCAGCCCTGTCTGAAACCAACCTAGCAAAATATTAATTCTATTGCAGAACAAAAAATCAAGGAAGTACATGACTTACATAGCATCACAACCAATTGCATATAATAATTATGGCTCATAGAACTAGTTAGAACAGGGGTTCCCAAACTAAGGCCCGGGGGCCGGATGCGGCCCAATTGCCTTCTCAATCCGGCCCGTGGATGGTCCAGGAATCAGCATGTTTTTACATGAGTAGAATGTGTCCTTTTATTTAAAATGCATCTCTGGGTTATTTGTGGGGCATAGGAATGTGTTCATATATTTTTTCAAAATATAGTCCGGCCCCCCACAAGGTCTGAGGAACAGTGGACTGGCCCCCTGTTGAAAAAGTTTGCTGACCCCTGAGTTAGAACCTGTAAAATTATAACATTTTATCAGATCTCTTATCATGCAAGTGGAGAATTTTCCAGCCAAGAAACTCTGAATTTTAACCTGCATTGCTGAAGCATTGCATCTGCCCCAAGGTCAAAGGGAACTGCGGGGCCTTAATCTTCATGCGGAGATGCAAGCTGAGCCTGGTTTGGGTGGGGGGAAACTTAGGGGGTTTGATCCTTTGACTCCTTTTAGACAATTAACTATTGCCTGCCCTGAAAGCGCAGAGAAAACTGTCAAATCTTAGTGCCTTGAAGACAGGAAGCCGAATTCTGGACTTGGCCACATGCATGCTAATCTCCAGTGCTCACATACAGTACCTGTGCATACCTGCCAGCCCGCCTCCAGGGAGGCCACTCACCTTTTTCAGTTTTTTAGTCTTGATGTCCACTTCCTGCTGCAGGGAGCTGTAGGTCTCCTTCAGCTCCAAGGTCTCCTCGTCCCGACTCTCCATCTGCTGTTGGATTTCTCGCTCTCGTCGTTTCTGCGGGAGACAACAAAGACGACATTTTTTTTTTTGCCTGGAGTTCAGCGCTGTCAGGGTACATGCCAATCATTCGCAGGGCGTGAGAGAATTCACACAAGGCGTTACCAATCAATGCTGTGTATTTTTGAAGGATTAAGGAGAAATATTGGGAGGCTCAAGAAGTCTGAACTTCGTCTGGAATTGCTGATGACCTCAGAACAGACTTGCAGACTGACCCCAAACCATGTTTACTATGCAGCACTAGATTCAATGGGTTCATTTCTAAGTACCTCTGCACTGGACTGCAGCCACAGAGTAGAATTCAATGTGGCAGTACGCAGTGGATTTGCAAGCAGAATGAGGTCCACTTGCATAATAGGATTTCCCTTCTCTCCTCCCCCTAAACCTGTTTTGGGTTTTCCACCAAACACCAGAGCAAATTCAGGGGACACGTAGGGCAGAGAGGGGAGACTTTGTTCTGCTTGTGCACCAACCGAGTCAAATCCCACCCCTACATTCTAAGTTCTCACACCTTAAAGGAAAGAGCAAAAGTCTTGGATCTCAAAAGATGGGCTTCCTTTCTGCAAAGTGTTAATTGGCCAGAGGGGTTTTAAAGGATGAAAAAGGGGAAGAGCCAACGAAGAACGTAAAAGTTCAGTAAAATAGCTCTTCTCATGCAACTTCTTGAAGATCTTGCAGTGTTTGCATTTTCCTAGCTTTCAGCTGTTCTCAAAGTTTTCAAACAAATAAGTTGATAAACCTCATGTATTAAAAAAGGAAACAGTAAGAACAAAAGCACAAGCTGCTGAGAACATCTCTGGTACACTCATCTTTGAAACTGAAAGGACTTTCAAAACAGCAACATTAGCCTTGCTAAACAGAACTTCCATATTCAGAGGAAGTATACCTTTGAATACCAATTGTTGCAGAGCAACAGTGGAAGAAGGGGGATTTGCCTTCAACCCCAACTGCGCTTTCTAGATGCATGAATTTTTTCCATTGTGGGCAACAGGATGCTGGATTAGACCAACTACTAGTCTGATCCAGACTGGTATATAAATCAAATAAATAAATAGATGATCCAGCAAGGCTCTTATTAAATTCACATAGCTGCCGATTGGATTCCAAAGACACTTGCCCAGGAAAGTTCCCAGTGGGTTCTGTCCAAACGTTATAGACAAGCTATGAGTTTCCCAGGGCCACAACACAGGGCTCCTTCACACCAGCAGTGGAGAATGTTCAGTCCTCCAAATATTGCTGGACTCCAACTCTCATCAGCAGGGGCAGTGGGAAGGAATGATGGGAGTTGTAGTCCAGCAACACCTCGGAGGGCCACAGGCTCCCCCTCCCCCCGTTCTGCACACCCTGGGACCCCTGCAACCCATCTCAACGCATGAGCTTCTCCCTCCCTCTCTCACCTGCTCAGCAATCTCCTGCCGCTTCTGCTCCAGGATTTTTTGCTGCTCGTTTGTGTGATCCACAATATTTTTCCCTCCAACAAGGAGCTTGCTTTCCATTGCCTGAAAAGCAGAATGAGAGGGGTGGAGAATTCCAATAACCAAAATCAGCATGCTGCAGAGCCTACTTTCTTTAAAATAAAATAAAAGAGATCTCACACGGTTGTCTCATAAACCTCCTTAGAAGCAGCTGTTCTGCCTTGCAGCATCTCTCAAAGGACTCCATCATCATCATCATATTTATTTATATCCTGCCTTTTCCCGACAGGGACTCAAGGTGGCTTTCCAGCTGTTTGGCGGGCTTTCATGACTTATACGAATACAGTCGTACCTCGGGTTACGAACACCTCGGGTTACGAACTCCGCAAACCTGGAAGTATTTTCACCGTGCGTGCGTTCTGCGCATGCGCAAAATGGCGCTTCAGGTTACGACCATTTCAGGTTACGAACTGCGTCCCGGAACGGATCGTGTTTGTAACCCGAGGCACCACTGTAATCGTTCCCATCTGAACCTGCCAAATATGACTTTGCATGGGACTATTCATGGCATCTACAAAGGTCTCGGTGTATAAAAACCTGCTGTGTCTTTGGGTCTTCATTTGAATCACATGGCAACCGCTTGTGACCCATGTCCCTGCCTCTTTTTTCCTTATTCTTTTCACACTTTCCTCACATCTCAGTGGAAGATTTGGTCATTGGTTTGCTTTGCTTTGCATTATCACTGCTTTCAGGTCTCAGCTGATTGTTACATGTTCATTAATAAAAATGCAAATAAATAATGAAAGGAAATGAATTGGGTTGGGTTGAGAATGCCTGCTCAAGTCCCACTCCTTTCCCCCCCCCTCCATCGAGCATTTCTTTTACGAATCACAGTTAGAAGAAATCACTGGTTTTTGACCACCTTCAGATCTTGTGAAAACTTACCCAAATGGGGAGCTGTTTGACCTTTGGCTCATTAAGGTGAGGTGGCCATCCTCGACTCTACGAGCAGCTGACAGAGGAAGGATGAAGATGGTTCATTGGCAGCTGTGGGCAACACTTGATTAAATGTGCACAAGCTCTTCACATGCATGCCACCCCTTCACTCTTCCCTTCATGGAAGCAAGGAAACAAGCCAGGAAGTCGCAATAAACTATAGCTTTCTATTACATGTGAACTGGACTAGGAAGCCATAGGCAATAGCTTCTAGACTGGCCAGGATAAGATGCCATTGTTTAAAGCAGACAGCTGCAAGGTTTTTTTTTTACAGTGTTTTATAAATTTTATGAAATAAACAAAATAAAATAAAGCTGATCTGCTAATGTCTGGAAGCCACTGTCCATTGCTCCCCGCTGAGCACACAACAGAAAACTAAGGCTAGCTGCAAGGTCTTGGCTTGCTTCCCTGCTTGCACAAAGAGGCAGTCTGTGAGTTCACAAGAGCTCATGCATCCATCCTTGCCTCTGAAGCCAGAACCTGATTGTCCAAACCGGGTCTTAAATCCCCTACACCTCTCCAACTGCTGGCTGCAGTTCTCTAGCTGTGAATAATTTGGAAAGGAAAACCTTTGAATTCAGAATGTCAGAACCACTCTGAACATCAGAGAAGCATTTCAGGAACAATTCCCATCCCTATGCTTCTGTTTTTAGTCTTCAACACTGAACCTCCCCCAGAGAGGTTTCTCCCAAGCCACTTTTCTGAATCCACAGAACTCAGCAAAGAGCCTCCTACCTTGATTTTGGCACCCAGCCTTTCAGCTGCCTCCTTCTCTCGCTTCAAGTCTTCCATCTTCTTCTCCTTCTCCTTCAGCAGCCTCATCTTGTCCTCAGCCACCAAACTGTGGTCCTCTAAGATAGCCCTCTTCTCTATCTCCAGCTTCTCCTGCTGCTCTTTCCAGTAGTCACCTTTGTTACCTCCTCCTTCCTCCTCCCCTTCTTCGCCATCTTCCTCCTCATCCTCGTCCTCTCCCCCGGCGCTGAAGCTTCCGTCTCTCCTCCTGTCTTTCTTCTTCCTCTTGACAACAGACCGCTTTTCTAGCTGCGCCTTGAGCCTTGCAATCTCCTCCTGGAATTCCCGCAGCAGCGCATCCTTGGGGTCTTCGTTCACTCTCGGCTTGTTCTTGATGTTCTTGGCACGGTTGGCGTACCGCAGTGTCGTCAAGGTTTCGTCCACGTTGTACGAGGCGGGGCCGATGTTGGCCACCATCACTGTCTTGGCATTGCCACCTAACGAATCCTGGAGCAGCCTGGTGAGCTTGGAATCCCGATAGGGAATGTGAGTGCTTTTGCCGTCCACCAGGGCCGATATGACATTGCCCAAGGCAGAGAGAGAGAGGTTGATCTTTGTCGCCTCTTTCAACCTCTCCCCCTGGGCTCCGGTCTTAGACTGGCGCTCGCTGCCGGCAAGGTCCACGAGGTTGAGCTTCCCAACGCGTATGTGGTTCTCCCCATCGAGCCCCACTTCGCTGCACTCAATGGTGATCACAAAGATGGCGTGCGAACGGGAGCTGTGCTCGTTCATGTTGGTGGCCCCAACCGAGCGGTTCTGGTTCCCCACATTCATGACATGCTCTATTTCCTTGACGCTCTTTGTGACGAAAGACGACAAGTCCTTCACGTACACTCCCGTGTCCGGCCGCTCCTTCAGCTCCAGCCTCTTGGACTGATCCTTTGACAACAAGTCCCGGATTTCCTCCTGGTAGATCTCCAGGTAAGAAGCCCTCACCAGGTACTGCTGGTTCTGAGACCGGGAGATGTGCGTGAAGATGTGGTCGAAGGAATTGGGGATGACGCCCCTTTTCTCGGGGTCGCCACGCACACCTTCCATCGTGTACGTCTTCCCCGTGCCGGTTTGCCCGTAGGCAAAGATGGTCCCGTTGAACCCTTGGAGCACCGAGTCCACCAGGGGCCGGAAGGTCTCATCGTAGAGTTCAAACTGCTTGGAATTCCAGTCGTAAACGGCATCAAAGGTGAAAGTCTTGGGCAGCTCGTGAGAAGTTCCCTTGGGGTTCTTCACAGACACCTGCCCCAGCTTGACGTCCACCTGGACCACTTGCTCGTAGGAGGCTACTTTCTCTTTGCTGTTCATCGGCCGGCATCGCACCACCACTCTGACCGACTCCGAGCACTTTAACTTCGACATGGCAACAGGTTGGCACTAGGGCAAACTCAGCAGGCGGCAGGACCAGGAAGGCCAGGGGTTTCCCCAAACCTGGAAAGAATCAAAGGCAAGAACTGAGCACAGAAGAAAGGCACAAAAGCACTGAGTACAAACCACTGAACCGCCCCCACCCCCACCCTGGTCTGGCTTTTAACACTAGAGATGAAAGGAGAAACCCAAGGCCAAACATCAATTCCCAGAGTGGACAGGCTAAGCCACCATCTCAAAATCTCAATTTCCCAACTGTAAGATAAAAACAAGCAAAAAAACCATCCCTCTCAGGGTTACTGTGAGGCAGAACAACAAGAAGAAATAACAATGTAAAATGTTTTCCCCCTTGTAAATGACAGGAAATAAGTGCTTCCTATTCCCATTTGATCGGTATTAGTGACTGAAGCAATGGCTTTTAACTCGAGTTTCATTAAAAATGAGAAATATCACTTTGGAGGATGATGATAATAATAATAATAATAATAATAACAACAACAACTATATAATAATTATAATAATGGTAATAATAGAAATAACCGTAATAACAGTAGTACAGTAGTAGTAGTAATATATTAAATTTGTATACCACCCTTCATCCGAAGATCGCAGGGCAGTTCACACCATAAAAATACAAAACTAAAACACATGATACGTAATAAAACAAACAACATACAAACCTTCCCACAAATACATTTTAAAGGCCATAGAATGTTCATCACCCAAAAGCTTGGTTATAGAGAAACATTTTCGCCTGGCATCTAAAGATACCGTAAGAAATGGAGAAGCCAGGCGAGGCTTCCTGGGGAGAGCATTCCCGAAAGGGGAGCCACTGCAGAAAAGGCCTGGTCTCATGTTGCCCCCCCCCCTCCAGACCTCTCATGAAGAAAGGCCTCATAGGATTACCTGGCTCCTACAGCTTCATTCAAAATCTTAAGTCTGAATAGCCTGTGCAGCAGGAGGTTCAGAGAGGTCTATCCATTCTGAAATTCTCAACTTTCATCCTTTCAAGGAGAACGTGAGAAAGGGCAGTGCTAGCTCTTTTCAGCCGGCTTCCAAGTTAAGAGTCTCTCGTATGCGCAGGCATGTTGTCCACATGCTGGACTCCTTTTGCTCCTCTTTCCTTCCCTCACAGGCCCAGATTTTGCCACCACCCTGCTGCCCTCCAACCATGTAAACATTAGGAAGAACTTCCTGACAGTAAGAGCTGTTCGGCAGTGGAATTTGCTGCCAAGGAGTGTGGTGGAGTCTCCTTCTTTGGAGGCCTTTAAGCAGAGGCTTGACAGGCATATGCCAAGAATGCTTTGATGGTGTTTCCTGCTTGGCAGGGGGTTGGACTGGACGGCCCTCCTTGGGGTCTCTTCCAACCCTACGATTCTATGTTTTAGAGTACACGCCTCTCCTTTCCACCTCGCCAGATGCTGACTTCCACCAAGCAACTCAAAGCGCTGTAAAAGTGCAAGCTGAGTTATATGGTAATGATCTGCTCGATTAAAACAAAAACAAAAACAACGCCATTATTCAAAACTAGGATTTCTTGCCAGGGATTGCCCCAAGGAGAAGCTTTTCCTGATAAGAAAGTAGAACACAGGAAGCTGCCGTACACGGGTGAGTCAGGCCGGTGGACCATCCAGCTTAATATTGTCTACACTGAATGGCAGCGGTTCTCCAGGCTTTCAGACGTGGGCCTCTCCCAGTCTTCTCTGGAGATAGCAAGGACTGAACCCAGGATCTTCTACTGCTGAGCTACAGTCCTACACTGTATATCTCTGAACCCCATGGACGCTCCTTCCTTGGAGGTTTTTAAGCAGAGGTTGGATGGCCATCTGTCATGGATGGTTTAGCCGAGATTTCCTGCACTGCAGGGGGTTGGACTAGATGACCCTGGGGGGTCCCTTCCAACTCTACGATTCTAAGATTTTCCTACGCAGCAATTGCACATGCTGTCCAGGAACTCTCAAATTTTAGATCCTAGAAAACTGCCCTAAAGCTTTTGCTTTCTTCCCACTTAAAATGCTCCCAAGTCACCATCATTAGCCTTAATTGAAAACGTAATAAAACTTTCAAAGGGGCTCATCATTGCTAGGAAACCACAGGCTCTGGCCAGAATGACAACGTTCCAGAAAATGCATGGATGGCACTGAAAACAGCGACTTCTTGCCTCTTTCTCACCCTCTTGCCCCCGCAATGTATGATTGCTAGAAAATGCACGGCACGGCATCCTTGCGCTTCCCTCTTCCACTTCGTTGGGGTCTAGGATCTAGGGATTTTAGTGGCCCAGAAGCTGAACATGAGTCCACAGTGTGACGCAGCAGCAAAAAAGGCTACTGCTATTCTAGGCTGCATCAGCAGAAGTACGGTATAATATTCCAATCAAGGGAAGTCATAGCACAGTTCTATTCTGCCTCAGTCTGACCACACCCGGAACTTTTTTCAGTGCAAACCTTAACCCTGGAGCATCTTGTTAAGAATAGAGCAGGTATTCACTCCCCCCCCCCACTACTGAGCAATGACAGACAACTGCCATATAGTAGACTACGAGAGGTTTCCAGACAGACCCGGTATCCTTTCCTAGAAATCAAATACTGCCTGTATGGCTGCAGTAACGGAGTAATTTTTACGTAATCTGATTTTGCTTCCATCGCTGTGCTTGGAAAGTCACTGCAAACCAAGGCTGGGAACTGACTCTGGCAAGAGGGCCAGATCCTTAACTCTTCCACTCCTCTTCCACAGAAGTGTGCATGCACACGAAAGCTCATACCAAAATATAAACTTAGTTGGTCTTTAAGGTGCTACTGAAGGAATTTTTTTATTTTGCTTCGACTCAGACCAACACGGCTACCTACCTATAACTCTTCCACTCCTCACAGGCCAAGTTAGACAGGTCAGTAGAGCAGCCCAGCTGTCAATCACCTAATGTCACAATGATGACAGGTGACCTTTTTTGCCCCCAGGGGTCTTCAGAAGCCTCATTTAAAGTGCTGCAGAAAATAGCATTTTGAAAGGGACTTCTGAAGATCTGACCAGTTGCCGGGTCTTCAAAAGCCCCTTTCAATGTGCTTTGTGCCGATCAGCTAGCAGGCAGTGCCTGCAAACCCCTAGGATCCTGCCTGCCGCACGACAGAAGTCATATATGACTTCACATGCAGGGCAGCTGGCCGTGGCTTTGCCAAAAGGGCCTTGTGGGACGAATGCAGAGGCCTGGCAGGCCTAATTACGGTAGTCCGGGGTGGAGGCTGGAGATCCCCACCCCTGCTATAACCAAACCAGTGGAAGAGCCAAGAGGCTAAATAATGGAAAGAAACCTTCAAGCAGCCCTGCCAGGGACAGAGCTAAGAGCATCAAATATAAACAAGTTCAGTCAGGCTGCCTGCAGCTTCAATAGGAAAGCAATTCCTGCCCGTCCAACCTTCAAGCACAACATGCCATGGCCTGCATCCTTACATGCAGGCCTAATTCTGTACTGGCATGACCTGAACATTTTTTTAATTTCTATTTTAGAGCTGTTGGGTGTAAAGCAGCCCATTCAACTTGGTGCAAGATACAAGATTCAGAACGCTGCAACTGCGCCATGCCAGAGATTAGGACACCGTTGAGACCTGGAACATCTTCCATAACCCATATTACAACCTCCTCCCCAAAAGAGCAGCAGCAACAACAACTATTTGTGCTCTGCAGATGTTTTGGACTACAACTCCCATCAGCCCCAAACAATCACCCAGAAGGTGCTACATTCTGAAAAGCGGTAACGCAGGTTTGCTATTTGCACGCCGAAGGAACACACAAGCACCGGAAAGTTAGGATGAGAGCTGAACTGGGTGATCCGCTGGGCCCTGTCTCGGTTTAAGGCATGTACTGAAGTATACCCAGCACAGATGAATTGCCTCGTCGTATTAACTGTATGGCTGGCTAAGGAGAGATAATGAGGGTGGATTCTCTTCCCTCTTTCAATTAACAATTTATACAAAGTGGGTGAAGTCAAGGGGAGAGGCTGCTGCTCAGTGGCAGAGCGCATGATTTGCATGCTGAATGCTCCTGTTTCTGCCACGAGGAGCTCCCGTGAAAGGACCTTTGGCAGGAGGGCTGAGAAAGACCTCACTGTTAAGCCCTGGGGAGGCACAGCCAGCCACAGCAAAGGCTATTGAACTAGATGAGGGAGAGGTCTGTCTGGGTTTTAAAGCAGCTCCTTACCTTCCACTAAGTTGGAATTTCAAGCCTGATTTTGACATTGCGAGGACAAAGGGGTGGTATTCATCCTGGAGCATGGAATGAGGTTCTTTGAAACTAGCACGGATGACAGCTGAAGAATTTGGGGGTCAAGGAGAAGTTCTGGGAACCACATGATGGGAGGAAAGGCATGATTCCCAGGAGGTGACTACATCAGCAGTGTGCCCTTGTTTATTTTGCCAAAAGTAGAATACACCACGTGACAGCAAATGTCCGTCAAGCAGGTTCTGCCATGTGCTACTGTGCCTTAATTGCTTGCACCCAAATACATCAATTATTTGTAACCAAACATTTCATGAGGCTGAATGCACGGCCCATCCTATTTTAGATAAGCCTTTAGGACACAGCGCTCTCCGGAAAGAGCCCTCTCACTCTTCTGAAATCCAAAAGCAATCTGGCCTGGTCCCAAATTGACTCTAATCCACTTCACTTACCCAGAGCTTTAGATTGCATTTCCAATTGTACAGAATACGGGAAGCAACTCAAAGCCTGTTTTCTTGGAGCGTAGGATGAAGTCATGCCTGAAAATGAAGTCCTGGTACTATTTGAAATTAAATTGGTGTGGCAGTTCAATCATCAGAGAATTTCAGATGAAATCAGAAATTAAGGAGACTAGTTAATTCAAATAGCCTGCGCCTTGAGAACCAACAAGCTAGGACAAGATTGCTACATACTGGATATATTCCAGGATTGTCTTTAATTTTATTTTAGTAGTGCAAACAAAGATTCCACATTAGACCTGGAAGGTGGAGGCTGAGACTTAAAGAGATTCTAAGAACAATTATTTTCCATTTTTGCTACTTGAACCTGTCAACTATCTGTAATTATGTTACTTCTTAGCATCATTTGGCTCCTTCCATTATTCCATCTAATAAATGGGCAATTTGTGATTTTCCTCTCTTTCAGCAATTTTTCCTCTTTATGGTAAAGAGGTGTCTCAAATCAGACAGAATATTCCAGGTGTGAACTGTGGAGCATTATGATGAGGTATTTTTCTCAACTGAACTACAGTACCTAATTCTACCAAGTACACACCACAAACTTAACCTCCAGTTAAAAAATAGTAGTATTAGTAACAATTTTATTTTTTATTTATTTTATTTTTAGTGTTTATGTTCCCTGATCTATGGGCTCAAGGAAACTGGAAACACAGACATGTCTTAGGTAAAATATATTTCTTTTTGTGATTTTATTTTTAAGGAGTTGAAAATTGAAATTGAACACCCTTCAGAAAAGCAGAGCAATCGATGGCTGTTTGGCTTCTCTTGAAAAAGTCAAGCTTTGCTATCTTTCAGCTTTAATAGGATTAGAGAAAATAGGTCTTTCCCAAATGCATCCCTTTCATATAGATATCACAGTCATGTACAAAAAAACCCCATATATACTAATTGACGCTCTTATTTCATCCCCACGAAATACAAAAGAGTCAAGCAAGGCCTTTGATCAGGGACAACATCTGCTGGGTAGGTGCCTAATTGCACAATGCTCTTCATCAGTTGGAACACAAAAATAGCTAAATCTAAAGTATTTTTTTACAAGACAAGGTTGATTGCATATGTAAACAATTTTATCAGTCCACAAAATATTGCATGTTCCTTCATTAAAAGATGGTCCAATAAAATATATCAATTCAGTCTATTCTGTGTTTCTTATTGACTGAAAATTGCATGACAATCGCCCTTATATGACCCCACACTGGTAGGCATTCAGTGACAGCCAATACAGCCAAGCAACAGAGCAACTGTCAAAATCAGATCTATGACAGCTTAGAGAAACACACCACAGGCTCTATGAAAACACACTGTCCTGAGAAGAAAGACAGAATAAACTATTCATTTGCAGAATTGGGTTCCTTCTCCTGTCTAAGGAGAGGAAGCAAGCACCCTTCTTGCTTTGAGGAAATCATTTTTTGCAGCAACAAATTGCTACATAAGCAAGACCACCACAGCCAAATGTCCCTTGCACAGATGAGCAATGAACATACAGTCATACCTCGGGTTGCGTACATTTGGGTTAAGTACTCGGCGGACCCAGAAGTGTTTACTTCTGGGTTCCGTCGCGTGCACATGCGCAGAAGTGTTTTGTGTGCTGCGCGCATAAGCGCGCTATCGGCGCTAAAGCACCGCTCGGGTTGAGTACTTTTTGGGGTGCGAATGGCACCCTGGAACGGATTGTGTACTCAATCCGAGGTACCACTGTTATGCTGCCTTCATATTGCACCAGGAATAGTATGTTGCATAAAATAGAATAGCAGAAGATTCTCTAGTAAAATGTGCCAAATTAAATATCCAAATCCCCTTTGCAGTTGACCGCTATTTTATCTGGTTCTTTCCTCCTGATCTTCTCAGCTGGCAATAGTATGGCTCCCTCTAGTCCGGCTACTTTGGTGGTGCCTGGTCTTCATTGTCTATATGAAGCCTGATCCTAGGTGCATGGTTATGTGTGCACGCCTATAAGACAAGGAGATTCAACAACCATAGGATGGAGACAGCACAGCTGGTACCCAGAAAGCAGAGTCTAGGAAGCAGTGTTAGAAATCAGCCAGGGGCCGGGCACATTTTGCTATTGCCACGGGTCCAATTGCAACCACATGGAGATCCCTGGATGCCAGGTTGGCGACCGACATCTCCATCTGGCTGGCCTCTCCAGGTTTCTTAAGCAGGTAAGCAGAATAACTCATTTATTGCATTTATATCCCACCTTTTTCTCCAAGGAGTGAAGTACATGGTTCACCCCGCTCTCAGTTAATCCCTGCAACAACCCTGTAAGGTAGGTTAAGAGGCTGTGACTGACTCCAAGATTACGCAGTGAGCTTCAGGACTGAGTGGGGATTTGAATCCTGATCTCCCAGGTCCTAGTCCAACACTTGAACCACTTTACAACACTGGCTTCCTAGAGTCCTTCTGCTGTGGGGCCACTATATAAATTAAGCAGGGTAAATAAATATGGGGGAACAAAATGTCACTTAGAGAAGGATCTGAAATATTTTCCTTGGAGCTTGATTTTGTTTTATTCTGGATCGTTTAATTTTATGTTTTAATGTTTTGTAAACTGCTTTGAATTTTTTTCTTTAAAAAATAAAGCGGTATAGAAATGAAATGAAAAATAGTAATGAGAATTAAACAATCTCATGGGGGGGGAGGCACCTAGACATTCTGTAGGTTCAAGGTAAAAGTAAAGGTAAAGGTGCCCCGACCGTTATTAGCTTATATATCTGAGTTTCTAATACTGGCAGAAACTCTCCAGGGTCTCAGGCAGCAATGGGTCTTTCCTATCATTTAATTTGTAGACTTCAAAAAATAAAATAAATAAATCCACATATGAATGCTAAGTAATTCAACCTTGGTCCCATCACCTCCTGGCAAATAGAAGGGGAAGAAATGGAGGCAGTGAGAGATTTTAATTTCTTGGGCTCCTTGATCACTGCAGATGGTGACAGCAGTCACGAAATTAAAAGACGCCTGCTTCTTGGGAGAAAAGCAATGACAAACCTAGACAGCATCTTAAAAAGCAGAGACATCACCTTGCCTACAAAGGTCCGTATAGTTAAAGCTATGGTTTTCCCAGTAGTGATGTATGGAAGTGAGAGCTGGACCATAAAGAAGGCTGATCGCCGAAGAATTGATGCTTTTCAATTATGGTGCTGGAGGAGACTCTTGAGAGTCCCATGGAAATCAGCCCTGAGTGCTCACTGGAAGGACAGATCCTGAAGCTGAGGCTCCAATACTTTGGCCACCTCATGAGAAGAGAAGAATCCTTGGAAAAGACCCTGATGTTGGGAAAGATGGAGGGCACTAGGAGAAGGGGACGACAGAGGACGAGATGGTTGGACAGTGTTCTCGAAGCTACAAACATGAGTCTGACCAAACTGCGGGAGGCAGTGCAAGACAGGAGTGCCTGGCGTGCTCTGGTCCATGGGGTCACGAAGAGTTGAACACGACTAAACGACTAAACAACAACAACAATTCAACCTTGGCATGCCAAAGATATGCCCCAATGTTTTGATGAGCAGTCTTGATGAGACACTTAAAGCATGGCAAGAGGGCAGGTGTTCCCACCCACCCACCCCAAAGGGAGCTCAGCCACAACCAGGGGTGTGTTCTGGTCCATAAGAGGAGCCCTGAGGACCACGTCAAAGGGGACCCATCTGGTCCGGCATCTTGCTCTCACAGTGGGCAACCCCATGGCTATGGGAAGCACAAGGGGGCTTCGGCACAGGTTGCATGGCCACCTGTCACGTATGATCTAGTTGACATTCCTGCATTGCGGGGGGCTGGACTAGATGACCCGTGGTGTCCCTTCCAACTCTACAGTTCTACAATGCTATGGTGCTGAGAGGCATAATGCCTCCGGCAGCGGAGGCAGACCACAGCATGGCTAGCGACCACGGACCACTGTATCTTGTCTAATCCTCTTGCAAAAGCCATCCCAGCTGGTGGCTGCCTCTTGTGTTTGAGGACATCCACATTCAAAGAACTGCAGGGGACGGGCGGACAGGCATTTAATAACATGCGTAAGAACGTAAGAAGAGCTGGCTGCTGGATCAGGCCCATGTGTCATCCGGCATCGTCTCCTCACAATGGCCCGCCAGATGCCCCGACAGAAAACCCACAAGCAGGACTTGAACCTAAGATTCCTCTCCCTTCCTGCTGTGGTTTTCCAGAGAGTGGGATTCAGAAGCATCGCTGCCTCTGACTGTGGAGGGCAAGAACACGGCCCTCCTGGCTAGGAGCACCCCATAGCCCCCCCCTCCTCCATGGATTGTCTCCATCCCAGCTGGTGGCCCTCCCTGCCTCCTCATGTGGGGTCAATTCACCTGGAGGGGTCGCAGCAGGGCATGGCCTTGTGTGTATGGGGCAGGCAGCAGCAGCAGCAGGAGGAGGTGCCGACCCCCATCCTCCAGAGAGAAGGGGAGGGGAGGGGAGCATCCGGGTGCGTGCACGCAGCCACCACCCACACCCACGCCCAGACACGCGTGTGCCTTGAGAGTGCAGAAGGAGGCTGGGAGGGGGGGTAGAGAGGAGAGGGAGGGAGCATCCGGGTGCGCGTGCACGCATTCCCACGTTTCCACACCCAGACACGCGTGTGCCTTGAGAGGGCAGAAGGAGGCGGGAGGGAGCATCCGGGTGCGCGTGCACGCATTCCCACGTTTCCCCCACCCAGACACGCGTGTGTCGCTGAGCGTGAGGAAAGGGGGAGAGAGGGAAAGGCGTGGGGCCACCCGAGGCCCCCGCCCCACAGATGCGGTTCCTCCTCCTCCCGCCGTGGGAGGCGCGCGCACGGTGGGGGGGGCGGGCGGGCAGCGCGGCCGTGTCGCCGCGGCGGCGGTGGGGGAGAGAAGCCGAGGGCGAGGCCCCTCACTTACCTGCGCCGTCACCATGGAGACCCCCCTCCTCCTCCCGCCGCTGCGGCAGGGGCGGCGGCGGCGGCGGCGGCAGCAGCACCGGATACGACAGGGGGAGTCCGGCCCCGCCGCGGCCGCCGCTCACTTCCTTGGCAACGCGGCCGCCCGCCCCGAAGCCATCACTTCCTTGGCGACGCCCCGGCCCTAGCAACGGGCCCCGCCTCCTCCGCGCCCTCGGCCCTGGCAACGGGACACGCCCCTGGCAACGGGACACGCCCCTCTCCCCCTCCTCCCCGCCAGGCCGTCGAGGGGCCCAGGCCACGTGCGCGAGGCGCGGCCTAGGGGGTTGTTTGTGTGCGCGCGTGTTTTTGTATATAATTTTTATTAAATGTTCTGCTTTACAGTTTAAAATATTCGTTCTTACATCCTGAAGATATCAATGACTTCTCTTCTCCTCTTTCTGTAGTTTTTTGCATATCCTAAATCCCTGCATATTTTACAAAAACTATACAAGTATTCCATTATTACATCCATCAAAACTTATTTACCCTATTGAATTTATCTTAATGCTGCCAGCGTTTTCAGCTGTATGGCTTAGGTGTGTTTTAATGCACCGGAGCAGTGTGAGATCCAGAGTTTATGAGCTCAGCTTGCTCTTCTTTTTTTAGGTTTTGTTAACGCTGCTAATCACATGACTTTTGCTGTATTTCTTTTACTTATTGATATACGAATTTATATATAAATCAAATTATGTATACAGTATGTGACATTAATAGGAATTCTTACATCCAAAGATCTCAGGACGGTTTGCAACATAAAAGTGCAATATTAAAAATACATAATAAAACTAAAAAACCAATAGCCCCTCTCTCCCTGTAATTGGGATGTCTAGCACATCTTTTAGTTGCTGCTTCCTTAACAGTGTTTATTGATGCTCTGCTTGCTCTAGTCCAGGCTTCCTCAACCTCGGCGCTCCAGATGTTTTTGGTCTACAATTCCCATGATTTCTAGCTAGCAGGACCAGCAGTCAGGGATGATGGGAATTCTAGTCTCAAAACATCTGGAGGGTCGAGGTTGAGGAAGCCTGCTCTAGTCCCTGGCTGGTGCTAAGACTGGAGTAGGAAGGGAGCTGTGAGAAGATGTGGGCATAAAGGAAGAGCAAGTGGTGAAGTGATAAAAAAAACCTGTAGGCAATGCAAATTTATTAAGAGCGGTCTAGCCAGGAGGAAGGATGGGAGAGCTGCCAAGTCATCTCGCGAAAACAGGTAATTGGGCAAGAAAATGGCTGATGGGATGCAATTTGGGTAAGTTGCAGTGAGGTGGCACCTTGGCAGGAAATTGCTCCGACTGCAGAGGCAAGCCTGGGCTTTGGGTCAGCTTCTGCAGCTTGGGACAGGTGAAGTCGCTCCCCCAAACCCCACAGCAATGGGGCTTCTCCCTGTGGCAGACAAGGATTGGGGGGGGGGGCATCAAGGGGCTTCCTCAATCCCTAAAAGAGCAGCCCTGCTCCTCTCGCTAATTATGCTGTTTTAAATGATAATTTTGTATCTGAATTCCTTTAGTAATGTTTTTTTTCGAAATAATGGTTCGGATTTTTTGGTTAACTTCACTGCGTTCAGTGTTCATTATGTAGTTCATCTCTTTTGTAATGTTTTGAAATCTTTAATATTTTAGTTTCATGCTAATTATGTTGCTTTGAACGTATATTTTATATTTAACTTTTGTCAGTAATGTTTTGCTCTGGATTGTTTGATTTGATGTTTTGATGTGTGGTAACCCGCATTGAAATGCTTTTCTTGAAAATATAAGTTGAGTCTCTTCAGGTTAACCTATTGATGGTTTGTACATTATATTAACCAAACCAGTCCAAACCAGTAATTTCCATTTGTACAATCATCCAGCCATGGTTTGGAGGATCAGGAAGGTGTTGCTTTCTCCTCCCCTTTTCGTTACTAGATGCTCTACTCCATTTTTGCATTGTGATTGTCTGCTTCCCGTGCTGTTCCACATCAGAAAACTATGGTTGGTGCTACCTCCAAACCATTGCTTCACATGGGATTGAAGAAGTGTAAGAAGTTATGCGATTTGAATGACTATCTGAAGTGAGCTGGCAAAAATGTGGTCCCTCTGCGCCTCAGCACACACTACACACAGAAAAATTACATGTGTTGTGTCCATCAGAATTCAATCCGTATTAAAGTCCAATGCAAGTAATTTTTGTTTAGGCTCATCAAAGCCCCTTCCTAAATAAATCTACTACCGGTATATAATTTTTGTTCTTAAAACTATTTTAAAAAGCTTTACGATCCTAATTCATCTTCTCTGCACAGCAGATGATCTTTGTTATTTGTTTTACAGCTAGAAATGCCATCTGATCTCAGTCCTAAGGGCAAAAAGACTTCTAGGAATTCAAATTTGGCACTGGCGCCCAATGAAGCAATTCTGGTAGAATGGAAGTGGGGGAAGGAACATAATTTATGGGAGTTCTGGCAGAGAAAACATCAAGTGAATGGAAGCGCAAGTGCCCACTGGAGGAGTGTATTGATAAAAAAAAAATAATTGTGATTAATGTGTTTTATGGGACTTTCTGGAAGAGAACAGGGGAATTGCATCTGAGGCTATAAAGCCTTCAGTGTTCCAGAACTTGGCCTGTTGCCCACAGCCTTATGCTTGCTGGGTGCAATTTCTCCATTACTTTGCTATCTTGCTGTGCACAATTTCTCTGTCCCCGATTCATTAAAGAGTGTGTGAAGCCCCATTAGGGAAGGGGAGACAACTGACAAAGAAAGAGAAGCAGAGATGCTTTTTGGTTAAGCTATCACAACGTTGTTAATTCATATACTTCCTTTCAACTTCAGTTTCCAGCATGGTTAAAAAAGGGGCAGGACACCATGCAGTATAAACAAAGAGCGACATTTAAAAGAGGGCTGCTCACCTCTCCCCAGACACCACTGGCCTCAACTCAAGACAGGAGCTGCACGGAACTTTACACCTTGCATGGGGCTTGGAAAGACGCTATTTGAACTTCGCCTCTGTGCAGTATGCCTCCAAATGCCAGCTGCTGGGAATCACAGGTGGGCAGAGGGCTCTTCTGGTTGGATCCTGCTTGCTGGTTTCCCACAGGCATCTGGTTGGCCACCATGAGAACAGGATACGTGACTAGATGGGGCTACCGTACTGGCCTCACCCAGCAGGCTCTTATGATGTTCTTAGGACTAGGAACCAATGGACAAAGCTAGAACTAGCAGCATCCTTAAAGGAGGAGCCTGAACCTTCAGGGGGAGTGGACCACACCCCAAACTGACTGAACATCATTCTCCTCAAACAGTTGAGCCTGTTTTTGAGCTTCTTTGTTGGCCCTCATCCAACACATTACCAGTGCCTCGCTTGATACAGGTGAAAGGATTGTGAAGACTCTAAATCCCCGCAGGGTTTCTTCATTGTCAAAAATAGGCTTGATAACGAGCTTTTAGCTCTTCAAAGGTTACCCACCTGTGAATCCTAACCATTTCTCCACCTGCCTTTAGTGAACTAAAGAGCTAACTTGGTCCTGTACCACAGGAGAGGACGCAGTCAAGCCAACCACCCAAGTCGTCACCACATTCTGCAGAAGTACCAGCTATGTTAGCTGGAAACTCCCCAAGAGCCGCCAGGAACCCACCAGACTCCCTCGGTCTTCAGAGGCACACCACCCCTAAGAGGCACACACATTCTCAAAACGGAAGCGGCTCCTCTCTAGGCCAGACCACTGATGGCTGCTCGCGTTCCTGTACAGAAATGCCTACATATAAGAGGCGTTCAAGGAGGGAAGCTTTGGTTCTCTGCAAGGTTTACACTCACCACTTCCTGGCGGAGGGGTCGAGCTGCCTTTGTGCCCCAGCTAACAAATTTACACTTGAATGAAGTAAGGTGGTGTGCTGCCCTTTACATAATGACATTCTAAGAACTACACTCAAATAGTGGGTGGTCAGCTGGCACTATTTAACAGGGGACTTGCCCAATGTGCCAATCTTAAGTCAACACTGCCTGCCCAAGCTGCTGCCCTAAACTGCTGACTTGCAAGTAACAGAAATCAATGGAACTTCATTCCATCTCTAGTGCATTTAGAATTTGATCATCTGTCTGGAAAAATCAAATTGTTCAAGGTGATTATTATTACCACTACTAAATGCAATGGAAGAAAAGCAGTTCTTGGGCAATCAGATAAAATCTTCAACTGTGCAAAGAAGCACTTGGTTAATCCACTCTGCACAAGAATCTGTTGCTTTTAAAAACAGATGCTTGGAAGTGTGCGCACAGCTTGTGTGGAAAGAGAGAGCCCATGACCTCACTTCTAAGCTGGGTCCTTCTGCCAATGGCATAAGCCTAATCAGCTCCACGGCAGCAAGACGTGGAGATCCCTAAATTGAAGGGTGAAAGGCAGCCATCTGGGCCAACAACTTCCTTTTTTCTAAAAGGAGAAAACATCAGCATGTGGTTTCACCAGGTGGATGTTAACCATAGCCAAAGCTAGGAGGAATGTTTCAAGTCATAAAAACACTCGAGAGAAAGATTGATGTTTTATTACGAAAAAGAAAATCACAAAGTTATCCTCTGTACATTAATTTTAAAAAAAATTAAAACATGGCTTCCGATATTGTGCATAGCACACAAATACCCCAGATGTCCTCCATTCTGAGCCAGCCACATAAATGGAGTTTACAGTGGCACCTCTGGTTTCGAACTTAATTTGTTCCGGAGATCCGTTCTTAATCTGAAACCGTTCTTAACCTAAGGTACCACTTTAGCTCATGGGGCCTCCCGCTCCTGCCGCACGATTTCTGTTCTCATCCTGAGGTAAAGTTCTTAACCCAAGGTACTACTTCCGGATTAGCGGAGTCTGTAACCCGAAGTGTTTGTAACCCAAGGTACCAATGTACAGAAATGCTGGTGAGACTGCACCCCACGGATAAATTGCCTCCTCCTCATGGCAAGGTGTAGCTGCAGCCCATGGTCAACATCATTAACAGCACAGCCCTAGGAGTATCCAGACTGAGTTCACTGGAACTTACTTCCAGATAATGGTGTACAGCAGGCTTCCTCAACCTCAGCCCTCCAGATGTTTTTGGCCTACAACTCCCATGATCCCTAGCTAGCAGGACCAGTGGTCAGGGATGATGGGAACTGTAGTCTCAAAACATTGGGAGGGCCGAGGTTGAGGAAGCCTGGATTGCCACCTTAAAAAAAATTCATTAGCTGCATTTAAAAGCAGAGGTTGGCATTTCCTCCCACAAAGAGGCAAGATATATTGAAGGTATAGCACAGAGAATTCTCATGCCCATTAGGAAGCCTCCAGATATGAATGTTGATGCTTCAGTGCTGGCTAAGAAACAATGGGCTTTATATATAAATATATTAACTACAGAGTAACTTTGCATACATGATAGAGTTTACAAAACTATGAATAGCGTGGAGAGCAAAAAGGGAGATTCCCCTTACCTCTCATAATACTGGGAACCCAGGTTCGTCTAACAAAACAGACCTAACCACCTACTGCCAGGCAGACAAAAAAGTAAGTTTTGTCACAGGACATAACTGAATCCATGGAACTTCCTTTGATAATATGTGGAGCTTATCCATGGGTTTATCAGGCAGTAAAACAGATTTTTTTTTTTTCAGATTCTTGGAGGTGAAACCTACAAACGGCCATTAGCCATAACAACTCATCAGAACCTCCATATGGCAATATAACTTGATATACAAGATGGAGGCAAGCTGGTGAGGAACTGCCATTGTCTTCTGGATGGCTGCTGTTGGGAACAAAAGGTTTTGTTAAGATGGACCTTTGCCTGATCCATCAAGGAAATGGCTATATTCTTATGCTTATTGACAAATTGAAGAACAGTAACTGTTTGTTCTTGCTGCTCCAGATGGAAATATTGTGGCACTTACTGATCTTTGGAATCAAAATACTGTATTCTTTCAGAAGCTCAAGCAAGCAGAAGGGAGGATCCCACCTAACGGATGAAGTCAGAGATCATCTCCATGTGCTGCCACAGCCTCAGCCTTTCTTGCTTTTTTAGTTCTTCATAAACATTCCTGGATATTTTACTGAGAGTCTTTTTTTCATTCAATCATCACAATCATGATCATCCATATTACAGGTAGCTTCGGAACAGGTGGTTTCACTGCAGAATCTACCAAACTAGTACACGGGAACTGCATTTCTTCCAAGCCTTGTGATTCTCGACACCTTTTAAGACTGAACTTTTAAACAAACGTCTTCAGTACTTCATAAAGATGAGCAAAGATGTTTCCAGCAAATACAATGCTGGTTTCTGATTTGTAGCTTACCGGTGATAATTCACTATCAATAAAATAAGTATCATAGAATCGTAGAGTTGGAAGAGATCACTACCATGATGCAAGGTAGTGATTAAATTAATGAACTTGCTGCTTATAAAAGTGTTTGCTGGTCAGCTGAAACTGTTAGCATTTATGAATCAGAGTCTTTTCAGAAGATGGCAGAGGAAGACAGAAAAGAAACTGGAGGCAGTGCTGCTATGCAAGCAACCAAACCTAGCAAAAGTTCATTTGCAATTCAATCCTGCTATTGCAACTGAAGCCCAATAAAGCAAGCAGAAAGCTCCTGAAAATTCTCTCCTCCAGCACAACATATTCAGTCTTAATATAGAGTGCAGAGGCTTTGACATAGGGCATGCAGTCAGTAGCCAGGACAATTTGTCAACATGTTCTGAATGCACAGGAGCAGATAATTATCAGAGGGTAAGATGCTGTACTATCACCACAGAAAGTTACTACTGATGTGATGAGGAAACATAACAAGATCTAGGTAACCTGACAGTTTGCAGATCTCCTGCCTGAGAATTTTTCTGTGGGAAAACTCTATAGGGAAATTAGTGAGCATAGTTCAGATGTACATCGAGAAAGCTGAATCATGATTTCAGAGCAATTATGCAGAGAAAAGTGCATAAACACTTTAAAACAAACAAACAAAATCAAAATCCACTATCTGTTGGCTCCACTTTTCAAGAGACTCAAAGTAAATATCTGAAATTCAAAGTGGACCAAGTGGTTATTCCTTTCAGAGACTTTTAAAAGGTCACAGCTTCTAAACATAAAAAGGATGCTCAAAGAATGAGTGTACACTAAAAAGACTATCTATTCTGATTGCTCCTATAATCAAGAGTTGGAAGAAGAAGAAGAAGAAGAAGAAGAAGAAGAAGAAGAAGAAGAAGAAGAAGAAGAAGAAGAAGAAGAAGAAGAAGAAGAGTTTGGATTTGATATCCCGCTTTATCACTACCCGAAGGAGTCTCAGAGCGGCTAACATTCTCCTTTCCCTTCCTCCCCCACAACAGACACCCTATGAGGTAGGTGGGGCTGAGCGACTTCAGAGAAGTGTGACTAGCCCAAGGTCACCCAGCAGCTGCATGTGGAGGAGCGGAGACGCGAACCCGGCTCCCCGGATTACGAGTCTACCACTCTTAACCACTACACCACACTGGCTCACCACACCAACCCCCTGCTCAATGCAACAAAATCGTTTCAAGATGACAGCCAGGCTGGGTTTTCAGAACAGAGAGCTCAGAAAGACGTGATTGCTGACCCACCACAAGCCATTCAAATGCAACTGATACACTGAGCTCTCAGCGAAGTTGCAAATGGGCCCAATAAAAGGTGCATAATATTTGATTTACGAATTATTATGGTGTTTCAAAAAGCAGATTATTTCTTAACTTCTATTTTATACTGTATACAGTGCTTAGACTGCCAATTTGGTAAAATACAAAACTGCTCTAAAAGGCTCTCATGTAATAGGATTTTTTTTTTTTTTTTAAAAAGTATCGCTATGCTACCTGGGAACTGCCGCAAACAGAACTGCTGGTCCACAGGGCACCAGTGTTATTAGGATTAAAACTCCTCTGAAAGTCCCATAACGTGTCACAGCTGATAGCAAAATCATTTCCTTAGTCTCTCCACTCCCAGCAAGAGGAATGGGAATTAAATCCATTTGGCAGCTCAGAAAACAAAAGCACACAAGGCAAATGTCAGTCAGTTGCACAACAGAGAACGTATTTGCTGGTTCCCAGTTCTTAATGTCAGAACACTACTTGTCAGTGAACAAGCTGTCTTGAGAATACTGTGCATTAAGGAAGCACCAGACGAGTTATTAATTCCAGAAGAGGTAGCAAGGCAGCACAGAAAGGAGAAGAGATGAGTGGAGTGGGTTGGCTTATTTGAACCACAACTGGGGGAGGAGGGAATGTTTCCTGGAAGTCATCCACTTCTCCTTTCAGGTCACATTCTAGTAATAGTCAAGGAATACCATGAGGGTGAACCTGTAGAATCCAGATATATCCAGTGCTTGCTTCGAGGACGACCTTGCATTTATGAGAACTGTATGCAAATAGTGGGTCCAAAGGCATCTCTTCCTCTAGGGACTACAATTCGTCCCTCGACGTGGGTGGGTGGTCCATGCCAAAAAAGGACGAGGGTCTCCCATGCACATCTCGTTCTCGTTTCACAAAAGCAGTAAAGGAAGAAACACAGTTTCCAATGAAATGGTCAGACTTGCTGAGAATGTACAAATCTACCTGGGGCACTTCAGGCTGCAGGTACACCACTTTTATCTGAAAGGGGGGGAAACAAGCAGAGCCCAGTTACTGAAAGTGAACACACACAAGCAAGACGTGGGGTTTGCCACAAGTTGTCTATCTACTCACTCTATCCCTCCACCTGAACTTGTTTAATCAAGCTGCACCTTTCTATAGCGCCTTAAGGTTCTCAGAGTATCTTTCAGAAGGAGTCTGTTGAATGCCATTCTGTCTCACAGTCCTTGGTTCAAGAACCACCACAATGTCTTACCTCAGGTTTGCCATGTGGAAAGAAGTCACCTGAATGATTTCCGAAGTAGTGTTCAGCTACCTTTATATCTCATGCAACCGCACCATATATTCTGAAGAAGTGTGCATGCACACGAAAGCTCATACCAAAATAAAAACTTAGTTGGTCTTTAAGGTGCTACTGAAGGAATTTTTTTATTTCATATATTCTGAGCAAAAGAACTGTGTTGCCAAAAGCAAACCAGGCAGAGGGCCTTCTCGGTAGTGGCGCCCGCCCTGTGGAACGCCCTCCCATCGAGGTCAAGGAGATAAACAACTACCTGACATTTAGAAAACACATAAAGGCAGCCCTGTTTAGGGAAGTTTTTAATCTGTGATATTTTAATGTACTTTGGTATTTGTTGGAAGCCGACCAGAGTGGCGGGGAAAACCCAGCCAGATGGGCGGGGTATGAATAATAAAAATAATAATAAAAGATGTGTCAAATCACTCAAAGACCCAGTAGAGCCCAAACTTTCTTCTGCCTATCCCTGCTGTAAGCCCCGCTGATTCCTCTGAGAAGAAAGACAAGACATGAATATTTCCAGTGCATACACCCAGAGAGAGAAAAGCAGTGAAGTTTGCACCAATAACTACTCATTGCTCCAGCTGCAGCAGGACATTACCTTTTGTTTGAAAAGCTGCTGTATTTCCCTCGTATAAGGCTCAGAGTCACTGGCGATGTACACAGCTTTTGCATCTGTCTTCTTTACCCAGAGTCTTAGTGCTCGTTTTATCTCTTTCAGGCCTGGCAGACACATATCCATGGTAAGGGGTGCAGCAGTGTTCCGATCATAGCCCACACACTGTGGCGAAGCCATTAAATGAGACCCAGCAGTGCCATCTTTCAACATATTGCATGCATTTTTCTAAGGCGGGGGGAGGAGAAAAACAGAACATCACACACAGGTAGAAGTGGTAAGAAACAGAGCATCATACAAAGGTAGGGGGACTTCATAACAATGGAGAATGAGAATTCCAAACAGTTCGCCAAAGCAGGCAAAAAAACACTGCTAATGGATGGTTAGCTTCAGTTATGTTCTCATCAGCCAAACAGTCTAGTTCAACTATGCACGAAGCTGTCAATAACTGCAAGTCACAATGTGTACACCCCTTCAGGATCAGAGGCAGCATGCCTTTGAATATCCCCAGCTGCTGGGGAAGAAAACAGAGAGAGGGTACCTGATCTCAACTCCTGCTTATGGACTTCCCAGAGGCACCTAGCTGGCAAAGGGTGGCCCTAGGTAGGCAACAGGATGCTGAGCTAGGTAGTATTTTGTTCTGAACCAGCGTATGTTCTTAACAGTCACACCTCTCCCTTTTTATTCATATGGAGCTAGAAGCTGCCAGTCAGACGCTATTACAACCCTGCCCACATTACAGCCCCCATGGAAGTAAGTGTAAGAACCATACCCAGTCTGAACCGACACGCAAATGGATTCCCACGTAGGGTCTGACCAGGAACGAATTAATATAGGACTCGCCTTTGTTTACCATCTCATCAGACCAGACCATGTACTGATGCAGGGACCGGTACTCTTCCAGAACTGGAAACTGGGCTGGTGCCCCCGGAAGAGCAACAACAGGATGTTCAGAGGAGGGAAACCTAGTAAAAGACACAGTGGAAAGATCAACAGGAGCTACAGCTTGCCATGTTTACTCATACTAGTGCTGCTCTGTTTTTACTGTTAGGAACTTTTATTGCAAATGCTTTTTTTAATTAATTTTTTTTTAAAACACATCTACAACAAAGGGATGGATTACTAACAAGATTTATGAAGAATATGCTAACCTGAATAAAGTTAATCTGTATTTTGCATTTCTGTTGTCATGCTCTTCAGCTAATAAGAACTTCCTAATTCCCCAGACACTTTGCATCACCTCCCAAATATCTGCATACTGGAGCTTAGGCGGGCCTCCTTAGGGGGGGGGGGAGTTGCAAAATGCACCTCCCTGTATTTTAAACTATGACAGCAATCTCTGAAAAATCAACAGACTAAGCAAGCAGACTTTAGTTATGCATGCATGCATCTGCCTAATACTGTCACAGACCTTTGTCCCACGCATGCCAACTGGCAGCAGTGTCTGACAGTCACAGAGCTGGATATGTCTTTCCTAGTTCTACTGCCCAAGATCCTTGAACTTCTTATAAAACATATACCACCCAAAGACTGTTATGCGACTTGTCTTCCTTATTAAAGCTCTGTGCAGTGATAGCAAATTGCAGGGCCAACTTTTGGATTGTATTGAGATGGCAAGGGGAGTGAGAAAGGGCTGCATTTTGGCCCCCACATGGTTTAGCTTTCTCCTAAATGATTTAGCGGAAAGTCTAATGGACCCAGATGGTCATCTCCCCAAAATAGGAACCAGAAAGACCCCTATTTTGCTATATGCAGATGATGCGGCCATCCTCTCTTGCTCCAAACCGGGCTTGAAACACCAACTACGGAGGTTCTCAGATTACTGTTCTGTAAACAGGTTATCTATCAACTATGAGAAATCAAGAATTGTGGTCTTCACTAAAAGATATTCCCCTTGTAAATGGGTACTAGAAGGCCATAATCTGGAGCAGACTAAATGCTTCCGGTACCTAGTGCTGTTGTTTCACCACAAAAAGTCCTGGAGTTGCCACTGGCAGACTATTTGTCATAAGGCGGAAATGAGCAAACTTGCCTTACTCCATCTCTTTTTCACGAATAGAGGTCACTATGTTCCATCAGCCATAAAGGGTCTTTAATGTGAAATATGTTTCCCAACTCCTTTGTGCTTCAAATGTCTGGTACATGGTCTATTTTCTAAGTTGGATAGATTCCAGGCTAAGTTCCTACAGTCCCTACTTCAGGTCCCAAACTGTGTCCCTGACTCAATTCTATTGTTGGAAACAGGTGAACGTCCATTCTCCACCAAAGTGTGGGGGGCTGCCTTGAAATACTGGCTAAAGATTGGGGAAGGGATTACTTTTACATCTAACCAATGAGGAGTCTATCAGCTCATGGCTGAAAACTATGGCCCCAAAAGCCTCCTCGGTTGGTCTTTCGCCATCCTTTTTACATCATCTGGGCTATGATATTGCCCTTAAATCCCTGAAGCAGAGGTCATGGGATATTTCACAAAGCGATCTTCGCTCTAGATCTTATGTAGCCTGTGGACTGTTTGCATCTGGAATCCACTATGACTGTGATTTTCAGTTACCATTGTATTTCATGAATCTGTCGGTACCTATCACTGATTATTCACCAAAGCCAGACTAAACGTATTTCCATCTGAAGCACTAAACGGCAAACTGTCTGGTATACCCTATCAGAATAGGCTCTGCTTATGCTCTCAGGGTGTTGACTCCATGAAGCATATCCTACTACACTGTGAGCAGTTCAAACAAGTCAGGGGTCAATTAACTAAACCCCTATTGGTAAACTTGACTGGAAAATCTGAAAGCTGCCTTAAGTACCTCCTTGGAGATATGTCAGGTGATACTACCCTGGCCGTGGCTAAGTTCCTCTTGGAAGTATTAAGAAATAGAAACCTACTTGCTCTGGATAAAACATAGTGACTGCCTTGGAATCCTTTCCCTGCATTTCTGTTTTATTTTGCTTTTGAAAATGCTTTTGTGGGTCTTTGGACCTAAATAAAGAATGAATGTAAAGACCGTTAAGAAGCAGCATAGAACTACCATCAAAAATAAACAAACTAGCTAGAGTTGCCAGGGATTGAAATCTGAGACCTTGCACTCTTTCCCTGAGCTATGATTACTTGTGTGGACTTAAGGGTGAATTTCTACCGGTATTGTAGTGAATAAGAATAAAGAGATAACATTAAAGATGGCAGATCTTGGCCACCCAAAACCTGGTTTCTAGCAGCTAACACAGACTGGTGCTTTTATTCATTACAGGCACCTAAAGCAAGGTTTTGATAATACTAATTTAGAGTTGACTATTATCTAAGAGCTAGGCAGATAATTACTTACAAATTGTTTTTTAAAAAAACTGATGGAAAACCCTAGTTTTAAAGCCACTGCTTCTTCTCCCACCTTCAATGGAAAATGTAATGTTATTATCAAGGCATTTTTAGCTGCTCAGTTTTTGTCTGTTGTTATATTTTGTCTGTTTTTGTGTTTTCTTGTTGTTAAATCACCTTGGTTGCCATTTATAATAATAATAATAATAATTTATTATTTATACCCCGCCCATCTGGCCGGGTTCCCCCAGCCACTCTGGGCGGCTTCCAACAAAACAGAAATTCTAAAATATTTGTGCGGAAAGGCAGGATACTTGTCCTTCTTTCCTTACGGTCTGCAAATAACAACATCTTGGAGATCCCAGGCCTCAAGGAGATAAGGCTGGCCTTGGCCACGGCCTGGTGGAACACTCTGCCATAAGAGATCAGGGCCCTGTGGGATTTGACATCTTTCCGCAGGGCCTGCAAGAAGGAGTTGTTCTGCCAGGCCTTTGGTCAGGGCTCAGCTTGAATCCCCTTCTCTTTTTGTATAAGAACTAGTATGAAAGAGGCCTCCCAGCATTCTCACAGGCCCGTATAAGAACAGCGTAAACAGATGGGCCTGATGAGCATTTACTGTTCCCAACCCTAATCCTGCAGAAAGCCATCTAATTCGATTTTAATTTGATCCTGACTTGGTTTTTAGGAGGTAATTTAATTGCTGTTTGATTTTATACCAATGTTATGTTTGATGTTAGCCACCCTGAGCCCGGTTTCAGCCGGGGAGGGCGGGACACAAATAAAAGTTTATTATTAATTATTATTATTATTATTTCCAAGAACCCTTTACAAGCCAGAGCAGCCATGGAGGAATGTGCCCAGTGCCTAACCATGCCCCCCAAGCGACACTTGCTACCTTCGAATCCAGTGGTCCTTGTAAGAGGCACTGAAGGAGAGGCCTCCAAACAGCTCCGACCTATCGAAATCCACAGCAAACTGATCCCAAAAGGGGCCAAAGGGGTTTCCATCCTGCAAAAGCAAAGGCACCTGCTCGTTCACTGCGGCAGACGAAAGGTGAGGCAGGCCAGAGGAACAGGCAGCTCTGCAGTTGCTACGGGAGCCGCAAGCTCCTGGCTGACACAACATATTCCATAGTCCCGCCCCCACTGAAACTTGTGCATAAGTTTAACAGAAGCTTTCCAAGTATAGAGAGGATGAAAGGAAGTTAAATACAAAAACACTGAAATGATCCACAGAACATTTTCTAGAACAAGCTTCCTCAAACTCGGCCCTCCAGATGTTTTTGGCCTACAACTCCCATGATCCCTAGCTAGCAGGACCAGTGGTTAGGGATGATGGGAACTGTAGTCTCAAAACATCCGGAGGGGTGAGTTTGAGGAAGCCTGATCTAAAAGAATGGCAGCAGAGGAGCCCAGGGTTACAGAAGGCACCTCAGGGATGAGGACTCTTACCTTCATGGGGCAAGTCCTTTTGTCAGCACTCCTCTGAGCTGCTGATTCAAAGCAGTAGGCCACTCGCTTGCCAGGAGGCCAGTGGATGGGTGCCAACTTTTCCATAAATTCCTCCAAAGTGATGACCCGGTGGTACTCCAGGAGAGGTGCCAGCTTGAAGTATTCTTTGTAGGGAACGTGCTGCTGCAATGCAAAGAAAACAGAGTTTAGGAGCCTGTCCGCACACATAATTGTTCCAGAAATAGTGAATCCACAACCGTCTGAAGGAAAAGCGAGCAGCATGACTTCAAAGGCTGAAGGACTTCCAAAACCTGGTCTACCCTGGTCTGTCAGATTTGCAGGTTTGATGTACTATCGACTCCTTCCCTATGCATGAAAATCCGGCTTGAAGCAGAGGCCAAGAGAGCTTTCAAGACCTGTAGTTGGCTAATTAAAGACTAGAGGGGATCTTGCTTGTACAAGATATACAAAATGTAGGTAGCACCCAACACTAGCAGAATTAACTCATCTGTTGCAAGGACCTATTCACTGAGCCTGCTTATGTATGGCTTTGGGAAAATACCTGGCATTCCAAAAGCACAGAACCCAAATATACCTCAGAAGTTCTCAGAACTACTTACATTTGTGTAGGGAGGCCTGTGATACCGGTACTCAATCCAGGGGGGCACAGCTAAGGTCCGATTCACCATTTTAGCAAACGCCAAAGAACCCAGAAAATGGTCTGCTTGGTTCCCAAATCTCCCTTGAAATAGAACATAAAGACCTGTTTCTTAGTCACCAGGCTGGGGCAGAGCAACAATACTAGGACTCTGGAACTATTCCCGACCCACAGAAGCTTGCAGAAGTCCCACCCCCCCCATAAGAAAATTTACCCAGGGTGCAGGATGAATGAGCAGCAAACCAACTCCCCCCCCAAAAGCCCTAGTAATCAATGGCAACCAATAATTACTGTACTTCCAAATAACAAGAAAGGAAACTTTTACAAAAGTTTAAGAAATTTATTGCACAAAGAACTAACAGAAGAAAGTACACTTGGATAGCAAGACTTCTGACCTCTGTGGATTTATTTGGAAAGCTGTCAGAAAGCGGTATCAAGTAAGGTGGCAATGAGACATCTGATAACCTGGAGGCAAATTATACCCATAGCGAATAATCAAGTGGCTATTTACAAAGCTGAAATAAAAATCACAGTTGCTGTTACCTTAATTGAAAGCTTGCCCGGGGAGCTTATAATAGTTTAGCAGTCTTTAAATCTCAATCTCTCTCTCTCTCTCACACACACTTTAAGTCCATTGTATTATTTTCTTGACTTTTAACATTTATCTTCTAATTTGTGCACTCCACTGCAGAGAAGAGGAACCGTTACAAAGGAGTCCAACACACTGCAGGTTGATCAAGAATCACACGCAGGTCACTCCCTAACCTATAACGCAATAGTAGCATGCAGCAATCGTAACAATAACCTACAGGGCAGCAGTCCCACCAGGAACATGCTGGTGAAGCAGCACCCAGCAGGATGGAACTCTCTGCTCACCAAATGATGAGCAGAAGGTTCAAGCCTGCTGGCAGCACAGGTCTGCTTTGCCCTGTGGAAAACACACTAGTGCAGCAGCACCCAGCAGGACTGAACATGTTCCTCTGACCCATCATCTGACAGACAGGGGGAAACAGCCTTAGGAAAGGCCATAACTTGACTGCAGAGCACCTGTTTTGCTTGTACAAGGTCCCAGGTTCGATGCCCAATATTATCATTAATATGAATTAAATTTAGATGCCACCCTTCATCCAAGGATCACAGGGCAGTTTATAGTATTAAAAACACAAAAATACATAATGTAATAAACAAAACAATAACAGCCTTCCACACACACAATTTAAAAGGCGACAGAGCAGGCATCCGCAAACTTCGGCCCTCCAGATGTTTTGGACTACAATCCCCATCTTCCCCGACCACTGGTCCTGTTAGCTAGGGATCATGGGAGTTGTAGGTCAAAACATCTGGAGGGCCACAGTTTGGGGATGCCTGCCATAGAGGCCTGGGAAGGACTCTTGGTTTGCAACCCAAGGAAACTGCTGCCAGTCAGCGCAAGCAACACTGAGCTAGATGGACCGCAACCCTCCTTGAGGGCAAGGCAGCATCCCAAGTTACAAAAAAGCGCAGCAGAAGAAACGACATAAATGTTGGTGTGGTTTTTGTTTGTTTGTTCTTTTTACACAAAGGTAAAAGGAACAGAGGAGAAAAAAGATGTGAGGTTGCGGCCTCCAGGTATGGCTGCACTTCACTGCCAATTATTTTTATTGATTTTCTGAATTATTACAAATCATTACCAAATTAATTCAATTTAACACAGTTTTCCAAAACCGGTTTCCCACTCCCTGCATGAGATATGTCCAAGATGTGCCCCTAGCTCTGTGTTTTGTTCTCAGTTAAACTCTAGTTAACATCCTCCCGCATTTGTCAAAATGATTATCCATCAGCTGCCCCTTTACATCCCTGCATTCAGCAAAACAAACAAATAAACAAACCCCAAGTGAACCTTAACGCATATTCACAGTGACAGCAAGTGTGGTTATTACTCCATCTCCACTTGAAATATTTGCTTGATTTTGAATAAGTTCTGAAAAAAACAGGTACGGCTGGACTTCCACTCCCAGCAGCCAGCGCGGTCCGCGGTGAGGGATGACGGGAGTTGTAGTCCAACGGCACCGGGAAGGCCCCTCAGGCTCCTCAAAGCCCTCGGCCTACAGAGCCACGGCCTGCGAGAGGAAAGAGAAAAGAGGTGGGGGGGGGAGAGGGGACAGTGATGACCCGAGTGGCGCCGTGGAGCTGGGGAGGGGAGGAAGAGAGGCGCTCCCCGCCGCCGCCTCACCCATGCAGGGGCAGTAGAGTAAGTATCCAGACGGGTCCCAGGCGCCTCCGCCGCCTTCGCCTCCGCTGCCCAGGTGGAACAGGACGAGCAGCACCTGCAGGCCCGCGACGCCGACCGGCTCCTTCCCGGGAACAGCCATGCCTCCTTCCGCCTCTTCCTCCGGCTTGGAAGAAGCGGCTTCGGCTCGTAGAGTATAGTGGGAGGGAAGTTGCCTCGCTAGGCCGGGCTAGGCCGCGCCCGTCTCCATGGCGACCGGCCCCCTTTCCCGGCACTCCCCGCGGCGGCGCTCGTGAGTGCAGAGCGGCCGGACCGAGGCGGCTTCCGGTCTGAGCCGGATGTGGCGCCATGGAGGCCTTGAGGGGCGCGAGCGAGCCCGCGAGAGGAAAATAAAGGCGAACGAACCGTCGCCGCCTCAGTCCCCTCAGCAGCCGCCGCCTTCCCCTCACGGAGCGGTTCCTCTTCCCCGCAGCCTCCGGACATGGGGCCTCCGCCGTCCGCTCAGTTACCACAACAAGAGCTGGGCCCGCCTTCGTCGTCTTCTTCCTCGCCTTTTCCTCCGGCCGGGACGAGCCAGCGGAGGGGAGCGACTCGCGGGGTGGGGGTGAGCGAGCGAGCGGCCTTGAGGGGTTGTGTATTAGTGGCGGGGGTGAGGACGGTTTCTCGAAAGTACGCATGCGCGGGGGTGGCGGGGGGGGGGCTTAATGGAGTTCAGGGCGGCAGCATAAGCACCCCCTCCAATGTTAGGGCTGTGTGGAACACCCTCCCCCCAGATAGGTGAGGGCGGCCATAATATTCCAGTAGCGCCGTGCGCGCGTGTTTACAGAGCAGCAGCAACAACAACAAAGGTCAGTTCCCTACCCCGAGTGTCTCTAGACTTGAGGTGGGAAACGGGCGGGCAGGAAGAGCAGGTGCAGCTCTACTTCGTTGCAGGTGGAAGCGGGAACCGGACTGGAGGAAGGAGCTTTGGTGCTGAAGAAGGGCAGAGTGGGGGGGGTGGGTCGTAGCTAGGAAGACACCAGCCTCGAGTCTGTGCCTTTTGGAGGGAAGGTTCAGTGATGTGGCTGCGGGTACTTGGCATGCAGGAGGCTCCAGGATCAACCTCTGGCGTGAAAAGGATCCGGTGGGAGGTGTTGGGAAATACCTTTTCTGCTCCTAAGCTGCTGCTGCCAATCAGAGCAGACCATTTTGGGCCTGATTGAGACAGTAATCGGCTTGGAAGGAGGCTGACTCCCATATTTCGTTGCCAAGAGAGAAAATACACAGAGAACTCCATAGTTTCCCTTTAAAATAAAGGTGAAAAACTTGGAGCTTCCTGTAGTAGAGGAGTGTATGAGATTTTAGTGCTATGAACTTTGCTTGCCCTGTTCTCCCCCTCCCCCCTTCAATCCTCATTTCTTCCATAAAACTAGGTTAAGCACTTTCTGCACCTGTTTGTTCGTAGAGGGTTTCCTGCGGCTTTGATGTAGTAGAAGCAATGTGCGTCAGCCACACAAACAGCATTTTAGCCGCTCAGGTCTTCCTTGAGCCCTTGGCTATGTGCAGAAGGCTTTCCGTTGGTTCTGCATGCTCACTGTCCAGAGTGCTGATGGGCAGTTCCTTTTCTGCCTGGAGAGGGAAGGGCATGAGCGAAGAAAAGTGCTGGAGCTCTGGCTTTGTGCCCACCTCCCCTGAGAAGGTCACATGGCCTTGTCCTGATTTGACCTACTTGGATGGAAACACTTGGCTCCAGCAGAATGGCAGCCTGCCCTGTTGGCTTGCCAAATTCCCAGGCAGATGTGCAAACATAACAATCACATTAAAAATAAATCTTGGCATCCCTCTGGCAGGTGACGCAAGTAGGGAACGTCACTTGAACAAGGATCAACAGTAAGCTTTATGAATCAAGTGAAATGGCAGGGATGAGGCTATAGTCAGAAGGTTTGGGGCCTCTAAGCTGTTTCGTTTCAGTGGCCCTCCTTTTGAAGCTGGTTGAGGGGCATAGTTTTAGTATGAGAAAGCAACTGAGAGGTGCCAGGGCATGTACAATGAAGAACTCTGACACAGGCATCTTCTGAAAATGATGTGATGTTTACATAGGACCATCACCGTTGTGGTGCTTTGCAGAGTACGGTAGCCCAATCTTTCCCAAAAGGCATTTGAAATTTAACAATGTAAATGACAAAACAAAAACAAGGGCATGCTTCAGTTTCCAAGATGTAAAATGTAAACAATAATTATGTACCTAGTAGGCCAAGATGAGGACATGAAGGTGCTGTGACTTTTTTGTTACTTCAGAAATCTCAGAGCTGCTGTAGAAAGTGTTCATTTGCTCTTACCAGCTGAGCAGTTATCAGGTCTTTCCCCCACCTCCTTGGCTTCCATTGCTATGGGGCTGGTGCTCCCAGATCACTTGTCTCATCCCAAAATACATTTTCCCAATAGCAGTTGAAAAAGTGACATCTGTATTTAGAAGATCAACAGAGGAATGGGGTAGAGCAGGCAAGATACTTTATTCTCAGGTTTTGAAAGGTCACCCCCAACACTTCTGGAATTTAGATTGTAACTATGTAGTTTCCATTGCCCAAGTGGGAGTGTTGCAGGCCTTATAGCAGTGTGGGAATTTACTGGTCCTGCTTTCCCCCCCTCACCCACTGCTTTGCCTGGCTGGAATATATAATTGAACTCTAGCTATGCCTCTTGCTGGCCTGGGTAGAGCATATAAAGAAGTGTGAGAGGGGGTGCAGCTACTAGCACACTGTACAGAGTCAAAAGTTACATGAGTTGCTCTCTCCACTTTTGCCTCCTGAAGGTTGCCCAGAAGGCAAGGCGTCCCTGAGACTGGAAAAGGTTCCCACCCCTGCCCTTACATCATGCAGCTCACCTGATTAAAGCAATGTACTAGTTCAGTGGGTAAGTGTTGGGTAAGGTAAATGCCTTCTCCTTTATCAGGCATTTGCAAAAGTGTCATACACTGAATCCAAGACACACTGTGTCAGTAATGAAACCTCAAGAGGAGCTGGACCTTGTCCTGAGCCTTTTAAAAAAAAATGCAGACAGATTTCCACTGCTGCTGCAATAAATGTACACTAGCATTGGCATTTATGAATGTGGTAATAATCTCTTATTTAAATATTGAAACTGAAAACAAGTCACAAGTGCTCTTTAAAGGTTGATGTTGACATCTAGGAATCTAAATCTTTTCCTGTACTCAAAATAGGGTTGGTGCCTAAAAGTAGATTTAAAATGTGGAGTCTTGTCCCCCCTGCTCTGTGCATGTGTCCATTCACTTACCTTAAGCATGCAATTCATCATTCCAGGTAGCAACCTCTTCTTGCTGAAACTTTTGAAAATTGTCAGTGGATGTGACTATACCAGTGAGATGCCCATGGGCAGGACTTCTGCTTCATTTGGCCCTCCTCTGTTAGGCCTGCCATGACCGCATTCTTCACCAGCGTCCCCAACTGGATTCAAGATGCAAAGCAGGAGGAGGAGGAGACGGGTTGGAAACTAGTCCCCCGCCCCAAGGGCCGAGAAAGCGAGAGCCAAGGGAAATGCCAGCACGAACCGTCAGGAGCCTCCTTCCCCAGTGTGGATAAGCTGAGAGCAAACCCAGAGCAGAGACCCTACGGCTGCCCTCAAGTGCACTGTGGCAAGGCCTTTGCTTCCAAGTACAAGCTCTACAGGTATGTGTGGGGATGGGTTAGAGTAGGCATGTTCAAAGTCTGGCCCGGGGGCCTAATCCGGCCTGCCGGTCAGTTTAATCCGGCCCCTAAATCCTAAAAAAAGCTCAACAGCTTCAATCCTAAAAGGTCAACAACTTTGGTCGGCCCTCACGCATATTCACTTCATCAAATTTGGCCCTCTTTGAAAAAAGTTTGGACACCCCTGGGTTAGAGGGTTGGCTAGGGTGGAGCAGCCTCGGGTTCAAACTCGGCCATGGAGCAGGTTTGTTTTAGATCAGTGTTTCCCAAACTTGGGTCTCCAGCTACTTTTGGACTACAATTCCCACCATCCCTGACCACGGGTCTTGCTAAGTAGGGATGATGGGAGTTGCAGCCCAAAAATAGATGGAGACCCAAGTTTGGGAAACAATGTTTTAGAGATTTAAAGAAGCGGTGAGGAAACCAGGCTCCTTTGAGCTCCTTGGAGGAAAGGTGGGGTATAAAACAAACACATGTGTTCTGGTTGGCACCTGTCTTGACAAATTCTATGCGGCCAAGCTCCTGCTTTGGTCTTTGCTGCCATATTAAGAACATAAGAAAAGCCCTCCTAGATTAGGCCTGTGAACCATCAGTCCAGCTTCCTTTTCTTTCAGTGGCCAACCAGAAGCTTATGGGAAGCCCACAAGGAGGACCTGAGCACAGTGGTAATCTCTCTAATTGGGGTTCCCGGCAACTGGCATTCAGAGGCATACTGCCTTAGTGCAAATATACCGAGGAGCAGTTCTATAAGAAGGCATGGTGTTTTAGAAGCCACTGTGGAGGACCATGCAAGCATTCCACTTTTGCGGGCCTGTTGAAACCTTACAGTGTTTCAAATCAACCCCATCTTTGCTTGAAAAGCCTACACTTTCCCCACATTTCAAGGCAGGTACTCTGTTTCAACCTCACAATAGCCTTTTGTAGTATCTCTACCAAACTTGAGATTGAGAAAGAGAAATAATGGCTTGCTGTGCCAGCCTGTTGTCTGAATTTTGCTTCAAACACAGCTCTCCCAGATCCTTGTCTGGCACCACTCATTGGCAACTGCATGCTTGAATGTTAAAACAGCGTGTGTGAGAGAGAAAGAGAGAGAGAGAGAGGGTGTGTGTGGAGGGTTGTTCCCCTGCACAGAGGTCTATATGAGAGCGTAAACATCTCCTCCCTTTATTTTGTAACGTGTGAGACCTTCCCTGAAATGTAATCTGAGTTTGCTATTAGTACTGCAAGAGCAGAAAACAGCTCTGTTGCAACAAACTGTTAAGCTGTGGTTCTTTTTATTATTACACAAAACTGACTTCAGCTGGACATCAAGGGATGGGAGGAGGGAAGAAAATGGTCTCCCAAAAACCAGGACAAGTGAATAAGGAGACACTTGTCCTCTGAACTGCCTCCTCTTCTGGGGTAGGGTTCTGCCTACATTCTGAAGGTAGATAGTAGGCTGTGTCTTCCAGTGGTCAGAAAACAATATACCAGCCCAGCAGAGCTTACCATGCTAAGTTCCAGTTTAAAATGCTCCAGGGAAAAATTCATTGTAGGGTAAGGGTTGTTGCTATGATTAAGAATTTATATACTCCCTTTCATTTAAAAAAGAAATAGACAAACACTGGATGCTTTCACCCCAGTAAACACCAGTGCAAATACAGCTTTCGTCACTGAATGTAGTTATTGCCTATTATTATGGGCAATAATAGAAGAAGAAGAGCAGATTTTTCTGGGGTAGAGGTTGGTTAAGCATAGGAAGGATAACTTACACTATGCGGTCATAGATGAAAAGTTTGGGGCTGCTGGTGAAATGCAACAGACCTCACCAGAGCCAGTGTAGTGTAGTGGTTAAGTGCGGTAGACTCGTAATCTGGGGAACCGGGTTCGCGTCTCCGCTCCTACACATGCAGCTGCTGGGTGACCTTAGGCTAGTCACACTTCTCTGAAGTCTCTCAGCCCCACTCACCTCACAGAGTGTTTGTTGTGGGGGAGGAGGGGAAAGGAGATTGTTAGCCGCTTTGAGACTCCTTCGGGTAGTGATAAAGCGGGATATCAAATCCAAACTCTTCTTCACCACACAAGGCTCCATAGCATTCTCCCCCCACCCCAAGGTCCCATTTATGATCCGAATGGTAAGATGTGTGGATGGGTGTGGCAAACGTCAAATTCTTTGCTCTCCTGTAACTCTTAAAACCAGGCAAAGGAGAATCTCCTTACCCAAGCTAACCTGCCCAGCTTTTGTGGTAATTGTGGCAGGGGCAGGGGGGTGGGGGACAAGTAAGCTGCTTATAACCTGTGCTTCTTTCCCCCGCAAGGCACTTGGCCACCCATTCTGCCCAGAAGCCCCACCAATGCATGTACTGTGAGAAGATGTTCCACCGCAAGGACCACCTTCGCAACCACCTGCAGACACATGACCCCAACAAAGAAGCTCTCCACTGCCCAGAGTGTGGTAAGAACTACAACACCAAGCTCGGGTACCGGCGCCACCTGGCCATGCATGCTGCCGCCAGTGGCGATCTCAGCTGCAAAGTGTGCTTGCAGATGTTTGAGAGCACCCAAGTCCTGCTGGAGCACCTCAAGGCCCACTCCCGGAGGCCGTCAGGCAGCGTGAAGGAGAAGAAGCACCCGTGTGACCACTGCGACCGCCGCTTCTACACTCGCAAAGATGTGAGAAGGCACCTGGTCGTGCACACGGGCCGGAAGGACTTCCTGTGCCAGTACTGCGCCCAGCGATTTGGCCGCAAAGACCACCTGACCAGACACATGAAGAAGAGCCACTCCCAAGAACTGCTGAAGATCAAGACGGAGCCGGTGGACATGCTAGGCCTCCTCAGCTGCAGCTCATCCGTTGCAGTGAAAGAGGAACTGAGCCCCGTCTTGTGCATGGCATCCCGGGATGTGATGAACAGCAAGAGCTTCCCTGGGATGCTGCCAATGGGGATGTATGGGGCACATGTCCCCACCATGCCCAGCTCAGGAATGCCCCATTCTTTAGTCCCCAATCCTCTGCCAATGGGAATGAGCTACCCCCTGGAGTCATCCTCCCCACCACAACCTCCCCCAAAGTACCAGCTTGGATCTACCTCATACTTGCCTGACAAGCTCCCCAAAACAGAGGTGGACAGCTGTTTGGCAGAGCTCCCTGCAGGCCTGTCCCTTGTGCCTGGTGAGCCATCCTCGTCCTCTCCTCAGCCTATCACCCTGGAGGAGACTCTGCTCTCCAAGAGTCCTGCTCTGCTTTCTGAAGCTCTCTGTGCTGCTAACATGGACTTCTCCCATCTCCTGGGCTTCCTCCCCTTGAACCTCCCATCATGCAACCCTCCCGTGTCATCGGCGGGTCTAGTCATGGGCTATTCACAGGGAGAGACCCAGTCACTCCTCTCCACTTTGCCACCGCAAGAGACGCCAGGAGCTGCGACCTCCCTTGGCTTCGGAGCACTTCACTCGCTGCCCTCCATGTTCTCTCCCGGCTTGGGTGCAACCACCTTGCCACGTTTTCACCAAGCGTTCCAGTGAGGCAGCTGGGGAAAGAACGGGACTTTCCTTCGGCAAGTGGATTGGGTACAGCAAAGGTGCCCAGATTTGTTCTCCTTCCTACCGTAGGCTGGGAAGGCTTGAGGGGAGGAGTGCCTGTGTGGACTGGAACTGCCACGCGGACTTTGATGTGCGCCTCAGTCCCAGACAGTGAGTAGGTTGCAGCAAATAGAAATTCAGGTATTTCCCCACCTTGTTTGTTTGGTAAATCAGGCATCAAAACTGACCTTCCTTGGGGCTTCCGTCCTCATTCCACTTTAGGAGGTGATTGAATCGGGGGTCTGCCTCACGTTAGGGCTCAACATTTCTTCTGCATTTCAGTGTCTCAGTCCACGGGGAAGGCTGGAAGAGCCTGTTGTCGCCTGCTGCCCCTCCCACATCACCTCTGCTGGTTGCGCCCATACAGTACTGAGTGTGTGCAGAGTCAACACTTCCTTTCTTCAGAGCCGCTTCATTAAGACTCATTCCAACCGAATCGTGTTTACGCACCCGTAAAAAGTCTTCCCCCCCACCCCCACCACTATTGCAAATCAGGAAGTGCCAGGAACACCGTCCTTGTTTCTGGCACAGCTTGCACACTGTTTACACAATGGAATCGGGTCGCCCTGATTTCACTTCACTACTTCCATTTCTTCCCCTGTGGGGAAAGCAAAACTGACTATGGATTGCTTTTGCCAATTTAGCTGACTGCTCTGTAGGTCATGTTTCCTTAAATCTCGCGTGGGTCAGAAGGATCCTGCAGCCTAAACAGCCAGGCTTGCTTTTCTGTGTTTGTGAGCGCTCTTTCCCAAAGCATACGCAGGGATGGAGGGGAGTGGACCACGGCCTCACCTGTTAATGGAAGCTTGTTGCTTGAGGGCTTCTCCCCACTTCTTTGGCTTACTTAAGTTCAGCACTGCGGTTTGCCACAATGCCTTCAAATTGACACTTGGTCCTTGGCTTTGAAGCACAAAGGAGCTTGCTGAGAGGACCCAGCGCTTCAGCCCAGTAGCAACAAGTCCTGAGAAGAAGCTTCCTTCTACCTCGCCCCACTGCTTGTTGGAGGAAGCCATTGGGCTGTGCTTTGCAGTAGCCACTCCCACTCTTGATAAGCCCTGCCCACAGAGCTTAATAGTTCAGCCTCATAGGCTTGCCCAAACCGTTCCTTTGCCCAAAGGAATAGGGCCACAGTCTTGCTCTCCCAGTGGCTTAGCAAGACTTGTGCCACTTGCCTCTTGAAGGAAGTTTGGTAGCATTTGTGGGTGGCAACTTTGACCTAGCTGTGTCGTGTTCTCAATATGCCTTCGTACCCTTGTTCCTGCGCCATGGGTATGCTTCCCACAACTTCCTGTGCTCCTTTGTCTCATTGGGACCTTGCATTCCTTTGTAAGACCCCCTGGGCTTTTCTGCCCCCCCCCCGCCCAGCCTGTTCCTAGCGTTTTCCCTGTGTTCCAGGAATGTGTTACCCAGTTAAAATGAGGGCTGCTTCATAGTGTTTTCTGCGATCTTGCACCCACACAGTAAACCAAAGGGTTGGGACATGCAAAGAGTGCAGTGGTTGTCCGGGTTGCTGTCTGTTTCTGCTGCGACAGTTCAGGGTCCCTGCGTGCTTTGCCTTCCAAGGCAAGGTGATGAACTGGGCCCATTGGTGCTCCTGGGTTTCTGCTTCTCCATCATGCATTTGCGTGCTGTGTTTGCTGCTTCCTTTCTCCCTCTTGCTTAGATTCCACTTCCTTTTCCCCTTGCTGTTTCAGCAAGCTGTTTTCCTGGACTATTCTGTCTGTATCACAGCAAATACCTCATGATGTAGGTTCCCTTCTTCCCTGTCCTTATGAATTCGCACTTGGTAACCTCGTTTGGGGTCAGTCTGCCTGTGTGGCACTTCAGGGTATCTTCATGAGCCCCGGATGTTCACTTCTTCATACCTCAGATATATACATACATATATACATTCATATATAAATAAATAAATAAAGAGATATATGGGGTGGAGTAGGAGTTAAGACAGTAGGATCTGTTTCTCTTGCTGCCTGGGTATGATAAGCCTACCTCTGCCTTCATCCTAAGATGTAGTCAGTGGTCTCTCTGGAGCCCCTTTTGCTTCAGCAGATACAAAGGAAAATTGTTTTCTACTAGTTCATGTTAGTTCCAGTTTGCTTTTAAGGTATGGGTTTTTCTCCCATTGCCTTCCAGTGTTTAGATTGCTTTCTGTACAGGATTTCCCCTCCTGCTGGAAGGACAGGCTTTGTAGGCTTAGCTAGCCCTTCTCTAGCTGGATTTTTTTCATATCAGTTTTAGTATTTTGCATTGTACTTACCTCAACAATAGCATGTGAAAGTAAGTTCCACAAGCCATGCTTCTTGATCTGTTTTTAAGACGTTGCCTTTCTAATTTCAGCGAGTGCCTTGCGCTGGGTAAATAGGAGAGTGTCTGGGCTTCTCCTTATCATTCAGTATTTTTAAATACCTCAATTGCGTTTCCTGTTCCTCTCTTTTTCCAGAAATTGCTGCAGTCTCCTATGCAATCCTCACCACATCCCTACCTCGACACTCGTGATAAATCTCCATACTTCTACCTTCTTCAGACTTTTGAACGTAACTGATCCAAGATTTCCCCAGGTTGAGTTGCCTTTGTGTTGTGTGACTCTTCCAGTTTTTTGGCAATTCCTGCCTCGTCTGTTGCCTGCTTTACTGCTTCCAGCCTTGAGTGTTGACAAAAGTCTGACTAAGGAGAATATGTCAGCCACTAGCCCTTGTTCTTTTGAATGTGTCTCCATGATTTGGGTCTCTTTGTTCTATTACCTAACCGAAGGTAAGAATAGGTGAGATTTCTGTTCTCCCCAACCCCGCCTAGTAATTCAGAGCCAACTTGGACCCCAAGCTTAGTATTCACATTTATACCAAAATATTACTCTGCTAATAATTTGGGGTGGAGTAAGAACTTGAGTGAGAACCATCCACTGAAGCCATGTTCATGTTACATATGTAAGATTTGCCACCATGTCCCCGTGTTCTTCAGCCCGGATGCATTTTGCAGGAGGAAAAAGCAGAGACCAGCTCAAACTGGGGTGAGGAGGAGGAATGTTGCAGAATCTTCTGTCCCACTACCAGGGCATTCTCTCTGTGCAGAACCAAGTTTTCACAGAAGGTTGGTTTTTTTTGTGGGGGGGGGGACTTCCTTCACCCCCTTAGCTTTACTCAGGAGTGAAATTGTCTGAATACGAATCTGCTTGGCAGGTAACCTAGTCATTGTCACAACTAGGCAGTGGGAAGGAGGCAACACTTAAGATAGGAATTAGCAGGTTCCTCCCCTTGGTGGATAGTATAATAAATGGAAAGGGTCTTCCATTCTCACTGCTCGTCAGGACACAGCTTTCAGGTTACCTTGAAAAGTTAGATGAGCTGATGATCTTATCTAGTAGCTGTTTATCCATATACCATTATTATACTTAATGACAACTAGTTCTACAAACTTATAGCCGGTGGAAATAAGGATATGTTAAGCTACTGTAAGTTAATTTCTTTGAGGCCCATATTATTTGGAAAGGTAAACAACTAGTCTGTATTCACCCTTTCCAGCTGGCATGTGGGTTTTTTTAAAAACAACAACAAATTCTTCAGTTGTTTCCTTCCTTTCGATCCTAAATGTGGCATATTTGTAGGGGACTTAATTTCACATGGCTTGTTTCATAGGATGATGCCCGTAGAATTGAAAGTGGAATTGGGCCTTGGAGTTAAAGAGGTTTCATTCTTCTTTGCAGAGAGAATTCAGCTTTAACCAAGACCATTCCTTCATCTCCCCCTCTCCCCTATTTCCCCGGAGCTTTAGAATTGATTCAGGTCATGATGAGGTGATCTTGACAGCTGTCTTGTTAAATGCCACTTGTATTCTTGTGTAGTCCAACCTGATATTTACCACCCTTTCATGAACCATTGAAGGCAAAAGGTTTTTCTCTTTCTTGTGTGGCAGATGCCAGTTCATGCGGCGCAAAGACTGGAAGGATCACCTGTTGGAGATTTCTACCATGTCAAAGGGGGGATTGGCTAAAATGGCTGCAGTTTGTTGGATCCTCTTGGCCATTTGATCACCCTTGGTCTACCTTTTTAGCCGCCCTCTTGAGGAAGCTGGTACTTAGACCTTCCTAGCTTTAGTGATGCCAGTGTTACAGCACCCCAAACAAGGCTCTTTTGGCCATATGTTTGTCTCCCATTTAGCTTTGCGGTTTCTTCCTGTACCAGTTAGCCACCTGTCTTGTGCCGAATGCTACAACATCGCAGCTCTCTGTGTTGGACTCAATGTGTTGGACTCTTTCCTATTGACCAAGCTGTTTATTTCCCTTTTAGTTAGCAATAAGCCCAATGGCTTTATTTTACCAGCATTGACCTCTTCTCTGTAAATAGTAAACTAATCAGGAGGCAGGGAGGGTTGTACCGTCCCTTCCTTTCACTGGCACACCTTAAAACTCATAACTCATTTTATTTTCTTACTGAGGTGGCAAGTTGCTAGAAATTTGCAGATAAAATCTAACATAATAATAATAATACGCTTTGCTCTCCCGTCCTTTTGTGTTCAGATTTTGCCTTTGCAAGTTCTTTTGTTTCTTGCCTTGTTTTGTGGGATTGACTGTCCCCAAGAAGAATGTCCTTCACAACAGTGGAATTAAATTTTAGGATACCACTATTTCTAGACTTGCCCATTAGAAAGGGCAAAAGCGAAAAGTTGTGCAGCCTCCTGGGATTAGAAGAGGAAAAGTTAACATCTTTTGGATTAGTGATACATAGGAATCTTGGCTTAAATAGTTATGCCAGATAAAATGAATGACTGCAAGTGCAAGTTCTGTGCAAAGAGTTTCACTTACAGGGTGTTGTCCACATGTGCACTGCATGCTCCCCTCCCCTCTGCATTGGTGGTCCTAGCGGAAAGGTCCCCTAGACTGCCAGATCTTAACAAAAATGGTGAAAATAGTATGTGATCAAAAAGTGGGAGTTTTGTGGCCGAGAGAGTGAGTACGTATGTTGTCGAACCCTCTGTGATTCTGGCTTGGTTTGTGTCTTTCTGCATTTTTTGCAACAGCTTGGGACATCTCGGAGTGCTTCCTCTCACCATCCACCCAAAGAAAGAAATGTTATGTGTCGTGTCAATGAGCTAAGTAGCTCTCTGCTGTTATTCATGGCTGTTTAAACTGACCCCTCCCCCAAATCTAGGTAGTCTGGGAATGGCTGCCTTCGCCTTTCCAGTTTTAGTGTGTTCTCAACCTCTAGGGAGCATCTCATTAAAACTCTGGGTTTTTGCTTAGTCTTAATAACTAAGAGCTGTGGTTTGTTTTGTTTGTTTTTAAAAATGAATGCTTTGTAATGTGTTTTAACCAAGATTTTACCCTACCTGCTAAACAGGATGCTTTTGCCTTAGAGCAGGCTGTGGGGCTATACCCCCTGCCACACACACACACACACACACACACACTTTGTGATCTGCCACCTCAAGGCAATGACCATCACTCCCATGTACCTGCTGCTGCTTGCAATGGTGGCCATGTTCTCATAATTTCATTGTACTTCTGTGTGCATATAAAGGATGGTAAGGGAACAGGGCAACTGCTGTCACCCATGGAGGCATTGCAGGAAGAAAACAAGACTTAGTGGCCTCCACCTCACCAGAGAAGAACTAAAGCCTGTGTCTGCACTTGGCATGGCACGTGCCCCGGGTCAGACAGCTGAGCTCTGGTTGCTCCTGCAAAAGCCTTAATAGCATACACTGTGACTCTAGTGTGCTTTGTACTGGGCAGGGTGGGGGGCAGGGAACATGGGCAGAGGACAACATAATCTGCCTTCAGTGGGGCATGATTCTTGCTTTGGAATTTGAGATTTGGGACAGCATCTAGGATTGCTGTATTCCTCGCCGTCATTTTTCATGGGAAAGTTTCCTGTTCCTCTGAACAGCACAAGGAGAACTGATGGCTTGAACTCACAGGTGGCCCCTCTGCCTGAAAGTGTCTGTCCCGAGACTGTTGTTTCTTTGCTCTCCTGCTCAGGGCTGTGGTCTAACAGCTGAACTTTCAAGGGCTCATTTGGAATTTCTCCGACCTTGCACCTTGCAAGCGGGAGTTGACCTCTTTGGCTCACCTGAGCCGTACCTGCCTCATCTCCCAAGCCTGCCTGCCCGCCCGCCATAAGAGCCACCAAGGCCCTCTAGGCCTGAAGCTGGGACTTCTCAAACAAATCTAGCACTTTTTCTAAATACAGCAAATAACCTCCTCTGATGAAAAGTATTGTAGGACTTCTTACAAGTCCAGGTTTTTAAAACTAAAGATTGAAGTGCCATTAGGAAGTGTACAGTTCATCATTGTTCAGTTAGCTTTTCTTTGTCTTACAGAATTAAGTCCAAAATGAAAGAGGGTGTGTTTTTAAAAAAATGAAAATGCTTATTAAAAACGTTTGAAGTACAAGCTATGCTGTTTGTTTGTGGGAGTGGGAACACCTATGAACAACGCAGGTTGTATATACGCAGGATCCATATTCTACATCATCCTGCTGGAGCCTCTGGCTCTTCCCTAGAAAGCTATCCCAGGGGTGTAGTATGGGTTGCCACTGCCCAGGGTGAGGCAAGTGTTCCATGTTAATCCCTTCACTAGCCAGCATCTAATCCAATGGGGGGGGGAATGTCCTGTTCTCTGGGCAGCCCAGGACCTCCATACACACTGTCCAGGCTTGCACCCTGGGAAGGTCACTTCAGTGCTGCTAACAACAAAAACAATGTGGGAGGTAGCAGGTCCAAGTTACCATTTTCTGCAGCCACAGCAGGTGCTGTGATTCTCCAGAGGTTTGACTTTCCCCCCAGAGGTGCACTCGCCAGCCACAAGACGTTAAGTGTGCGCTACTATGAAACAAACACCTGCAAATGAAATAGTGGTTCCTAGATAGACTCCTATGTAGACTGAACATACTTAGTGGGCTCAAGAAGCCTTCGTAGAGTGTCAGCTAGAAAAGTATAAGACAGGGGGGGGGGCGGGATTGATTGAACAAGGGTAGAGGAAGTAACTTGCTGCTTCAGCCCTGAACAAACAAGTGTTTAGATTGGGACGTACGGCAACATTTTGTTTTTGGTCCTACTTGTTTATATTAAATGCCAGTGACATGGAATTATAACAGACTAATAAAATTACTGTTGATAAGACTTCTCTCCCTTGCTCAAAATTCAAGAAGTCTAGATAAAGAGATATTCCCCAAGTCTTCATCTCTTTTTGGGCTTTGAAATACCACCTTGAATGACATAAGACCTTTTCAAGTTTGTACTGGCAGCTGTGGCAGGGTCAAAATTATTCCATATTTAAAGGCAATGTTTAAGAAACTAAATGGTAAACCCAACACTCCATATATGGTTTCAACGAGACAGGGACCAATCAGAATCTCACCCCTTCAAGGCTAGAAGCAGTAGGGACTCCAGTGGGAAGGAGACACGCCCACCCCAGAAACAGAATGAAGCCGTCATGTAGCTTCAAGAATGGCTGTCCTGCAGGGAGAAAATGGGCATTCTTCCTCCTGCCAGCTCAGACGTCCATGGCAAAGTTTACCTTCTTACGGAACATACAGTTTTTGGCAAATGATATGATCAGAATGATTAACAGCAGAGCAAATGTGAGTTATGTCACCTGCAACTTGGAAAACCTAAAACAGGTCACCTATGGCTGAAGTTGCACAATCAAAGACACAATGACAACAACAGCATATTTATTTACAGTTGGGCTCAAACAATACATTAAAAAAATACAAGAAACATAGTGGAAGGCAGGGATAGAGCAGTTCTGGTTGGAAAAAGAAAATCACAGGGAGGGGGAGAAAAGACTTGGGGAAGAAATCAACATTGCACTCTTCTGATAATTATGTCAGCGCAAGCCTTCCTACTTCCCACATGGAACAACCCACCCTCCTCCCTGCCTTGCTGTTCTGGGGTTTCTCCCAATTCACCGGAATGAATTGCAAGGGCGCATTGGGTGGGGGAGCCTGTTGCACTAGCTGGAGCTCTTCCGTAACTCGGCTTCTGCTAGTGCGCAGAATTAGTAGACTCCAGGCCCTAGTCAAGTATCCTAATGGTAGCTCAGATCAGAGTTCACCAAGGGATCCATAGCAAAAGTAGTAAGTGCCACGGCTGCCCCTTTGTCAGACCTTGATTTGTGACTGGTGTGGCTTTGGCATTGAGGGGGGGGGGCAAGGAAGCAATGATGGGCAGAGGCGCAAATGCAGGAGCAAGGCCCTCATTCCCTGTAGTTTCCTGCAGTTACCACAGGGCAGGTAAATTAAGACACACATAAGAGGCATCATCAATCATTGATGACAAATGCATCAATAAATATGTGATCTTAAATATGTGTTCCCAAAGAGATTAATTTTCCATGGAAAAAATGCCCCCCCCCGGTGCATGCCTCCCGTCCCCACCCCACCCATGGCATACCCACTTTTGCCGGAATAGCTCATTCATAAAGCAGAACATTGCAACTAGACCACCCCACAATTAGAACTAATTTCCAGCAATTAGAAAAATAATCCAGTATTGTAATTCTGATTACAAATAAGCAAGTTTCTGTTTTCAAAGGAAGTGTTTACAACCATCTCCCAGTAAATTGATGTCAGGCTCGTTTGCGATGCGCAGCGCACTACGAGCATGAGAGAGTGGGGTGCTCCTGTCTCTTGAGAAGGGAGACTGAGATCCATTGTGCTTGGCTAAAATATAATTTGATAGTCTAACCTTGGTCTTGTGACCTCGTTCACATAGAAGTCAAGAGTAAAGCTGCCAAATGCACTTCAATTTCTGGAGGGAGAGACAGAACTGAACAAGTGAGAAAAGGGGGATCGGCCAAATATGCAGGGGAGTGGTGTAGGAAGGGAGAACAATTCCTTCCTTTTGACACTGGGGTCAGGGGAACAGAACTCTCCCAGTTCCCTCCCCTCTCTTACAGCAGCAGTTCCCAACATCTGAGCCATGGATTCCTTGGCACATGAACAACAGAGCACATTTTCCAGTCTCTAAACCTCACCCAGATCCCAGTGTTACTGGGGAGCATTGAGAAATCCCCTGGTGTTTCCCCAGGACTTCCAAGTAGCCTTCCTCCAGTTTGCAGGCCTGTTTCATTTTTCAGCAGGCAGTGGTTCCACATCATCAGTTTATCGTGGTTGAAAGCAAGTGAGCGTCCTAAGACCATAGGTGTCTGCCACCGTCTGCACTGTGACACTCCCAGCGTCAAGCACCCCGGGGGAAGGCAGTCTGAGAGCCCTCCGAGAGAAAACTGCGCTTGCCGGAACTGGAGCATGATGAGGTGGCAGCCGACCCATTTCCAACCTTCTTTCTACCGTCTTGCTCCAAGCAAAGGCACAGCAAAAGGCTACGCTGTGCAATCACCAAAGGATGAATCTCCCCAAACTCATTCACGAATTTGTAACCATTGCGATCTCCTATTATTGTCATTACAGAAAATGAATTAGATGAAAGGGAGGAGGGGAGAAAGATTATTCATTGAGGGGAATGTGTCTCGGCTAAAAAAAAAAAGAGAAAGAAAATAAATCCCTTATAACCAGAATAGGATAAAAGTTAAAATGCAAAGTATCTACACACCCCTCCCCACCAAGAAACCCGATTCCACGGACGCTGTGCCAAAGGTTACATTCCAAAAAATTGAACTATTTTTATTCCTTGTGTCCCCCACTCCAGCCGGGTTGTTTCCTTGGGAGAAACAGGAGAGAGGGAGGGAGAGAGAGTTCCCCACTTCCTTCCTAGGAGGAAACAGAGGGGACCAGCTGCTTTGTGCCACGTGGCGCCAGAGCATCTTCAGTCTATTTTCACAGCAGCGTAAATCTTGCGGACAAACATGTAGGCTGCATAGAAGCCAATGGTCCCCGTCAAGAGCCAGAAGGACAGCACCATGAGAGCTGTGTAGCCGAAGTACAGCAAGGAAGGAATGAACTCGACAATGTCCAGCTGCAAGAGAGAACCAAAAGGTCAGGGCAGAGGAAGCGTGCACCAAAGCCTCTGCAATGGCCCTCCAAACCCAAGGAGAAGCAGGGTGGGAACCTCCCTTGGCCTCCCACCTCAACCATGTTGTGTATCATGGAACATCTCCCACCTGAAGTGCTCAAGAACAGCAAGTTTTGCCCCTCGACAGCCTCCCTGACCAAATATCGTAGCCCATTCAATAGTTACTGAGTGTAGGATTCAGATCTGGTGTAAATAGCAGCAGTACCTTATTCACAAAGTAGAAGATTGCGTAAATCAACACATAGAAGGCAGAACCTCCGGACACTAGGAAAGTCCTCCACCACCACCGGTAATCCTGGCAAACGGAGGAAAGACACACGGCATCATTCTGCCAACACTCTCAACAACCCTCACAGGTGCCCAGTCATGTTTGGGCACCCACCGTTTTGCCCACACAAGCTCTGCGAGTGGCATGCTGTGACCAAGAGCATGCAGGTTTGGTATCTTCAGGTATGGTGGGCAGTGGATCTGCAGCACAGGACAGGGGAAGGAGAGCCAGGTTGCTTTCATCCCTGCGGTTCTCTTCAAACTAGGCAAGACTGCAAGCTGAAGCCAGACTCTCCAGATAGGTGAAAGTGTAAATTCTTCCTCACAGAAACACAAGCCAAAAACCCTCATTGCACACAGAAAATTAGCATGCCAGGGGGAAAGCCAACTTTCCTCCAGGACATGCTGGCTTTTTTGTGCAGTTCTGGAAAAGCATTACTGATCAATTCAGCTGGATATATTAACTGGTTTGTATACTTGAGAACAGGAGCTCTGTCTCTCTGCCTAAATCTGATCCATGTTTCCTTTTGAGGCACCTTACAGAACTGGGTTCCATTCCCTGCAACCCCACAACGACAACCCCAAGATTAATCTGCTCTATTACCTCTGCACAGAGCTGGAAGTACACCATGACGATGCTGATCTGGGAGCAAGAGACCACGAGGATGATGAACACCAAGAAGAGGAAGCCAAAGAGGTAGTAGAACTGGTTCTCCCAAATTGCCTGGATGCAAGAGAAGATGTGCACAAAGGAGACATGAATATAATGGGACAGCTCTTAATAAATGAAAAAAAATTAAATTGTCCAGTAGCTCCTTAGAAACCAACTAAGTTTGTTCTGGATATAAGCTTTCGTGTGCATACACACTTCTTCAGATACCTTGTGTGCACACGGAAGCTTATACCCAGAACAAACTTAGTTTGTCTCTAAGGTGCTACTGGACAATTTTTTAATTTATGTCGACTGCGTCAGACCAACACGGCTACCTATCTGAATTGGGACAGCTCTTGATATGCAAGAAGCTTATCACTTCACAGAAAAAGGCAGTGAAGCAAACCTACATCACAAACCTCTATCCAATTCTTTCCACTTTAACCATGGCTTTCCTCAAAGAATCGGGGGATTCTTCAATTGTGTAACCGAGTTGGCTCTAGACAGGTCTCCCAGAACTAAGCTGCATTTTCTATTCTGCTGGACCATTTCCTCAGGAAAATTGTAAGGGATCCTGGATCCTTTCTACACTTGTGAAAGGCATCTCTGTCCTGCACAGCAGCCAGACACCCATCCCTTCTCGCAAGGCATTCTCCAATAGCAGACAGTTAAAGAAGCAAAATGTTGCAGCTCAATCTCTGGGGCTGCCACAACCAATACTGGAAGGCTCTGCAGGGCGACATCTCAACCTAGAGTGCAAAGCCCAGAAGACTTGACAAGGGAGAGCAGGCATCCTTCGTCCTGCACACACACACACACACACACACACCAAAAACACTCTTGTTCTCAGTGCTATTTTTCTAGAAAAAGGGGCCGGAGCTCACCACAAACTTCTTCCTGGTTCTCTTAAAATAGCAATGGCAGCCACTTGAGAAGTGCTGGAGCTGAGCTGAAAAAAGCCCTGCTTGTTCTGATAGACCCCATCCCAACACCACTCTTTAAAAGGCATATGGTGCACCTCTCTGGGAAGCCCACGTCAGAAAAGAAGAGGGCAGCAATGGCGCTTACACTGAAGATGAAGAAAAGTTCAATGAACATGGCTCCGAAAGGAAGAATTCCAGCCATAAGGATCCTAAGGATGAGACACAGAATTTGGTTACTGTGGGAACAGGTTTAGATCCAGTGATGCTAGTTAGGGCTGCACACATTGCAAACCTAAGAGCAGGCCAGCTGGATAAGATCCAAGGCCATCTAGTCAGGCACCGTTTCTGACAACAGCCAGCCAGCTGCTTCCAGGAAGCCCACGAGCAGTGCCTGAAGGCAACATCTCTAGGCTGCTTTTCCTCCCCCAGAAACTAGTATTTCATTCAGCTGCTATGGAGAGCGGCCATCCATAAATCTATGTTCCCATCTATTCCAGCTCTGGGGCTGTAAGAAAGTTACAGGGCATGCATATGCTATAGGAAGCTTCCCTTGTACTGCCAGCATTTTGAGCCACAGAGTTGGTGACAACTCTGACAGACAGCAGCTTTCTGAGCTCTGTAATCCAAGACTGTTTTCAACAGGACATGACCCGGACTGAACCTGGCATCACCTGGCTCCAAAACATATGATCTGGAACTGAACTACAGTTATAACTTTTTATTTTCTGCCACTCAAAGTGCCTGAGCCCCACCCTGGTTGGTATTATTATTATTATTATTATTATTATTATTATTATTATTATTATTATTACAGTGGAACCTCGGTTTATGAACACCTCGGTTTACGAATTTTCAGTTTACAAACGCCGCGGACCCATCTGGAACGGATTAATTCACTTTCCATTACTTTCAATGGGAAAGTTCGCTTCAGTTTATGAACGCTTCAGTTTATGAACAGACTTCCAGAACCAATTACACCCATGCTTTGGGTTAAGTACGCTTCAGGTTGAGTACTCCGCGGACCCGTCTGGAACGGATTAATCCACTTTCCATTACTTTCAATGGGAAAGTTCGCTTCAGTTTATGAATGCTTCAGTTTAAGTACTCCACGGACCGTCTGGAACAGATTAATCCACTTTCCATTACTTTCAATGGGAAAGTTCGCTTCAGTTTATGAACAGACTTCCAGAACCAATTGTGTTCATAAACCGAGGTACCAATGTATTATTATACCTTTATTGTCAATAAACAACCTGTGTACAATTAAATTAACCGATGATTAGTCAGCAGACGATCAAGCTGACTGGGGTACTGGTAGTGGCAGCAATATGACAAGATAAGCTGTCCGAGAGGCAGAACTGCTTGCCCTCACTAAGAAAGCCTTCCCTTCCAGCAATGGAACAGCACATCCTTTTAGAAATAAGCCTTAGATGGAGCCATCAAATTCTGGGCAGCTCAAATGAACACCATCCGAAACCCAGCCAGCAGCAGCAGCATCAGGGCTCCAGCTCCTATTTAGAATCATCAAATCCTAGAATTGCAGAGTTGGAAGAGACCCCAAGGGTCACCTGGCTCATCCACCTGCAGTGCAGGAATCTTTTTGCCCTGTGGATTTTGAACCCATGACTCTGAGAGTCTCGTGCTTTACTGACTAAGCTGGCAGTGGAAGGGCGTAAGGATCTTTCCAAGCTTTTCTCCAGCAATTTGCTCACTGGTCTCCAAAAAGAAGAAGAGAAAGAGCTACCCAACAGTCATTTGGCCCAGCTGCGCAGGAAAGGGTTTTCTGGGTCACTCACCCGACAAATCGATTCATGTACCACCTCTGCTCCGGAATCTGCCTTGGAATCTGATTGGTCCGCACAGGATTGTCGTAAGGCTGCTTGCGAAATCCAAAGTAGTATCCCAGGTAGACTAGGGGCAAGGAGATGCCGAACCACATGCAAAGGAGAGCCACCATGGTGGGGAAAGGGACCTGCAAATGGCAACCCAACTCTTAGAACAGGTGGCTGGCAGAAGGTACAGCAATAGGTGAATGGGACCTGGCAAGGCAAGATGTACCTGGGGCCACCCCTTTGCCCCAGAGCAGTGTTTCTCAACCTTTTTTGGGCCAAGGCACACTTGTTCCATGAAAAAAATCACGAGGCACACCACCATTAAAAAAGTTTAAAAAAATTAACTCTGTGCCGCCCTATATTGACTATATAATTATGACTGTAAGAAACACTTGCCAATTGCTGTGTTGGTTGCAATCTCCTGTAATAAGGCTTCACAAGCCGCTGATTTCTCTGCCAGCACAATCCTTTGCTCAGCAAGTTTCAGGTTGAGCTCATCCAGCCAGCTTCTTTAAGTTTGTCTAAATTTTAGTTTAGTTTGTCTAAATTTTGCCGCGACGTGCGGCGACGAGAAGGGCGATTTGCATTGTCACGTGCCTGGCGGCCGCCAATACGCAGCGCTAGCCCGCCGGAAAGGAAGCCGGCCGGGTCACGACGCGGGCGCTCGCCTCGCGTCGTGACCCGGCCGGCTTCCTTTCCGGTGGCCAGTGTTTCCTTTTGAGGCACCTTACGTGACAATGCAAATCGCCCTTCTCGTTGCCGCACGTCGCGGCACACCAGCCAGCGTCTCGCGGCACACTAGTGTGCCGCGGAACAGCGGTTGAGAAACGCTGCCCCAGAGCATCAAGACGGAAGGTTCACAAGGTGATACTATTGCCTAGCATTTCTTTAGAGAAGGAGTGGGGAACCTTTCGCAGCCCAAGCACCTCATTCCCTGATGGGAAGCCTTTGGGGGGACCACATAATAATGGCAGTGAAGCTAGAGAAACAGATGAGATTTTTCTTTTCTTTTTGGTGCAGTAGCCCACGTAAAAGCCAGAGGTTTCCATGCACAGTTACAGCCACACACCCCTCTCCCCAACTTGGCAGGCAAGAGGCATTGTCACAGTTCAAAGACACACTCCCTGCTGGGCAAAAGCACTTGAAAAGACTGGTGCGACTGGCACAACTGGATCCCGGGCTCTGCACACTTGCCAAATTTGGCCCAAGAGCAGCCAGGAGATAAGGATCTGGCCCACCAGCCAGAAAGGGTCCCCTGCTCCTGATCTGGAAGACTCCAGATTGGTGAAGGTGAGTCTAAGAGAACTCGCCTGGCAGGGGGGAAATGAATGCAAAACCAGGCAGCTAACGTGGTTTCACAATCCCTAATGTTCAAAACGTGTCCTGCTTGGGTATTTCACAGAATATTTTGGAAAGCTCAAAGATTTAGAATTTTTTTCCTTAAATGTCTTTTAAAATAGCTACAGAAATGGCAACATCCTCTTGGGGGTGGGGCCTGAGGGGAGGGAGATAATGTCCTTTCACAGAATGTATTGGGAAGCTTTTAAGGTCTCATGTTGGAAGCTGCCCAGAATGGCTGGGGCAACCTAGTCGGATGGGCGGGGTGCGAGAAACAAAAGAATAAGAATAAGAATGATGCATTGTTTGTGCATATTGGGGAAGGCAAAACATATGAGGAGCTTAAAAGGAGCTAACCAACATTTATTGTTTCTTAGAACATATAAACACACACAAATTATGAATATGAGTTAGAAAAGAGTAGACCAAGCCAAGTGTTTCCAGAGAGAGCAAAGAGAGGTGGGAAGATACATACTGCTCCCGACGAGTGTTTGCCCCAGATGAAACAGTTCAGGATGAAGCATATCCCAAAGACGACTCCCGGGTACAGGGTGGCTGTCTGCAAGGAGCAAAGCAAGCAGGACTGAATACTGACAGTGGGGCAGAGGGTGTCAGCTCATCCAAGGAACCTAATGCAGTTACTGCGTCACTTCACTGCACCGGGCGCAGAAGGCAAGCATAGCCGGTGATCCACAAACCGAGCTATGACTCACAAAGCCCCCAATTCAAATTCCAGATGTGCCACAGATTAGTTCCCTCAACACACACTGCTTCAGCACCTGCAACATGGTGACAACAATATTGACCAGCCACACGGGATTGTTGTAAAGGCTGCAACGGGAGAAGGAGTGCAAAGTCTCTGCTCAAAGTACTCAAAGGTACTTTGCAACATGTGGATGCAACTCACCTTTCAGTTTTATCAAAGGGGACTTTCGGCAATAGACACATAAAATTGCTACCTACCTACCTACCTACGCTAGGAATCATCCTCATCTCAGTTTGCACTCCTGATGCTGTGGGGTAAAAGCCTGAAAGCATCCCAGAAGCAAACAGTGAAGTCCCAGAGCAGAGACTAAACAAAGATTTGATGTGGAGAAGCAGCCAGGCCTTGCCAAGTCAGTCAGAAGCAAAAGCACCAGGGACCTGCAAAGCTGCATGAGTTATTCAAACAGCCAAATGTGACTTATTTATTTAAGGAATTTGTAGTCCTCTCTTCACTCTGGAGCCCCAGGGTGGCAAGCAACATTAAAATCGCAAATACTAATAAAAATCTAGAACAAATAAATCAAACAATGTTATAAAACCTACCAAAAATAAATAAAACATGCAGTGGCAGCAAGAAATCATTTTCACTGTGCTCTTTATCCCTCCCCAAAGCCTGGTTTCTTCTATTATGCCTGTTTTCTGTTGTAATGCAGAGGTCAGATGGCAAGGCATCACACCCCCAGCAACTCTATCCTGAGGTTATGCCAGGGCCCCTTCCAACAGGCACAGTGGTTAACTCATCATCAGAAACAAATGAGGCTCCGCAGTTTGCCCTCATGCCCTTTCCCAAGTCCCTTGGGGTTTGTGAAGATCAGTATCACTTACGCAGAAAGCCCCTTTCTTCCACCGGTGGCCTTTCAGTGTCCGATAGAGTCGGCCAGCAGAGAAACCACCAAAAACCCTAGAGCAGAGGACACAAGAGTGGAGAAACAAAAGGTTACCTCCCATCACAGGTCAGGCAGAGGGATGGCGGCTGAAGCAATGGAGAAGCCACACCACTCACCCCATGAACATGAAGAGGAAGCAGGCTGTGGTCATCAGGGCACCTCGGCTGGAAGGAGACAGCATCCCCAGCATGGCCACAACTGAAAGGCAAGGCAAGGAGGATTAAGTGCCACCACTCGCAAACTAATACTCCGCTACACTGGAATTCAAAGAGAGCCCTTGCACACTGAGAAGGGGGGAGGGTGCTTTGTTGAGTATTCCCAAAGCACATTTGTTCACCGCGGCACTATTTTTCAAATATTCCATCCCCACTCGTTTTTTCAAACAGGCTTGAAGTGGGTTAGCGAGCAGTCATGAAAAAAAGAACAAGACACAATCCCTAAACAGCTCCGATATACATTTAAAGCAAACAACCATTAACAGCACATGATTCCCTGGAATGCAAAGGGGTCTTTCAAGGGGGTGGGGGCCGTCAGTAAGTGGCTACAAGAGGAAATTGACACCTGAGCATCAGAATGCAGACAGAGCCGATGTAACAAGGTATACATTGGCAATTGCCATAAGGGCTTTGATGTCAGGCCACACCTCCCAGCCCAGAGGCACCAGCTTGTTCAACAAGCTGCCTTCTTGCTTAGCCTGTAGAGTCTCTTCTCCCCTGCTCCCTTTTCACAAAGAAGCACTCCCAGGCTCCCCAGGTGGGAAACTCACAAATAACAATCAGGATCATGCAAAAGAGCTGGATTCCGGAGCCCAAGAGGGAGCTGAGGATCATAGGATATTGAGGCGGCCTGAAAACGTCACCGTGCACCAGCTTCCACCCAGATTCCTCCATGGTGTCTTCCTGTAGGGGGAAGCGACACACGGGGGGGGGGGGAGAGTTGAAATCAAGCCCCACAAAAGGGACTGCCGCATGCGCTTCTCCCCACCTCTACACTGCTACAGAGATGTACAGAGTGTGTCCTCTCCTCCCCCCAAGGGCTCTCCCCTCTTTGCAGCAAATCACCAAATTTGACAAAACCTTAAAGCCCTTCTGGGTACTGCTTGCACCTCAAAAGTGTTTCACCCCAGCAAGGAATGAGAAGGCAGGCCTGGCGAGGTCTGCCAAGAATCTGCCGTAAGTGGTTAAGCCTCGGTATGAACTCTGGACTAGCAAGGGACTCTCTACCCACATCACTAGCTATGGAATTTGATGCCACAAGACACAGCAGCGCTTTAAAAAAGGGATTGGGCAGGTGAACAGCAGAAAGGGACCGGGTGGCTATTGGACACTATAGCTATGTGCTACCTCCAGGTTCAGCCTTGCTCCAGTGGGCTTCCCAGAGGCATCTGCCTGGCTGACATGGGAAACCCAGTGCTGAATAAAGTAGGATTTAATCCAGCTGAGCTCCTCTTACATTCTCTACCTGATTCCTTGGCTACCTCCCCTCTACCCTTCTCAAAAGGAGATTCTAGGAACACTCTCAAGACGCAAGGAAGGGTCCCCACTCCCTCTCCACCCCACCCCACCCACCAGCCCCAAGCACACCATGCTTCTCGTACAATGTCATCTTCCTTGTTGTAGTTGGCAATATCCTTCCGGAGCGTCCGGATGATGATCATGCTGAGAATACCTGAAATGAATAAAACCTGGAATGAATGAATTGCAGTTTATTCCACTGAGCACCTAAGCATCTGCAAGCCAGCAGCATATGGGAGCAGAGGGTCATATGGGGGGGGGGTGCGTCAGCCGACACAGAGTCCCCCACAGTCCACGTTTGCCCACAGAGCTTCAGCCATGTCCTCAGACAGTAGCAATGAGGGGTGAGGTTGGGTTCTCACAGCAAGAATTGCACTTTTGAGTCCCCTACACCAAAGGAGGTTCTGCTGCTGCTGCTGCTGCTACATGTATTCATTTTCACATTTTCTCACGCCTTCTGCCAACGCACATGGGGCCACAGCAAAAGCAGAGGAAGCTGCCACTTGGACAGGCCCTTGCAGGGCAGGGGGATTGATTTCAGTGCAAGCCATTGTTTTCTTCTTCAGAGGCATTTTTAAAGCATCTCTTTCTTGGGCTGCCATGTTGGGCAGTGGGGCCCAAGGGGAGGAGGGGAGGAAAAGCAAGGTAGCCATGTAAAGGAAGCCAGAGGGATCTATACTTGTTCTTGGATATACTCAAGATTAAGTTACAAGCCCTGTAACTCCCAGCACTTTATTATGATCACACCAGTGTTAATACCCTTACACCAATTTTTAACCAGGTAAACAGTAACTCTGTGTAGTAGTGAAATGACTTGTGTCCTATGTATGGACTGTTTGAAGTATTTCATATATTTCTCACTAATAATAGTAATAATAATAATAATAATTTATTTGTACCCTGCCCACCTGACTGGGTTGCCCCATCCACTCTGGGAGGTTTCTAACATCCTATATAATAAAGTGCAAGTGTCTCTGCGTCCAGATTACCTGTGTCCCTGTGTCCGCGCTACTGCGCATGTGCCCCACAGACACGGATTGGACGCAGAGACTTGACGCGCGCACACACACACACACACACACACACACTCTCTCCCCCCCCCCACCCCTCTGCATACCGTTTCCCTCATAGTCCTCAGAAGAATCACGGCCTTCTCCTGGGCGCCCGCCGGCCAGCTGGGCTCAACGGAGCACCCCAACGAAGCGGCGGCCGTGGGAGGGGCAAATCGGCCCCCCCATGCGCCGCCGCCGCCAAAGGCTGAATGCTCTAGCGCCCGTTTATTAAACGGACTGACTGACACTAGTACTGTATATAAAAACATTATAAAACATTACACGTTAAAAAGCTTCCCTATATGTGTTCATATGTCTTCTAAAGGTTATATTCCATTCCATTCTAAGCAGATAATGTTCTTTATTGAACCTATTCTTTTTCTCGCAATGCTCTCAATGTGCACCAGGGGGTGCTCCTTCTTCCAAAACGGGTCAAAAAGAAGACCTGTGCCTCGGCCTGCCCTCAGGCAGCACCACACAAGTGCTTGCAGCAGTTTCCATCCAGTGCGCAGGGCCGGTGAGTTGCCCAAAGACACAGGCATGCTGAGGATGGAAGTGGCACATGCAGGGTGCAGCATGGACTGTGGCCCTTACCCTACACTGCTTGGCCACAACTGAAGGGAAAGTGATGCACAAACCAGCCCTCCTGCAGCTCAACCCCATTTGCAGGCAGCAAAACTGAGACACAGACACCAGCACTGAGCAAAGACAAGCAGCTAAGGACACTGACGGATACACAAGTTGCTAGTGAAGAAAACTGCTGTGACCAGACCGGGTGCCAGAAGCATTCAGTACATATTTACAATCAGCTTCCAATCCTTGCAATACCCTCACAATGTTTCAGAGTCTACCTATGAAGCAGAATGAGGTGGCAGAGCAGAACGTGCCATTCTAGGCCTGAGACTGTGTTTCTACACCAAGGACTCCTTGCAACCACAACAGGCTAAAAAAAACAGGTGGGCTAGAAACTGTAGCCTTTATGCGTTGGTTTTCTACTGGCACAGGGTTTCTCTTTTGTTTTGTTACGAGGCAGTCTTCCAAAGTCCTTCTGCATGGGTAGACTCAGCCAGGATCATAGGGCCACGCGGTGAGGTTAGGAATTGAACCCAAGCCCACTGGACTATTTCTGATTTGTTACTCTTTCACTCAGCATAAATAAACATAAATAATAGCCCAGCTGGGTCTACATGACTTGGCTAGGAAGTCTCCCTGAAGGAGCGTCTCCACCCCCATCGTTCTGCCCGTGCACTGAGGTCCAGTACCGAGGGCCTTCTGACGGTTCCCTCGTTGCGAGAAGCCAAGTTGCAGGGAACCAGGCAGACGGCCTTCTCGGTGGTGGCGCCCGCCCTGTGGAACGCCTTCCCATCAGGTGTCAAAGAGAAAAACAGCTACCAGATTTTTAGAAGACATCTGAAGGCAGCCCTGTTTAGGGAGGCTTTTAATGTTTAATTGTTTTATTTCATTTTTCTGTTGTAAGCCGCCCAGAGTGGCTGGGGAAACCCAGCCAGATGGGCGGGGTATAAATAATAAATTATTATTATTATTATTATTATTATTATTATTATTATTATTATTATTATACCGTATAGCGGCAAGATAATCCCTCCCTACACCACCCAACAAAACCCCCTGGCTTCTCTCTTACCCGAAAGGAAGAACACGACCACGACTGAGTTAATGATGGAGAACCAATGGATCTGCACGTCACTCATTGTGAGGTAAGTGTCCCAACGGGAAGCCCATTTGATGTCACTTTCCTACAGGAGAAATTTAGCTGGTTAGTAGGTTAATCTTTATGCACTGAGTTGGTCCACTATTATTCCCAGGCTGGAGATGGAAAGTTGAGGCAAAGGGGTAAGTGGCTTGCCCAACAACCCTCTAATATTTGCTTTCCTGCAAATCAGTGCTTTACAAATAAAGAAATAACCCACAGGAGTTGTATTCAACTAGGTTCCACTCAGAAATGAACGGGCCCAAGTTAGCCATGCCCATGGATTTCAGTGGGTCTACTCAGAGCATGGCTGGCCCTGGATGCAAACACACGCACCCCACTACCCAAGAAAAGAGCAAGACAATAATCCTGAAGATCAAGAGAAGATCAGCTCTGCTTCAGCTGTTGACCAGGGAAGGAGTGTGGCGTTTCACCTCTAGGGGTCTAGCAAGAGTTAAGTTGCAAGGGAGGTAAATAGCCAATAGGAGCTCTCCAGGCAAAAGCAGGGGTATATAAGGAGAAGCAGTCAGTCAGAAGGGGAGTTGAGTTGAGGGATTTGATGAGAGAGGTGGAGAGGATTTTGAGGTAGAGAGAGGGTTAGAGAAGCTAGTGAGGTGAGCTGTGGTGCAGAATCTATAAGAGTAATAAGGGAACTTCAGTCAGGGAGGAAAAGGGGGGGGGGAACTAAGACTAAAGGTTAAGTTTAAGTAAACGTATTTGAGAAACCGTGAATAATTTATATACTTGTAAGATCATCACCTAAATAAACTTAGTTATTTGGTTCACTTTTCTCCTCTCTGGAATCCACTAATTGTGTACCAGTACACAGACCCAGGTGGCGCTGTAGTTAAACCACTGAGCCTAGGGCTTGCTTATCAGAAGGTCGGCGGTTCGAATCCCTGTGACGGGGTGAGCTCCCGTTGCTTGGTCCCAGCTCCTGCCAACCTAGCAGTTCCAAAGCACGTCAAAATGCAAGTAGATAAATAGGAACCGCTACAGTGGGAAGGTAAACGGCGTTTCCATGTGCTGCTCTGGTTTGCCAGAAGTGGCTTTGTCATGCTGGCCACATGACCTGGAAGCTATACGCCGGCTCCCTCGGCCAATAATGCGAGATGAGCGTGCAACCCCAGAGTCGGTCACGACTGGACCTAATGGTCAGGGGTCCCTTTACCTTTACCTTTTACACAGACTTACTGGTTGGTGGCAGCAAGGGAAGAACATAGGTGAGGGAGGTACTGGGCCAATAGACCGTTAAACGTCCGGGGGCCCTTTACCGGTGTATCTCGCCACAAGGAGCAACTGCAGGGAGCTGGCATCTCCTCCACTCACTTCCCTGTTAGCATGTACACTCAGCTCCAACTGACAAGATTCCCTGGGATTGCAAACTCTGGGCCCATGCACCAGCCAGAGGTCTAAAGGCAGCTAAGTTCATGCTACAATTCACTTGACAGAAAGAGGGATATAAATCTTGTACATAAATAAACAAATGACAAGAAAATGCAAATCACACCCAATTCCAAAGCAGCAGACTACTTTTGTAGGGGACAAAAAGGCACACCAGCCAGAAATGCCCTAACAGGTTCCCCAAAGGCTGAAATGGAGCAGGGCTTTTCACGAGATGGGTGCCACCACCTAAAAAGCTCTGCTTCTTCAACATGGCGCCCTCCTGGTGCTTTGGACTGCAGCTTCCATCAGCGCATGCTGGCTGGGACCGATGGGAGTTGTAGTCCTAACCTGGGGAAGGGTGTTTTTGAGACTCCATAATTTTTTCTTTGAAGGTGGCACCTGAAGCAAGCTTTCTCCTGTTGAGTCTTAACCTGTGGTGGGGAACCTACTTGTTTTTAAAGAAATGTACAGGAGATGAAAGGAGTTCCCTTAAAGACAGCTGAGGCCCTCCAAATCCATGTCCCAACACTGGCTCCCACTCTTCTTTTAGTTAGGGTTCCCCAGCCCTCGGACATCTTCTCCCCACCATTTCCCCTACACCAATTCCACCTCCTTCCCTCTTTCTCCCCTCTGCCCACAAATCAAAAAGCCAGCCCTCACCTCCCAATGCACAGAGTAGGTGAAAAGCAGCTTGTTTTCCTTCGTGGGGTCAATCTCTTGAGGAGCGGAGTTGGCAGCTTCAGGCAGGACACAGGCACCATTTTCGTCGGCCTTCAGATCTAGGGGGCAAAAAAAAACCTCACGCGTCAGGAGAAGCAGCCTGACTCCAGAGACCCAGGCCCCTATACAAGCTTGGAGCCCCCTCACCCCCAACTAGCCTCGCGTGGCAATCCTCTGGGTTCCGCTGACCCACACGTTCCTTTGGTTGCACAAACACGCACACAGGAATGTAGGAAGCTGCCCTTACAGTTAGACCATTGGTCCATCTTGCTCAGTATTGTCTACACTGACTGGAAGTGGCTCTCCAGAATTTCAGACACAGAGTGTCTCCCAACTCGACTAGAGATGCTGAGGACTGATGCTCTACCACTGAGCTATGGCCCTGAGCTACATATCCCTACCATATTCCTGCTGCAAAAGCAGCAACGCATGAAACAGCTTTTCATTGAGTTAGACCCAAGTGGGGTTTTTTGCCAATGAGTGAAGTCAGAGCTGTGATTGATAAGAGTTGTTTTGAGTACCAGGCAACAGGAATCCCCAGGGGTCCCAAACAGCTCCTGTTTCCCAATCCCAATCAGTGCATTTTTTCTGCTTTGTGGGTCCACGCCTAAAGCCAGCCAAAGAGAACATGCAAGAAACCCTCAAGATCAAGCAAGAGCTGCTCCCTCCCTCCCATAGCTTACCCCAAACACATCATACAAGGGGATCTCCTCTCCCCCCGTACTTCCTTCTTAGTTCAAGTCCAGAGCCTGGCCCTCCCTATCAACACTAAGTCCTTGCTCTCTCCTCTTACCAGCAAGCTTAATGCTCTGCGGAACGACCTCAAAGCGGACCACCCTGTAGGTCGGCTCTTGGTTCTCTTCCACGTCCTCTCTATGGTAGTAAAGGATGAAGGAGAGGTGGTTGTGCAGGTAGAACTAGAACAGATGGGATATCAAGAGAGATGTTAGAAGCCCTGGAGGAAGAAAATACAGATTAATTGGGGTGATGTGCGCTATTTCTCCAAGTGGTCTGCAGCCAGGACACCTCAGGCTCAGAGGTCTCCTTCGTGTGTTGCACTTCTCCTTAAACTCTTCATGATAAGGGAGTGCAGTGCAGATTAGAAGATACATCAAACTACAGACTTGCAACTTCCCCTGGTGTGTGTGTGTGTGTGTGTCCAGGGATTGTGTGTAAAGCTGGTATCACATATAGCCAGAACAACCCCCTGTGCAACCACCCCTACCTACCATTCCAGAGCCAACACACTGAATGAGCCTTGCCCACCATGCAAGGCGGAGAGCCTTTAAGCTTTCTGACTTGCTTATCAGGCTCTGGGAGGCTCCTGCTAGGTCTCATGCAAGAGCCTCCCAGAGCCCCAAAAGCAAGCCAGAGAGCTTAAAAGTGCTTTCCACAGCAGGAAAACCCAGCATGGAAAATCCATCTTGCGTGCATTTAATTTGTGCAATCGCAGCTGGCCAGCCGCCCAGCATGTTAAGCTGTGATCGTGCAAGTTAAATAACCCATTTAGGATGGTGCCCCCACTCCCCCTAGCAGAAGTTAATTCAGAATTTGGACATCAGAATTAATTGCCCATACCAAACCACTGGACTAATATTTATTTGGCTCTCAAAATCCAGGCTTCCTTTTTTGTATGGAGCATATTAGACGGCAAGTCTGTCAGCATTTGGCTTTTAAAAATCCCTGCACAGCACAAAAACCTTTGTACACGCAGAAGGAAAAACTTTAGGTGCCTGACAAATAAATAGTAATTCTCAGCTCTCACACATTTACCAGCCTGTGTGTCACCTGAGCTGATCTCCAGAGGGCATGAAGGAGAGGGCAGGCTTAGTGTCCAGGCAGCTCAAATACACACTCTGGGAGAGCAGCATGCAAGTTTGTGGCAAACACCACCTGAATTTTCCTCACTGCCACCTTTCAGTTTCTGGTATGTGTGCACATGCGCATTCAGATTTTCATACAACATTCACAGCAAAGTTCAAAGGCTTATGGTTGGTACATTCAATATTACAATGCAAAATAAAGTGTGCTTTAAAGGGAGCTGCTGTGCTTACTGCTTTATTTTCCACAAAAACTGAAACAGGGGCCCACAAGTAAAACTTGTTCATGCTGTTCTGGTACCCCTGAACCATCCCCTCCCTTCCGCAGGCAAAAGAACAGGCACCCTCACCTTATGGCTGTCCATGAACCCGAGCCGATAGCCATGCTCAAACTGTATATCTTTCTCCTTGTTCTTCTCTTCCTCCTCGCGGTTCGAGTAGAACTCCAGCCGCGTGGCCACAGGCAGGTTGTCAGCGATGCTGCAAAGATAAGCCCCCCGAGTTAGAGCTACTTGCCCACTGCTGCCACCCAGAGGGTCCCACCTTGCCTCATCATAAGTAAGGAGGGCTCCCGCTGAGTTGCTCTCTCTCATGCTCAGAGGACAGAGACTCACAGATGGACATAGTATTCCTCCTGGATCCGTTCGGCAATCAGCTTGCTCGCTTCCTTGGTCAGGGTTACAGGCTTGCTGGGAGATTCACACAAGACCTCGCACTTCTTCTCAACATTCATGAACACCTGGAATGGAGTGTTGACGATCCGGTCCCCTCTAAGGACCTCGCCTGCAAATGAAAGGCAGGCAGGGAGAATGAGAATGAGAATGAGAATGTGTGTGAGAGAGAGAGAGAGAGCTCACAGCACTGAGTGGCAGAGCAAACCCCCAGCCTTCAAACTTTGGCATCTCCTGCTGTAAACATCTCAAGAATCAAGCTGACAGCTGGAGCAGACTCTACTGGGCAAGATCAGGAGCCTGTGGCCTTCCAAAAGTTTTTGGATTTCAATGACTCCCATCAGCCACATTCACCTTGGTTAATGGTCAGGGATGATGGGAGTTGCCCTCCAGCAACTTCAGGAAAGACACAGGTTCCCCCATCGCTCTACTAGATGGGCCAATGGTCAGATTCAGGACAAGGCAGCTTTATAGGTTTAATCATCCAAACACACCAGTGGTTCCCAAAGGGGACGGGACCACCGCTGCGGGGGGATTACCGGGGGGGGGGGGCACTAAGAGGCAAGGGGGTAGCAGGAAGGCTCTGGAGGTTTAAATGGCAATCTTATTTTGAAAAGCTGGTATCACCGAATCCAGTTCATTGCTGTTGTTGAATTAACTCAGCTAAATAGTTTCAACTGGATTTGGAATAAATGTGCAATTAATTGTTACTGTTTTGCTGTTTTGAATTTTATAGGGGTGGTGGCCCAAAACAGTTTGGGAACCACTGGAATATACCATCCGTGTTATTGGGAGGACAATGTGCTTACTTTATTCTTATTTACCAGGCATTCTGGGTGGAACTGGCATCTCATCCCTCCCTTTAGAAACTACCATCCCTTCCTTTAGAAACTACCAGTTTCCCTAGAGAGATCCGCCCCCCTCCATGATTAAAGCATTCCATGCAAGGAGAGTCAAAGAGCATCAGCCCAAATGAATAACTGATTGCCCATTGCATTCTAGACTACAGGCAATAGTAGAGCAAGGGGAGACTGCAATATGCTGGAGCCATGGCCTTGGAAAAAGGGCTGCAATGGGTGCCCCCACTTCATGCACACAGTGCACGGATCCTGCAGTCTACCACAGACACCAAAGTACACAAAGAAAAGTGGAGGACTTTGTGCCCTTACCTAGATTTTCAGCTTTATATGTGACTGTCTGAGGATGGCAGAAAGGTAAGGAGTAATACTCATAAGGTAACTGCGTTCGTGAACTGGTGAGCTTCACAGCCTGGAAAAACAAAGGGGGGGGGATTATCAGATTCATTGTTCCAGCTCTACCAAGAGGGAAGGAAGTTCCCTAGTTTACAACTGGACCAATGCCCCTCTACCCCTTCCACTGAGATAAATTATGTAACACAGAGGAAACATACAAGACACAATAGGGCCACTGAGACACCAGGGCTTGGCCCCATAAAAATGTTTTTATGCTCAGCAGGACTTGCCAAACCTTGCTGGCATCGGTGTGGAAGCTTACATGGCAAGATAAAGCCCACAGCTTTAGTAAAAAATAAAACAAAGAGGCCATGGAAGGTTTGATCCTATGTCTGACCCCGCCCCCAAGAGGCTGCAAACAACCCCAGAACCATGTATTAATGGTCTTGGAGAACTTAACTTCCTGTAGTACTTGATCCTACCCACACCCCTCAAAAATGCTGAAGCACAGACAGAGGAAACCACTGTGGTTTTCAGCTTGTTATAGCTGCAAGGAAAACATTATGGGAATGGAACCTACAATTCTTTAAACGGATTCACAGAACATTCAGCATTTCTACAACACTTTAGAACAGACTTCAACATTTCCAGGTTTGGGATGCAGTTTTATTGCAACATGATTCCCAGTTGTTGTTGTTTTTAAAGCAAATGTCCCTTTGCCCTTTCTCTTGCACTCTCTCTTTTGCCAGGCATATCTACACAGACCTACACTTTAAGAGGAAGGGAAATCAGCGTGGTGGCCTTTTGGATGTTGTGGGGCTCCAATTCCCACCAACCCCAACCACCATGGCCAATGGTCAGTGATGCTGGGAGCCGACTGCCCCCTGATCAGCTGTACCCCCACACCACAAACAGGCTCGGGGGATCAGACCCTGCAGCACCACGAAGAGACTTTGAAGGCCCACGTGCACCCACGGGTGCCATGCTAGCAGCTCATGTTATAGGCCGTGAGAGATGTATTCCTCTCATTGGTGTCCGAAAGCCACAGCTCAAGAAAATGTTCCTTGGGAATGCTGTCACTACTTTGCAAAGTGCTCTCAGCTCCTTCAAGGCTCCCACGAGGGTTCACAAATGCCCAAACCAAACTGTCAAATATAGCCGACTGATCACCTATTGTTTGATTGTGGTCATAGGTACCTTTTCTCCTTACAATTTCATTCGCAAGCCCTTTCCTAAGGGCAGCTTGCTCGCTAGCCCTATGGCAGCTGGGGCCAACTTAGATGCACAGCAGACGCTCCTCCTGCCGGCTGCTGGCTAGAGCTACAAGCATCTCCAAACCAGAAGGCAACCCTCTCTCATTAGATGGCATCAAGCCGGTCTCACAGACACTCAGCCCAACGTGAGAGCAGGAGGATGTTATGAGACACACCTCACTGGGCAACTTTGGGAGGAAGGGCAGGATATAAATGCAATAAAAATAAAATAATAAGTAATAATAAACCTATGTATTCCACTCTGAGCTCTTATGAGGAAGGAAAGTACAAAATGTTTAACGTAATGATTCATCCTTTTTTTAAAAAGTGCAAATACAGCTAACTAATGGTTTTCCAGGTTGGCATAAGTACCACTGTTGTTATTTCACACACACACACACACACACATACTTGGTGTGTGTATACTTCAAATGGTCAACCACATCACCAACCTACCTTTATTTCTACAGGATCCTTTTGGTGGAAGTTGATGGGTGCCACCCCCGGCACGTAGAAGCTGCTCACCCCATGGCACAAGAGCAGTAGCACCACTGGACACGTGAGCTTCTCCTGCAACGAGAAAGGAGATTTTGTCTCCAGAGCCAAAGGCATTCAGGGAGATGCAAGCAATTCCCAACACTGGTTGGCTGTTTGTTTGCTTTTAAGTCTGAACACAAAACTGAGCCACAAAGCTGGCTCAGTAATTTTGGGCAAATCTGCAAGAACTGCAGAAGTCGCAGACAGAGGGAAAACCAAGAGTGATACCTAATCTACTTGCTGCCACTAAAACCCTGAAAGACTTGTTTCTTTAAAAGAAAGAGGGAATTCTAGCTGAGAAACAGAGACCATTCGTAAGGCCTCACGCAGAAGGCAACAAATCTAAGCCTGTCAGGTGTAGCCCAGGTCAGGAAGCTGGACCCTGTCTTACTGGAGACAGAAAACTTTTCATTCTCAAGGAAAGAGAAACCCTTAAGAAATGCAGGGTATCGAAGTCAGTGTGTAGCTCTCTCATCCACCACCACTCTCTCTGCCTTCTTTACAATAAGAATGCAACTCTGGAGTTTAGGGGGCAGGAATCCAGTTTACCCATTCAAGACGAGTCATTACAACATCCTTTATTTATTCAAATTATACATTCATCCATCATTAAAATCACTAAAATTCTCTAGTTTACAAGACAAAAAGCAAATAGTATTCAGAAATACAGTAATTGAAAACAATGGGGGGGAAATCAGAAAAAAATTAGAACAAAACATATTTTCAGCTCAGCTACAAAGCATACTCGAGGACCAAGATTATGCAGTTTATTTAAGAAGCCCAGCACTTGTTTTAAAATGCCTAAGTAATAACAAGATGCTGAAATGACCATGCAGAGGGCACCAGGTAAGCCTCTCTGGGTAGGCTATACCGTAAGTGGGGTGCCACCACTGAGAAGGCCTCCTCTCTAGTATCCACATCACCAACCACTTCCCCTGGCAACAGCAAGTCCCATATCTCATGTGTTGGGCAGCCAGCTGAGGTTTGGGAGAAACGACCTCGTGGGCCTAAGTAGGCCTTTAGGGTGGAGATTCCCACTGCTGCCTTAAACCCGCTTCCCCGAGCATTTTCTTTCTCATACACACTTGCGGAATGTCTATTACTTATAACTGTGAGCTAAAGCAGAGAAGTGGAAGAACCATGTGATTATGTGTCATTGGACTACAGCATTTCACACACACACACTTTCCAACATTTTGTTCACCCACCTGCAGGCTCAAATGGTACAGCAACAAATCCATCACATAGGCCATCATCTCAAACTACAGACTTTAAAGCAAGGGAGAGAAAACCAAGGGCCACATTCCCCTGTGGGCAACTTTCAACTCCAGGATGACTAGGGGAGGAGAGGACCCAGATGACTGATCTAGTAACTAATTCCGCTAATACAAAGAAGGCAAAGTTGACATGTATCCATAAACAACATGACTTATATCTTCAGACATTGCACTAGAGAACGGCCGCTCAGCTACCCTCACAGATCTTGACACAAGTGAGCCCAAGATATTGGACACCTCATCCAGATGGAGCAATCGGAAAAACTGTGGAAACAAGACATAGGATTCACTGCCTGTTATACAATAAGAGAAAATCTCATGAAGATGGTGTATAGGTGGTACATGACTCCCACTAAACTAGCTAAGATCTATAAATTAAAATCTAACACTTGCTGGAGATGCAATATGGTAGAAGGAAGGATGTACTGTATCATGTATGGTGGGGATGTGAAAAAACTAAAAAATTCTGGAGTCGTATACTGTACATGAAGAATTGAAAAAGATGTTCAAAACATCATTTGGAAAAAAAAAACCCAGAAGCGTTTCTATTAGGTATTTTATCAATAGATATCCCTAACAACAAGAAATAAGTGTTTTTATATGCCACAGCTGCTGCCAGAATATCAATAGCTAAAAATTGGAAAGGGGACATAGTCCCATCAAAAGTGGATTGGCAAAATAAGGTATGTGAATGCGTAAAATTGGCCAGAATGACAGCAGCTATTAGATATCAATCAAATCAGAAATTTAGGAAAGAATGGGAATGTGTGGAAGAATATGTGACAAAACATTGCTCCAAAACAAAACCATTGATATGCATTGATTAAATTTCGTAAAGCTAAAATATGGATAGATGTTTTATGGATAAAAACAAAAACAATATTCACAACACAATAGAAATGTAGGTAGAAGAAGCTGTAATGTGGTGGAGGGAAGTCACAAGGATAAGAAAAAGGAATACACACACACACACATGGTATTGAAAACAGTTATAATTCAAATGTATTGGTAAGTGTGTTAAAAATGTGTAACTGAATGAACTAAATAAAAAAGTAATTAAAGAGATCTTGACACATCAAGTGGTGCATTGTGTACACACACACACACACACACACACACACACACAGTCTTGAAAAGCAACAGAGGATAGACAGAAACTCCTGTCCAAAACTTTAGAAACCATAACCAAGCAAGAGTAGCAAAATACCCTTTTTACAAAACACACTGGCAGCCACTTCTAGAAATCAACTACAACAGTAACTGAGAAGGGCTTAGTGGTAAAGCACTGGCCTTGCATGCAGAAGATGCCTGGTTCAATTCTCAGCATCTTCAGGTAGGGCTGGGAATAGTTTCCTGCCTGAAACCCTGGAGAACCACTGCCAGTCAGTGTACGCAATACTGAGCTAGATGAACCACCAGCCTGACTCCTAACCAACCAGCCTATCTATTACCAGGGTCAGCAACCTTTCTAGGCCACACTTGGATTGCTGAGCAAGTGTCAGAATTAAGGAGCTTTTCAGCAAGTGTGAGAAACAGCTGCATTTGAAGCGGAAGTGAGCTCTTGCTCAAGTCACATTCATTCAACAGAATGTGAGGCAAAGTTCCTCACTGATTGTGTCCAACGTAAATGCATGGCTCAAAACAAAAACAGGGCTCAAAAATTATATATATAAAAAAACTGAAGACAGAGGGGAGGCAGGGGAACAGCAGTGGAAGCAAGACAACAAAGGTGAGCCTCAAGTTGGGGCTGTACAGCAGTCACTTGTTTTACGAATAATGCACTAAAAGTCTCAACCATATATAGCATTTTAAGGCTATGTGCATTTTTAAAAATAAAATAAACCCGCTCTTCTCCAAAACCAGGACAGTTAAAAACTATGCAAACATCACAACTCAAGAAGCTAATGTAACTAGGTAAGAAAATTTGAGGGTGTGGTAGGGAAGGAAGAGACAACTCAGGTCTCAAAGTACGGAGTTAGAATAATATAATTTCAGAGATGGGAGAAGCCTCAAGGGGCATCTAGTCCAACTCCTGGCCCAGTAAAAAAAAAATTGCATCTACAGCCTCGCTGATTGATGCCTAGCCTGTGTTTACATTTCCAGCAAGAGAGACCCACACCTACCCAAAGGTTCCACTGCCAAACCGTTTTTACTGTTTCATTTAACCTATATCTGCTTCCTCAGTGTTTCCACATATTGTCCTACTCTCTGAAGCAAAGGCAATCCTGAGATGTAAGTTCCACTGCATCCAATGGGGCTTTCTAAACTGTTGCAAAAACTGTTGAACAGAATCTCCCTTGGCAATTTCTCCTTGTGCTCACCTCCTCATACCAAGTTCACAAAAGCTGGACACCAGTAAGCATTGTGTGGAGAAGGTGGGCAGAGGTAACTTAATGAAACTGGCAGGAGATTCGGGGCAGATAAAAGAGTGCCTTTTCACACTATGCATAGTTAATTTATAGCATCTGCTGTCACAAGGTGAGGAGATGGTCACAAGATCCTGGCTGGACTGCACTGGCTGCCAATTATTTTCCAGGCCCAACTACAAGTGTTGGTTTTGACCTATAAAGCCTTAAACGGCTCAGGACCGCAATACCTCATGGGACCGCTTCTCCCCATATGAACCAACTTGGACCTGGAGCTCATCTTCTGAGGCACTTCTCTGTGTGCCTCTTCCACAAGAGGTCTGGAGGGTGGCAACACAAGAATGGGCCTTTTCTGCAGTGGCTCTCCCTGGTGGGAGACTTGACCGGTGCCATCATTACATACGGTATCTTTGGAGGCCAGGTAAAAATGTTTCTCTGTAACCAGGCCTTTGGCTGATTAACCATTCTATGGCCTTTTAAATGTGTTTGTGGGAGTGGGGTTGTCACTTTTGTTTGCTTTTGTTTTATTATGTATTTTGTGTACTCGTTTTTTATTTTTATGTTGTGAATCACCTGATGATCTTCAGATGAAGGACAGTATAGAAATTCAGTAAATAATAAAAATAATAATGAGTAGTTTGGATGGCTTCAAAAGTGAATTAGGCATGATCATGGAAAGGGATAGACTGAACAACCAATCAGGAAACTCCATGTTCCAAGCAAATATATCACTGAATACCAGCTGCTGGGCAGCAACAGCAGGAGAGAGCTGCTGTCTTTCCCAAAGTACCCTGTTTCTCATATTTTAAGACATACCCATAAAATAAGCCATAGCAGGATTTTTAAGCATTCAAGGAATATAAGCCATACCCTGAAAATAAGACATAGTGATAGGCGCAGCAGCAATGCCGGCCGCGGCAGAAAGAGGAGGAAAAAAACAAGACATCCCTTGAAAATAAGCCATAGTGTGTTTTTTTGAGGAAAAAATAAATATAAGACATGTCTTATAATATGAGAAACACAGTATATGGCCGGCCTCTGTGATGAAAAGGGTGCTGGAGCAGATGGACTTCTGGCCTTGCATTAATAGGAATAAGGCCTCCCCTCCTCCTTCCCACAGAGATAATCCTCTGTAGAAAGGGGATGAGATAAGAACTCTCTATACCTTCTCACATCATCACTGAGTATCATCCTCCTTGCAGAAATAACGTGTTTTGCAAGTTAACAGTAGAGAAGACAAGCATCAGCATTAGAAAAACTGTTACACAAAACTGTTTGCCTTTAGACATGTGGTCTCAGCCTTGAGATCATCAAGTGACCACAAGGTGCCCTGCCCAACAAAATTCCACTGCCGTGACAGAGCCCGTTAAGCTGCTTCAGCTCAAGCCTGTGTGATTCTTATCGAGTTTATAGCAGAGCTTTGGTGTGCAGTGCACCGAAACTCAAGTGCTTCTGGTTGTTCGCATACAGAAAAGGAAGTGATGCTATTCTCTGCCTCCAGGCGTGTTGCAAGAAAGTTCTGAATGCAAAGACAAGGTTGACAAAGGACACAAACTTTGTCTCAGGGTGTGCAAGGAGTCCCTGCAACACGGGATTCAGAACACAATCTCGATTCAGAGCAAATTCACCAGTAATTATCCTCGAGACAGGAACATAAACCTCAGAATGGTCACCCACCTCCAACAACTTCCTGCAAGCAGGACCACAGCTGTCTAAACACAGCAGGAGTCCTTGAAAATGGCAACCTCTTTTGAGGTACTACAACATCATTTCTGGCCCAATCTGGGTGTGTAAAACAAGACCTCTATGGGGAATGTGAGATTTGAGACTGGAATCCAGTTGCACACAGAACACAATAAACCAGCAAGGCATGTTACGAAATTCAGCTAGCAAGGATGGGGAAAATAATGTCCCATTAGTAGCTGACATCTGGTTCCAGTTGCAGTTTCCAGCTTTTCGGCTGGAAGTGCCACCAGCACTTATTTATACACTGCTTTTCAGGCAGACCTCACAAAACAGGTGACAAAGCATTGCTACTCATCGTTTTTGAAAAAGTTGCAACAGAATATCATTTCGAATTACTAGCCCTTTTTTTGCATTGTTTGGATGAATTCATTGGCATTGGCTTCATTTCTATGCTACCGTGTTTGACGTTACAGAGATCGCAATGTCTTGTTGGTTTTTCAATTCATCAAGACAATCTAACGCAATTTAATAAAGTCGCAGAATCGCCACGCGGGACCTTACTCCGGAGCAACAAAAAGCGGACGAGCCGTTGTTTCCTGTCGCAGAACCGCGGAGCTGGGAGGGGGGGGGACCTCGAGGGTCATCCAGCCCAACCCCCTGCAAGGAAGGGACGCGCCGGCTGCCGGGGAATCGGGACGCAAACACCGGGACGAGCCCTCAGGGATTGCTGCTCATCGGGTGGCCGGCGCGAGAGCAGCCACAGCCGGGGACGCCTCTGCCGGGCTCCCACCCAGCCTCGCTCCGCGCGCGTCTCCCGAGGAGACCTTCGGAGGGAGCGCCCGGCGCTGTACACGGGAGAGAGGGACGCCTTCGCCGGCTACTTCGGGGGTTTGGTGGGGGGTTTCTTTGTGTGTCGCCTCAGTGCCGTCAGGCGCGCAAACAAGGCAGCCCCCCCCGAGCGGTCCCCTCATATCCACCCCCACGCCCCCTCCCAACCCCACCGCCTCCGAAAAGGGCCGGGAAGGGATTTGGGCCCGCGATGTGAAGCGACCCCCGCCCCAGAAAGGGGCCCGAGGGGTCCCCGGAGGCCGCGAGGGAGCGCGAGGGGAAGGAGGGTCCCCAGCCTCCTCACTCACCAGCACCCCAGACGCCGCCATCTTGGATCCACGTGTCGGCGCCGACGTCAGCGGAAGCGGCTCGCGGTTGGCCAAGGCGGCTCGTCGCCATGGAGACGGAAGCAGGCCGTAGCCGATGAGGGGAAGGGCCTTCTGCCTTCCGCTTCTGTCCGGCGGAGTCGTTTTCTCCCGCGCGCCTTGCTGGAAAAGGCGGGAAGCCGCTCGGCCTCCGCGAAAGGAGCGTCAGCTCGCGAGAACTGTTTAGCCGTGGAGTTTTTTGTTGTTGTTGAGAAGGGAGGAAATAAGAGGAGCTCCTTTCCGCGTCTCCATTTTGGGTATTGGCAGAACGGCTACCAACCTTCTCGCCATCTTTACTAGGGGCAATGGAGGTGATAAGTTAGGCAGCCATCTTTTTCGTGGGTAAGATGCGGCGGTTTGACCGGAACGTCATCTTTAGTGCTGGCAAACGCGCGCGCTGGTTAGAGCGTGGAGCGTCATTGGCTGCTGGGGGCGTTTTACCCCACCGTGACCTTACTCGTCGAAGCATAGTCGCCATCTTTGGGAAGGGCGGCAGGTATGCGCTGCAAAGGGCAGGTGTCTCCCGAAGGATGCTAGACTCAGTTGAAAGAACATTAGTTCCTTGATCTTCAAGCCACGTTCCCTGGGCACTTCAGACGCCATGTGCAATTATTATTTGTTGAAACAAAATTAAAAAAATTCCTTCCAGTAGCACCTTAAAGACCAACTAAGTTTTTCTTTTGGTATGAGCTTTCATGTGCATGCACACTTCTTCAGATATTATTTGTTAGGAGTGACAGCAGTTCACTGGGAAAGCACCAGAGAACCCCAAGCATCTAGATCTCAAAGTATATTATTATTTTATTTGTTGAATTTAGGTACCGCCCTATACCCGGAGGCATAGCTGTCAACTTTCGGATTTGAAAATAAGGGATCAGCAGCTTCACCTGTCCACTTTCAGATTTGAAAATATGGGAATAATTCGCAGCCTCACCTGTCCTGGGGACAGTCTACAGCACGGGTGTCAAACACAAGGCCCGGGGGCCTAATCCGGCCCGCCAGACCTCGTCATGTGGCCCGCGTAGCCGCCGCCGACATTAACCGCTGACAGTACTTCTGGAGCCTGCGATTGGCCGAGGGTCAAAACCGGGGGCGGGGCTGCAGGCGGAGGCCGGGGCACTGGAGCTGCGCTGACGGCCTTGGCCAGGGAATTTCAATTTTGAATGAGGCTGAGGGAGGCGGTGGCACAGCGGCCAGACGGGGAAGTGAGATGCAGGAGGAGGAGGAGGAAGCCTGCCGAGGAGGTAGGAAAGCCCTACAGGCGCCGCCGGCAAAGTTGGTGCCGGGACGGAGCAGCGCTGGATTTTTTTTGGGGTGGGCTTTGCTGTTGTCTCCGAGAGCGAGTGAGGCGGCACTGGGGAGCCGCCGCCCGCCGCTTCCCTTCCTCTCCTCGGCTGCATCCGGGAGGTGGGCGAGCGAGCGAGCGAAAGGGACGCGGAGTGAGCCTGAGGGGGAAGTAGGCGAAGCGCAACAGCCGCTCTTGATGGAGCCGGGTTTCTCTTCCCTCTTTCCCCGTTTTCTCCTCATAGACACTCGGGAGGGTGCCTGGCTTTTGCTCTGCCCCCCACCCCCGAGCCGCCCTTTGGCTTCTCAGTTCCGGCGGAGCTGCTCCCCGGGGGGCGGCCGGGAGGGAGGCGGCAACGACGGCACGGGTTCCTGCTCTTCCCGCTCTGCCGCCGCCTCCTCTCAGCCCCTCGTGATGTAGGGCTCCAGATGGAGTCGCCTCGCGGTTTGAGTAGGTGGGAGGGGAATTTTTTTTGGGGGGGGAAGGTTTTCAAGCCTCCTCTGCCTGCAGTCCCGGTAGGGAGAGGCGGCGGCGAAGACGACAACAGTGCGGGTGGGGGGAAGAGCAGCTCTGAGGCGAAGATGCACGTCCGCTGGGGCTGCCGCCGCCTTCCTCCTCGGGAAATCCGCTGCCCTCCCTCAGCGCGAGGGGAAGGGACTCTGGCGCTGAGGAGGGAGGATGCAAAAGCAAAGCAGGGAGTTGGCGCTGCACCGCATGTTCCTGCCCCTCTCCAAAGCATGGGGTGGGTTGCAGCGTGTGGCATCCTGCCTAGCGGGGTTTGGGTGTGCGCAGGGCGGGAGAGGGAAGCCCTCTTTCCATCTGCAGGTTTTTAATCCCAGCAGTGGCTTTCTCCTTCCTGCCGAAGGTTTAGTTGAGCCCCCCCCCCAAGCTGTCAATCTTTTGTTCAAATTTCCCTCGTTTACATCCCCTCCCACACACGCGCCACGACGCAGGAATGTGATCCGCGTGGGGGCGGGAATGAGCTTACATTATTACAAAAAACAGTAATAATTGAATGCAGTGACAATAATTTATGATAATAAAGAGTGGACACATAGTCCTACAGACACAACCAGCCCTTTGAGGGTGACCAAACTGCTGATGCGGCCCCTGATGAATTTGAGTTTGACACCCCTGGTCTACAGTATATCTAACAATCCAAGATCGCTGCGAGAAACAGCGCTGGAATAAGGGAATTTCCAGCAAAAAAAGGGAAAGTTGACAGCTGTGGCTTAGATTAAGGGAGTTTCCCGCAAAAAAGGGAGGGTTGGCAGCTATGCCCGGAAGTCTCAGGGCAGTTCACAGAACAATATCAAAATATAAAACCACAAAATATATAATCAAAATAAAAACAACCCAATAACCCACCCACCCCCCAAACCCTATATTTTAAAAGGACATAGGATGTATATACATAGCTGCTGACCTGATCTTTAAGGGAGAGGACAATCCAATCTAGTATATGTTAAATGACACCCTTTGCTGGACATTGCTCATAGTTGTGGTATTATAGTATCTATAGTATTTTAAGGCCTGAAAACCTTTAGAAAAAGTAAGAGGGTATCCTATTGACGTTTAGGATCGTCAGGACTGCAGTTCCTTAAAGAGAAGTGTAGGCACATTTACATTGGGGTGTATCCCACACTGAACTCGGTGAGTTGCTTCTGATCGCATGGACATAGGATCTAACTTTAATTAGATCCTGACAATACAAACTGGCTTCCAAATGCACCGTTCCAAAATTATCACAACCTGTGTCCAAAACACACACACACACAAATGTTTGACTTCTTAACATTTTTATCATTATAAAACATGCAAAAAAGTTCACAACCAAACATTTCAACATATAGACTAAATATCCTGAAACAAATCCTATTTTATTTATTACGCTGTTAAGATCAGGCACAAAAATAAGGACAAGGCAGAGGCTGGCTGTGGAAAGTATTTCCTCAACTTTCACTGGCATTAAAAATGCAAACCTTCCAAGCTGTGGAGGTTCTGGATTTCACCACCTCTGGATCCAGCCTGTGGATAGCTCACCAGATGACATCACAAAGATACTAACAAAATGGACAGACACGAAGGATGTGTGAAAAATGCAAGGTTCTCCTCTTCCTCCCTTCTACACTAGATAAAATATATGTATATTTACACCTCATGTTTTAATTTAACTTTTAAAGAAAAACATTAACAAATTTGCAAAGCAGAAGGGTGGAGGAAAGAGGAAACTGATATAGCCCTTTTGCTGAAATAACCCTTTGACAACTCCCCCCCCCCTTTTAAATCACAACTGTGAAAATGTATAATCTGGCATGAAATGTGAGCCATACCTACCTTGAATCTGAAAAGATAGAACCTAGAAATATGGATACTTAACTGGCTAATTTTTATTCTGAATTTCTTTAATCTGCTGTTTTATCTGATACAGGGTCGGCGGCAGGGGTCAGCATTGCTGGTCAACTTTCATTATCCACACTCTTTTTTTGGGGGGGGGGAGGATTGTCCACCCCCAGAGCTTCCTGGCTCCGCCACTCCTCTGAACATGCAAGATCATGTAGATGGAACAGCAGCCTTGAATGGTTTTCCATTTTCCCTCTGGTCCAGAGAGAGTGAATAGTAGGCAAGTGAAGGAATGCTACTCTCCCTCCGTTTGGATTGAGTCTGGGAGGGGCAAGGGAATGGGCAGTGGGGACAGCCCTAAGGAGGAGGTGGGTCATCTTTGGGAGGAGATCTACAGAGGTCATCTTTTCCAAACATACCATGAGCTAGCACTGATCCATTATTGCTCCTTATGCTACTTCTCTGCCATTTTTTTTAAAAAAAATCTCATTCTTTCAATCTTACGTTTTAGGATTCTCCAATTTTGCAGTTCTATTTTCTATGTTGTTTTATTGCTACCTGGTTTGGGAAAATTTTCTATAAAAATACATATGCCCCTAACTTGAAACGCAATTGTGAAAACAGCGCAGTCCTGCTCTTGTGAACAGATGTGGTCTTAGTGCCCTTTCTCTTGTACGAGGATCAAAGGGTGCGTAAACCACAAGAGTCTTGCAAACTCCTGATTCAGCACCATACAAATGTCCAGTCCACCTGTAATGATTGTAGGAAGTCACCTTACACCAGGGCAGACTGCTTCTCTACCCAGCTGCATATTGTTTACTTAGACTGGCAGCAGAGTTGCCTGATATTTGACTGCAGTCAGGTATTCCATGAATCTAAGGATAGCTTTTCAGTGCCCTTTTAATGCCATCATGGCATTATTCAAGTTGAAAGAGGATAGTGTACTCTCAGCAACTCCTTCCTACTTCAGGAATCTAGATTCACAAACACATACAACTGCAACCATAATTAAAAAATAAACCTGCTTCTCATTGCTGCATGCATTTCGTCTGTAACAGTCAGACCTCCCCTCCAAGTAAAAACCAGGAATAACCGTTTGTTCCTTTGAATATTGTTGGCATACACTGATCTTTCTATAATATTATACGCTATAAATAATACATTGATTAGAATAGTTTAGGATTTAATCTTATTGCTACTAGGGGTGCTGCGATCAATATAAGCCAATTAGGCTCACCATCTGTGCTTTATTTCAGGGAACAGTTTCCTATTCAGCATTAAAATTTCATATTGCTAAATAAGCAGCCATCCCTTGCATTAAGAAAGAGGTGGCAAGCTTACTTAGAATGCCTGTAATTAGTGGTACTGTATATTTATTATATTATTTGCCTGGTCAATTAGTCAGATTCATGCCCCCCCCCCAAGTCAAATGACAAACACTCTCTCTCTCTCTCTCTCTCTCTCACACACACACACACACACACACACATGACACTTCTAGACCAACAGCCAGTGGTTTTCCAGCAGGTAACAAAACCCTGAGACAAAAAGTGCATGGCATGCTTCAGCAGAAATGGCATCTACTGAATGCAGTTTTTAAAAGGCATTTTAGCTATGAGCACAACAACAGCAGTCAATAAAATGTTCCTTGTAATCTCCCAAGATGGAAGCAGCTACTTTTGCCGAAGCCACAGGGCGATCTTGACATCAAATACTGGCTCTCTCTCCAGCATCATTCTGCAGTGACTGTCCAACTCTGCTGTCCGGTCCTCCATCTACTTTAAGGCTGTTGCTGGTACTGGCTTTCGGTGGCAGTGAAGAAATCCTCCAGGATGCTCTGATTGTACTCGAACGTTGGGCGGTCCTCAGGCTTGCGTTTCCAGCACTGCATCATCACTTCGTAGAGCTCCTCTGGGCAGTCCTCTGTGCGTGGCATCCGATAGCCGCGCTCTAGGGCACGGATCACTTCCTGGTGCGACATCCCTGAATTTAAGCGGAAGGGAGAGAAACCATAGCTCAGTGGTTGTGTACCTTACATTGCACACAGAGGGTCCTAGGTGCAATTCCCAGCACCTCCAGGTTGGGCTGAGAAGAGATTCCCACCCCTGAAATCTTGGAGAGAAGCTGCCAGTCATTGTAGGCAATGCTAAGCTAGAGAGACCAATGGTCTGACTCGGTATAAGGCAGCTTCCTAGCTTCCTATGGGCTTGTAGAAGAAGCTAAGGGTTGCATCCAAAGTAGAGCTATGTGACTCATCCCATCAGCACAAGGGTTTCTCCTTGTGCACTTGAACCTTTCCCTGAGTGCCCCCTAAATCTGTTCTAGGAGTTGCCCCCAACCCTTTGGAGCAGATTTGAGGAGGCCACAGCCCACATGCCGGGGGGGGATTTTGGATGTGCTAGTGCAGTCCTTCTGCTCATGGAAACAAGTGCATTGGATATCACCCACTAAAAAATGGAGTGAAATTGGACCCATCTGCTCACCAATTAACATCCCTTCTGAAAGCAGAAAAGTTGGAACACGGCATGCAAAGCTGCCAAACAGATTTGGAGGGCACATGGGTGTATTTTGTAAACAATTTCCCATATTTAATCAGGCAGTTTAAATATGCTGGAGGAGACTCTTGAGAGTCCCATGGACTGCAAGAAGATCAAACCTATCCATTCTGAAGGAAATCAGAACTGAGTGCTCACTGGAAGGACACATCCTGAAGCTGAGGCTCCAATACTTTGGCCACCTCATGAGAAGAGAAGACTCCCTGGAAAAGACCCTGATGTTGGGAAAGATGGAGGGCACAAGGAGAAGGGGACGACAGAGGACGAGATGGTCGGACAGTGTTCTCGAAGCTACGAACATGAGTTTGACCAAACTGCGGGAGGCAGTGCAAGACAGGAGTGCCTGGCGTGCTATGGTCCATGGGGTCATGAAGAGTCGGACACGACTAAGTGACTAAACAACAACAACAACAACAACAACAATCGGACAGTTTAAAATAGCCCCATCCAAGAGGTTAAATCATTTTCTTACCTAGCAGTTTATTTCCTAGCTAATTCCTCGGGGAAGATCAATCAGGATGCTATTCTTATTAAACTAAGATCTCTTGGTGGAGCTACTTGAACGTTTGTTTCTACCAAGGGTGGATAACTAGCTGCCCCAGCCCATAAAGTTCTTGTGGGGATCACCTGCTCCTGCTTTCCACCAAGTATCCCTACTCTTCACAGCCACGAGCCAAAAAATTCTGGAGACTTGAACATCAAAACTACACCATATATCTAAAGAACATTGATAGCACTTTAACAGTCACAGCTTCCCCCCCAAGAATCTTGAGAAATGCAGCTTACCCCTCAAACTCACTCTTAACAAAGTACAGTTCCAAGGAAAATCCACGTGCCTTAAATGTTTGGTGTGGGTTTCTGCAAAGAGACTTTTCTTATTACGCACCTGGGTATGGGGTCCGCCCGTAGGTAATTATCTCCATCAGGAGGATCCCAAAAGACCAGATGTCAGACTTTATTGTGAAGGAGCCGAAGTTGATGGCTTCGGGCGCAGTCCACTTGATGGGAAATTTGGCACCTGCCCAGAATGGTCAAAACAAAGAAGGTGAGGCTCAGGAAGATGGCATGGTATGCGCAGCAATAAGTGGCTTACCAGCAGATAACAGGTTTGCTTCCCAAACTGCATTGTGAACACAAGCAGGCTCTGCACTACTGGTCTTTTACTGCAAGGAAATCTGCCTCCTAAAGGTTCATGAAGTTGCATCCCAAAGGGGATGAAGCGATTCTCCTCTGGATGCAGTGTTTGGGACTTATTAGTTTAGAGAAAGGGACCCAGGTGGCGCAGTGGGTTAAACCACTGAGCCTAGGGCTTGCCGATCAGAAGGTCGGCGGTTCGAATCCCTGTGACGGGGTGAGCTCCCGTTGCTTGGTCCCAGCTCCTGCCAACCTAGCAGTTTGAAAGCAGGTCAAAGTGCAAGTAGATAAATAGGAACCGCTACAGACAGTGGGAAGGTAAACAGCGTTTCCATGTGCTGCTCTGGTTTGCCAGAAGTGGCTTTGTCATGCTGGCCACATGACCTGGAAGCTACACGCCGGCTCCCTCGGCCAATAATGCGAGATGAGCGCGCAACCCCAGAGCCGGTCACGACTGGACCTAATGGTCAGGGGTCCCTTTACCTTTACAGTTTAGAGAAAAAGCAAGTGATATGCTATGTGCGTTTACTCTGGAGAACCGCCTTGCAAAATTTGGAGAAGTGTGAATTTTGGTTCACGTGTTGCTTCAGAAAGTGCAAATTGGGTAGGTCTGCCTTTCAGTGCAAACTGGGTCGAAATTTCTCTGCCCTCCATCCTTATTAAGTGTCTAAACCCTAATGCATACTGTACACAGAAAGATCAAGAGGACAAAAGCAGGAGGGGCTGGCTTGTGCAACCAGCATACAAAAAGCCTCCCTTTGTACCTTCCCGGGCTGTGTATTCGTTGTCGTCAATCACCCGAGCCAAGCCAAAATCGGCAATCTTGCACGCCAGCATGGCCGAGACCAAGATGTTGGCAGCTCTCAAGTCGCGGTGGATGTAGTTTCGCTTCTCAATGAAAGCCATGCCTGCTGCAATCTGCAGTAAAGAGAGAGATCGAGATCTATTCTAAGGGGAGCGATGGTGCAGCACCTGGGGAGGTTGGGGCAACATAAATGACTACTGTGCTGAGAGTACCACTGGGGTTCACTAGATACACCCTTAGAACCCGGTTCACATCCCTCCTCAGCACCAGTAAATCTTTGCAGCAGCCTCTGGCAAGTATGTTCTGTGAAATGAAATCTAGGGTGACCTGCAAAGTCTGCAGCTTTCCTTAAACACGTTTTTCTTGCAGGTGCATGGAATTCCCCCCTTTGGGAGGGGGAATTTGCTTCCAGACTATGTTAATGGAACAAGTCTCATGCGCCCCCCCAAATGCAAACCAATGCAGCCTCCACAACAGAACAGCAAATCAAGACACCAGCTGGCCCTTCTAGTATGCAACAGTTGTATATATGTTGCTATATTAAATTGCTTTGGGATGCCTCATGGGAAGCCAGTTAATAAATGAAATAAATAATAATTTACAGAAGGGCAAGTGAACATGGTTCTCCTCACTGCACCATTTTACCCTTACAACAACCCTGTAAGGTGAGGTGCCAAATCATGGGCTGGCTGATAAATAACACCTTCTCTTCCCACAGTGCAGTCATTGAATACTTCTAAAGCTTCAGTCAACTGCAGCTTGCTGTACCGTCCAAACCCCAAAGAACTATGTTCATTCTCAACTATGGTGAGAGTCAAATAAGCCAACTTCAAACCCAGAAACAGCATTATAAACCCAGTTGAAAGTATAACTACTTGTACCCAAAGATGCCAGTAGTACGCGTGAAAAGGATTTAGGGGTCTTAGTAGACCACAAGCTTAGCAAGAGTCAACAGTGGGATGCAGCGACAAAAAACACTAATGCTATTCTACAAAAGTACAGTATAGTACCACTGTATATTGCCTTGGTCAGACCACACCTGGCATACTGTGTTCAATTCGGGGCACCACAATTTAAGAATGATGTTGACAAGCTGAATGAATGCAGAGGACAGCAACCATGATCAAGGGTCTGGAAACCAAGCCTTATAAGGAACAGTTGAGGGAGTTGGGTATGCTTAGTCTGGAAAAGAGGAGACTGAGAGCCGATATGATAGTCATCTTCAAATATCATAAGGGTTGTCACATGAAAGGAGCAATCTTGTTTTCTCCTGCTCTGGAGGGTAGGACTCGAACCAATGGCTTCAAGTTACAATAAAGAAGATTCTGACAACATCAGAAAGAACTTTCTGACCTTAAGAGCTGTTTGACAGTGGAACAGTCTCCCTCGGAAGGTTGTGGACTTTCCTTCCTTGGAGGTTTTTAAGCAGAGGTTGGATGGCCATCTGTCATGGATGCTTGAGCTGAGATTCCTGCATTACAGGGGGTGGGACTAGATGACAACTCTACAATTCTACGATTCTACACCCTGAGACTGGCTTGTCGAAAGCCATGTAATGTCATGGGTGAGGCGAGATTTCGATTCAAAACTTCCTGGTCCGGAGATTCACGTTGAGAGCAATTATCGGACGACATGGCTCTGGGGCTCTGCAGAGACCTGAAGCCAAGGGGTTAACTGTCAGCCCCACCAACCTTAGCAAGACAGATGGCACCCTGGGCACACCTGCTCTTTTGATGGACTGGTTTTGGTGGAGGGAGGGAGAGCACAGACCACAGTGACAAAGGCCTCCTTGTTCCGCAACGGAGGGAGACCCAGAGGAAGGAAATAGCCGTGGACCCGTTCCAGGTCTCCTACTTCCTTAGGAGTCAATGCAAACAAACAAAGCACACTAGGCAGATTTGCATATTCAAATCTGCATCACTGCAGGGCACAATGGGTTCTCACAACCATGGCCCAACCCTCTCACATCCCTAGAGATTAAATGCAACGAAACCCCACCAAACAAGAGGTGTCTGGCTGTTAGGAACCCCCGTCTTGATCACTGGAGGGTCTCTAAACCTAGGAACTCTCACGCCTGCAGGGTTGGGGGAAGGAATCTGTGGCCCTTCAGATGTCACAGGACTCCAACTCCCAGCAACCATTGTGGCTGGCATGGCCCAATGACCCACATATAACTAAAGACCTGTTGGGCAGCTTCTTTGGCCCTGCCACAGGTGGAACAATCCTCGTAGACTGTTTTGCGCAGTGAGCGAAACATATTGCCGCCATAAGAATCTAGGGTACAACTGCATTTGGAAGCCTCTGCACAGTTCTGGCCACCTGACCTCAAAAAGCTGGGCAAGACGCCCAAAAGCACCACACCAGCAGGCTGGCAGAGAAGTGGCGCCAGTAGCAGTACCGGCTTCCGGCAAGAACTCGCCAGAACTTGCCACTGCCACTTTGCGAGTGCCGCAACACAAACCAGGTAAGGGAGGCTTGGGCAGAAGTGGGATGGCAAGGTGGCACCTTCCTGCTTCGCCTCAGGTGGTGAAACGGGGCATTGCCCCTGTCCAGAAGGATATTGCAGAGTCGGAAAAGGTTCAGAAAGGGGCGCCCAAAATGATTGACACCTTATAAAGAAAGGCTGCAGCACAGGGGACTTTTTAGTAGCCAGACTGAATTTAGTGTCAGCTGAATAATTCAAGAGCTGGAATAGCTCAGTTTGTGAAGCATGAGGCTCTTAAGCTCAACGTCGTGGGTTTCAGCCCCATGTCAGGTGAAAGATTCCTGCATGGCTGGACTAGACGACTTGTGGTCCCTTCCAACTCTGCAATTCTATGATTCTATGCAGTTTTGCAGGAGCTCCTTGGCTGCCCAGGATGGAGGGCAGGTGTGGAATTCTAGCCCTGCAGAGAGGGAACAAAGGCCCCATTGGGTTGAGTCACCTTGGGTCAGGCTTTAAAAAAGTCTCTCTTACCTATAGCTATGAGAGGACAGACATGGGAGGAATGAAAGGAAGTCCTTTCCCACACAGTGCGTAGCTAAAGCTACAGAACTTGCTGCCACAGGAGGCAGGGAGGGCCAGCGACTTCAAACAAGGATGAGGCAAATTCATTGAGAAGAGGGCTATCAAGGGCTTCCAAATCCCAGTTCCTGCAGACCACAGGAGAGGAGAGATGCTCCTGCAACCAAGTACTACTTGTGGGTTTGTCACAAGCATTGGTTGGCCACTGTGAGAAGAGGGTGCTAGACTAGATGAGCTCCTCTTGGCCTGATCCATCAGGTTACACTCACCTGGGCAGAGAAGTCTATCAAAACCGGGAGCCGCTGCTTGTGACCCTCGTCACTCTTCAGGAAATCCAGCAAACTACCTGCGGAGAGGAAAGAAACTCAGGGCGTAGTCCATTGTGTTCTTCAGAGGGGGCCAGATCTTCCATTAGGAAGGGACCCATTGCTCAGCGGAGCAGCACATAATAATAATGATGATGATGATGATGATAACAATAATTTTATTATTTATACCCCGTCCATCTGGCTGGGTTTCCCCAGCCACTCTGGGTGGCTTCCAACAGAATATTAAAATACAACAGTCTATTAAACATTAAAAGCTTCCCTAAACAGGGCTGCCTTCAGATGTCTTCTAAAAAGTCTGGTAGTTGTTTTTCTCTTTGACATCTGGTGAGAGGGCATTCCACTGCTGAAATGCCGGACAGGGGCTGGCGGTGAGTCTGCCCCAGGCACTCCGATGTGCCTCTCCCTGGCTGCCCAGTTAAGAGCAGACCAGTGGCACGGTGATATGCGACTGTCTTCCGTGTCCATGAAGAACAGCCCACACAGATAAAGAGAGCCATAAAGTAGATCTGCAACTACTTTATTAAGGGCTATATACAAAATAAAATTCAGAGCTCAACATCTTGCTTCCAGTCACATCGAGAGCCAGAAGCGAAAGTAAGAGAATACAATAACATCACGCGGGGAGAAAGGAGATAAACCAGGCATCCCCAAACTTCGGCCCTCCAGATGTTTTGGACTACAATTCCCATCATCCCTGACCACTGGTCTTGTTAGCTAGGGATCATGGGAGTTGTAGGCCAAAACATCTGGAGGACCACAGTTTGGGGATGCCTGAGATAAACACACACTTCCTTTCTCACGCTGAAGGCAGACCTCTCATGTGACAAATAGCAGTCTTAGTACCCCCTCCTGCTTCACAGCTCGGAGTACAAATATCCCAACATCCACAGGGCGGGTGCCACTACCGAGAAGGCCTTCTGCCTGGTTCCCTGTAACTTGGCTTCTCACAGCGAGGGAACTGCCAGAAGGCCCTCGGCACCGGACCTCATTCCCTGGGCTGAACGATGGGGGTGGAGACGCTCCTTCAGGTATACTGGACCGAGGCCGTTTAGGGCTTTAAAGGTCAGCACCAACACTTTGAATTGTGCTTGGAAACGTACTGTGAGCCAATATAGGTCTTTCAGGACTGGTGTTATGTGGTCTCGGCGGCCGCTCCCAATCACCAGTCTAGCTGCCACAGTTCCCAGGCTCATGTAGACATGGGCTGTCTGGATGCTCAGAGACACTGGCTTACCCCACCCTGTCTCCCTACAATCAGCCTTTCCCAGGGGCTGATGGGAGTTGTAGTCCAAAACTGCTGGACTGCCCTATATCATAATTAGCACCAAAGAGTTTTGCTGGGACGTCTGGTAAGGTGGCCTCTCAATTATGCTGCCTACTCTTCTGCACCTGGACTCCGGAGTAATATCCTCTGATCCAGAGGGGCTTTACTCCCACCTTAGAGATAAAAGCACTTTCATAATATCTGACTTCAAATATCTTAAGGACTGTTGCATGGAAGACCGAGAAAGCTTGTTTTCTGCTGCTCTAGAGGGCAGGACCTGAACCAATACTTTCCAGTTACGAGAAAGTAGATTCTGACTCAGCATCAGGAAGGACTTTCTGACAGCAAGAGCCGTCAGACAGCGGAATGGGCTCCCTCAGAAGGCGGTGGACTCTCCTTCCTTGGAGGTTTCTAAGCAGAGGTTGGGGGGGGGGAAGCACCTGTCAGGGATGCTTTAGCTGCGATTCCTTTATTGCAAGGGGGTTGGACTAGAAGACCCTCGGGGTCCCTTTCAACCCTGCCATTCCATTCCCTTCTTCCTCCTCGTTCCCAGGCTGCATCTGACTCCCCACCCAGCTATCTCTTCCTCCCAGCTGTGTGCTGCATCCTGAGCAACCTCTGTGGCATGTGGCAGTCGTGTCCTAGGAGCGGACGGCGCCTCCGCAGAATGCTGCTAAATTGTACCAGCCCTGCAGATGCTGGGGACAGCAAGGAAGGCTGCCTGCTGCCGAGAACAAGGCAATAACTCCAATTCTTAAGGAACTCGGGTTTCATGTCGTTTTTTAAAAAAAACGTTTCTAGCCTTCTTGATTGGGATGAGAAGGCTGAAAACAGATAGAGGACGAGTGAAAAAGGTATTGTTGGGCAGGTGTCTTTTGCGAAAGCCTCCTTTTGGGGATAGAAGCTTGCTGTAGTGTAGAACAGGCTTCACCAACCTGGCAGCCTCCAGATGTTCTGGGTGAGTCTGTAGCCCCAAACATCTGGAGAGCACCAGGTTGGCCAAGGCTGCTGAGGAACCTTCCGCTCCTTCCTGCGTCTCACCTTTCTCCATGTATTCGGTGATGATGTAAATGGGCTCCTCCTTGGTCACGACGGCATGCAGCTTGACCAGCTTGTCGTGCTGCAAGGTCTTCATGATGTTGGCTTCTTCCAGGAAGGCTTCCACAGACATGCTCCCTGGCTTCATAGTTTTGACGGCCACTTTTGTGTGCATGTTGTAGGTGGCTGGAGAGGAGAGACGGGGCTGTTTCCAGAGCGACAGAATCACAGAGCATCGTCCATTCCAACGCCCTGCAATGCAGGAATCCTTTTGCCCAACGTGGGGCTCAAACCCATGACCCTGGGGTCAAGGGTCTAATGCTTTACCAAGTGAGCTATCCATTATGGAAAACAGAACTATCCATCACCATATCCAGGGCAACCATGTGAGACTCAAAACACTATCCTAGCTCATGTCCTGCCCTACAGAGGCAGGGATGTTGTGCAGTCTGTGATTTCCAGGCAAGCACGGGGTGCGGTGTCAAAGCAGAATGTGGCATGGGCTATGGAATTCTTCAGCTTTAGCTAAGAACAGTTTCTAGACTAAAACAGCAGGCCCCCAAAGCCTACGGGCATTATTTGGCAAGACCCAGTGTCAGAAACATCCTGCATCAAGAAAGCTAGCACATCAGGAAGCACGGTTCCAGACTCTCCTGGGGTTTCTTCATGAACATATGGAATTGGCTGCAACCAATGGAGGATTAGCAAATGGAGCCTCCATGTTCAGAGGCAGCATAACTCTGCTTCCCAGAAGCCCACTTGGCTGGCCATCACAGGTGTGAGGTTTTTGTGGCTACTCTTAAGTAATGACGCTCCACGCCTGCTTGTCTTAAGGTGTTTATTATGGTGCATTCTATTTACAGTGCAAAGTCTATGGAAAACATGTCTGCTTAGTCCGAGTCAGAACCTTGCAATGGCTTCTTTCTGTTTCGCTCCCAACATAACAGCTTGGGAACCCCAAAGCGCCTCCCCCTTGTCCTACGGGGTGCCTTTCGCTTCAATTCAGGTGTTGGGGAGAAGGGCTGTCCTTCTGACTGCTTTCCCTTCATTTCCTGCCCCTCTGCCTCCCTCTCTACTTGGAGTTGAGGCTCTTTGATGCTGCTGGAGCCTTGTCCCTCACTCTTTGCTTCCTGCCTCCTGTAATCTGATCCGCTGCTGGACTTACTGCTCTGAGAGGAACTTGATCTGATGACAGGTAGGTAGCCGTGTTGGTCTGGGTCGAAGTAAAATAAAAAAATTCCTTCAGTAGCACCTTAAAGACCAACTAAGTTTTTATTTTGGTATGAGCTTTCGTGTGCATGCACACTTCTTCAGATACAGTGAAATAGAAGTCCCCAGGCACTTATGTAGAGAAGGGGTGGGGAGGGGTGGGGAGGGGGAGGGGGATCACTCAGAAGCGTGGTGGAAATGGGTGATTGACTGACTGATAGCTGTTGATGACCGAAAACGACTGCAAATGGTTTTGCATGAAAAAGCAAGGGTTGAGATGGCTGAAGATCGCTTATCATGTATAATGAGATAAGAATCCGATATCTCTGTTCAAACCAGGTCCCTCCATGGTTTTGAGCTTGGTGATAAGTTGTAATTCAGCAACTTCTCTTTCCAGTCTATTTCTGAAATTCTTTTGTAGTAAGACAGCTACTTTGAGATCTTGTATAGAATGTCCTGGGAGATTGAAGTGTTCTCCTACTGGTTTTTCTGTCTTCTGGTTCCTGATGTCAGATTTATGTCCATTTATCCTTTGGCGTAGGGTTTGGCCTGTTTGTCCAATATAGAGAGCTGAAGGGCACTGTTGGCATTTGATGGCATACACAATGTTAGAGGATGAGCAATTAAATAGTCCTGAGATGGTATGTTGGATGTTGTTGGGGCCAGTAATGGTGTTGTCTGGGTGTATGTGGCAGCAAAGTTGGCATCTGGGTTTATTGCAGGCTCTGGTACCAGTGTCCATGTTAAGTCTGGTGGTTGTATTATTGTGGGTGAGGGGTTGTTTAAGATTGGGTGGCTGTCTGTAGGCAATGAAAGGTCTTCCTCCCAGAGCTTGAGAAAGGGAGCTGTCATTGTCCAGGAGAGGCTGTAGATCTCTGATGATGCGTTGTACTGTTTTAACTTGGGAGCTGTATGTGATGACTAGTGGTGTTCTGTTATTTTCTTTTTTGGGTCTGTCTTGCAGCAGGTTCTCTCTAGGTATCTGTCTGGCTCTGTTGATCTGTTGTTTAACTTCATCAGGTGGATATTTTAGTTCTAAGTGGCAGAGTTTGGTAGCAAAGTCCGCTGTGGTTTTATCTGAAATGGTGCTCACCTAAGAGATCTACAGCAAACCTTTTTAGAACTAAAATATCCACCCAATCTTAAACAACCCCTCACCCACATTAATACAACCACCAGACTTAACATGGACACTGGTACCAGAGCCTGCAATAAACCCAGATGCCAACTTTGCTGCCACATACACCCAGACAACACCATTACTGGCCCCAACAACATCCAACATACCATCTCAGGACTATTTAATTGCTCATCCTCTAACATTGTGTATGCCATCAAATGCCAACAGTGCCCTTCAGCTCTCTATATTGGACAAACAGGCCAAACCCTACGCCAAAGGATAAATGGATATAAATCTGACATCAGGAACCAGAAGACAGAAAAACCAGTAGGAGAACACTTCAATCTCCCAGGACATTCTATACAAGATCTCAAAGTAGCTGTCTTACTACAAAAGAATTTCAGAAATAGACTGGAAAGAGAAGTTGCTGAATTGCAACTTATCACCAAGCTCAAAACCATGGAGGGACCTGGTTTGAACAGAGATATCGGATTCTTATCTCATTATACATGATAAGCGATCTTCAGCCATCTCAACCCTTGCTTTTTCATGCAAAACCATTTGCAGTCGTTTTCGGTCATCAACAGCTATCAGTCAGTCAATCACCCATTTCCACCACGCTTCTGAGTGATCCCCCCTCCCCCTCCCCACCCCTCCCCACCCCTTCTCTACATAAGTGCCTGGGGACTTCTATTTCACTGTATCTGAAGAAGTGTGCATGCACACGAAAGCTCATACCAAAATAAAAACTTAGTTGGTCTTTAAGGTGCTACTGAAGGAATTTTTTTATTTTGATCTGATGAGTGGAGGCTGTTCCCTATAAGCCTTCCCCTTTACAACAGGGAACTAACATAGAGAACTAAAGGAACCCTCAGCCTCATCATTTGACAGGCCGGTTCCGATATTCTTACCCATCCAGACTTCTCCAAATTGCCCAGCTCCCAGTTTCTTCTCCAGCTTCAGAGAGCTGCGGGGGATTTCCCAGGCATCTTTCTCCCAGGGCTGCTGAGGTTTCGGAGCGATACACGGGTAAGTCAGCTTTTGACACAGACCATCGCTTTGCCCTGGAAGAGAACACAGGTTGTTCTACCCCGCAGGATCCCAAGGTAAGGCTGCAGGCTGGCACTTTTGGAAACAAGGCCCCAAACGGAACACAAATTTTGTTACACTGAGAAGAGCAGCGCTTGTGCCACTATGGAGAAGCCTTTATATGAACCCATCGCAGATACGTGAGAGAGTGGCGTGGAGTAGTGGTTAGAGATCTGCACTAGAGACCTTGGAGACCAGGGTTCAAATCCTCCCTCGACCGTGTGACCGTGAGCCAGTCACAAAGAGATGGGGGTGTTCCCCCAGTGGAAATCAGGGAGCACCCAGTCCAGGCTCACCCTTATAATGGCTGACCAGCTCCTGCAGGGTGCTGAAGGTGTTCCGAGGAGAAATGTAGAAGCCGCCGCTGTCCAGCATCCGAATCTTGTAATGCTTCACCGTCTCCACTTTGTTCTGGTTGTCGAAATCTCGCACGGACAAGGAGTAAGAACCTGGGCCAAGAGTGAGGAATGCTAACTGAGCAAGGGTGCTCACATGACCATTTCACACCAGTTCTCCCACACCGGCTCTTGGGGTTTTGGATCCAGTCCACTATGAATGGGAGGAGGGGAGTGTTTCTAAGGAGCCAGCTTCAACGAGAAACAAATAAAACTACTGATGATATCTACCGTATAGACATTGCCTCAGGCTGGGCTCAGTGACCTGGTTTGCATGTAACACTACACCATGGTTTGTGTAAGGCAGCCTTCCTCAACCTGGTATGCCCTCTTGAAGTTTTGGACTACAACTCCCATCTGCCCCAGCCGCACTGCTGATGGGATTTGCACACAATGTTTGGAGGGCACCAGGCTGGTTTAAGCCATGGTTTGTTTACCAGCTGCTCTCCCCTCATGCCTGTTTAGCTTGGCAAGTGTCTCCGGTGGACTGGCCAAGCAAACCATGCTTCACATGCAATGCCAAGCCATAGTTAAGACAAACCAAGGTTTTGTAAACCAGCAAGCCATGACTTTCCCCATTGTGGTTTGCTGGCAGGAAACAAACCATAGTTAAACCACTACCGTAGGCTGGGTTTGAACAATGAAAAAGCATTGTCCTAAACTGTGTGTTACACACAAACCAGGCCAGAGCCTGCCTTTCCTATGTTCAAGCCCCACCCTCATAAGTCAGCCTACTGACCCCCGCCCTATTATTGCCTTGACTCACCCAGGGGTTGGGGAAGATGGCAAGTGGCCGTTTGGGTTCTCCTGCGGTCCTTGCTGAAGCGCATCCTGCTCAAGCAAGAGATACAGATGGCAGGGCAGGACCTGTTCTCAAGCGCCGGGCAGGAGCTGTCCTCAAGCACCAGGCAGGGACCTGGCCATCTAACCTCCCTGTGGCTGTCAGCTCCTCCTCCTCCTGCAAGTCATACACAGGGAAAAGCTTGCAGGAAGCAGAGGTGGGTCAAGCTCTTCCTGCAGCAGCAGCAGAAGGAAGAATTGGAAAGTGACGCTGGATCGCCAACACTTCCTCCCCAATCCAATTTCAGCCCCCTGAACTGAAGAGGCTGACATAACAAGTGGGGCCTGCCCAAACCCTCCACTCTGGGGCTGCCCCACAGGAAGAGAGAGGAAAGGAAGCTGGTGTATCAAGATGGTGGCAGAGGCGTTGCAAGGTGGGTGCCACCTCGCTGTGAGAGACGCTTTGGTTTTGGCGCACAGGCTGTAGTGTGGGCGGCAGACTCCGGTCGCAAGGCATGTGATCTCCCCCCCCCCCAAAAAAGCTCAACAACTTCAGCTTGCCCAAAGAAAGCTCAACAACTAAAAAGTTCCACAACTTTGGCCCCGCAAAAGAAAATGAAATAAAGTCAAACCATTTTCGCAGGCAATTTTTTTTAAAAAAAAATTCAATGTGGGGGTGGGGTGACAAGAGATTTTCTGCACCTGACCTTAGAATCATAGAATCAAAGAGTTGGAAGAGACCACAAGGGTCATCCAGTCCAACCCCCTGCCAAGCAGGAAACACCACTGCTACGCCTTGCTACGCCACTGGATGGTGGAAGAGGAAAGCAAACTGAACGAGGCCAACATTCGTTCTGCCCCACTTGTGGGTTACCCAGAGGCATCCTGCAAGCTCTTTCTATGCCCGAGCAGCTCCTCTCTGAACAACAGGGCACCTGTTCTCCAGTGGGTCCAGATGTTTGCGGGGAAGAGCTGATCTCTCACATGCACACACGAACCAGCACCACTTACCCTTGGTTGTCTCGCTGTCTCGGATCATGAAGGAGCCTATCACATTCCCAGGGCTCAGCAGCTGCCGCTCAGCATCCTTCCTGCTGACGCCTCTGAAAAACCACCTGGGGGGGGGCAACAGTCACAAAACAGGAGGGTGAGCAAGCCAGATCTGGCTTTGCATGCGCAGTGCACCTTCCCAAGCAGGCAGGGGCAAATCGGTCCATTTCAGTTTCTCATTTCCCCAAACTTTAGTTTTGTTCTCCACATTTCCACATCGGTTTGCAATTTTGTACTATTATTATTAGGGAATTCTATGCTGGTGGAGAGGGACCCAGGTGGTGCTGTGGTTAAACCACTGAGCCTAGGGCTTGCTGATCAGAAGGTCGGCGGTTCGAATCCCTGTGACGGGGTGAGCTCCCGTTGCTTGGTCCCAGCTCCTGCCAACCTAGCAGTTCGAAAGCACGTCAAAGTGCAAGTAGATAAATAGGGACCGCTCCGGCGGGAAGGTAAACGGTGTTTCCGTGTGCTGCTCTGGTTCGCCAGAAGCGGCTTTGTCATGCTGGCCACATGACCTGGAAGCTGTACGCCGGCTCCCTCAGCCAATAATGCGAGATGAGCGCGCAACCCCATAGTCGGTCACGACTGGACCTAATGGTCAGGGGTCCCTTTACCTTTACCTTTATGCTGGTGGAAGCTGGAAGGGCTAGGTGGAGAGACTCTTTTGCCCCTGTTCAGCATAAAGGCCACTTTAATTGCAGCCCTAGATAAGCGCCATGCAGAGAAAAACCCCTTGCCCGCCCGCCCCAGTCCCAGAGCAGACTCACTCCTCTGTCTCCAGGGAGTTGACTCTGGCGACATAGTTGCTGGGGATATAACCCTCTTGGCCTGTTGAGAGGGCTTTCGCTCTCCACCACTCGCCCGAGCTGCAGAGAGAAAGAAAGAGAGAGGAGGTGGGGGGGGAAGAGGTCATCTTCTGTCACTGAGGGGTAGCAATCACACGCTCCAAATGGCAAGTTCAGAAACGGGAGACCAGAGAGCCATTCCCAGCAGCAACACCCCTGCAATGCAGGCTGCTTGCTGCTGAGGTTTGCCAAAGGCCAAAACGTATTCTAGGCGTGATATAAGATGCTGTGCAGAATGCGGCAGCTAGACTGGTGACTGGGAGCGGCCGCCAAGACCACATAACACCGGTCTTGAAAGATCTACATTGGCTCCCAGTACGTTTCCGAGCACAATTCAAAGAGTTGGTGCTGACCTTTAAAGCCCTAAATGGCCTCGGTCCAGTATACCAGAAGGAGCGTCTCCACCTCCATCATTCTGCCCGGACACTGAGGTCCAGCACCGAGGGCCTTCTGGCGGTTCCCTCGTTGCGAGAAGCCAAGTTGCAGGGAACTAGGCAGAGGGCCTTCTCGGTGGTGGCACCTGCCCTGTGGAACGCCCTCCCAACAGATGTGAAAAAGGAAAACAACTACCAGACTTTTAGAAGACATCTGAAGGCAGCCCTGTTCAGGGAGGCTTTTAATGTTTAATAGATTATTGTGTTTTATTCTTCTGTTGGAAGCCGCCCAGAGTGGCTGGGGAGACCCGGCCGGATGGGCGGGGTATAAATAATAAATTATTATTATTATTATTATTATTATTATTATTATTATTATGTGCTTGGGTAGATGCATTTTAGCAGGGTGTTTGGCAGGGGTTCAGGGGCTATGAGCCACAGACTTTCCCAGGGTCCACCAACACGTGTCTACGTAGTTGTCTGAATGGGCCTCAAAGGTCTATGGCTGCATTCACCCTGTATATTCAAAGCACATGGCTTCCCCCGACGAAACCTGGAAACTTCAGTTTGTTAAGGGTGCTGGGAATTCCAGGATTCTCTGGGGGCAAGTCTATCTATGCTATGTATTTAAACAGGTTTTATAATCCTTCCTTGTCCCCAGGGGAAATGCCTCTACTACATAAGCTTAGGCTCTGTCAGAGGGGAGCTAGAAACAGACTTCTCAGTACCATAAACAAACTACAGTTCCCTGGATCCTCGGGAGGAAGCGACAGCAGGTAGAGAGGTATACAACCAATGTTACTTCATAGTGTAGAGCAGGCATCCCCAAACTCCGGCCCTCCAGATGTTTTGGACTACAATTCCCATCTTCCCCGACCACTGGTCCTGTTAGCTAGGGATCATGGGAGTTGTAGGCCAAAACATCTGGAGGGCCGCAGTTTGGGGATGCCTGGTGTAGAGATATGAATGCCTCTACATACTTTCTGTGTCTTAGACTTGTAGCATGGAAGTGTACTGTATTATAAAACATATTTTTACGCTTTTTAGCAAGAACACAAACGAACTAATAGATAGCCCTTACCCCTTACTTTGCGAGGGGCGGGGGTGGATTTGCCACACCAAACTGAAAGCAGGCAAAAAAAACCCACCCCTGCAGAGCTGCCCTAACACTTATGGGGATCCAGCATAGACAGGAAATAACAAATGGGGTCAACCAGATTCCCAAAGAAAGCAGGCAGCAGATTAGGGCCCCCTCCCACTTACTCCCAGATTAGACCCCCCCCCACCTTCGCTCAATAAACAGCTGCACTGGGGGGGGGGGGTCTGGTACAGTACTTACTTCTCTAGGACTTTGAGGTGGTCGCCCTTCTGGAAGTTCAAGTCCTCCTTGTGGATGGCTTCATAGTCGTAAAGAGCCAGAACAATAAACTCCTCTGGTCCTGCGAGAGTGAGCAAGCGTTGTATTCACACAAACTCAGCGTTTACTCTGGACGCAGGGACAAACCTCACTTCGCCGGCAGCTAAATTATTGCTAAGTTATTGTTGCTGAGAATTTCCTTATTGATAATTTTATTGTTTTATCTCTCTCTTTTTTTGTAAACCACTCTGATTTTTTTTAATTTTTGTTTCTGCAATCGGTGTATAAACGTTGCGAAGTAAAACAAATAAAATCAGTTGGTTGACGGGCAGGTATGGACGTGGAAAGCCGGGCTCCTTGACAGAGCCCTTGGGCTGACAAGGGAACAGCAGCACACAGCTCTCTGGTGTAGGCCAGGGGCTATAGATCTATGGGCCTCTCTCCCGCCAAGACAGACCATAGAGGCAGGCGTACATACCATCGGTTCCGGAAGGCTTTGGCTTGCTGGGTGCTGCGCCAAGCTGGGATGCAAGAGAACAGAAATAATTTATGAACAGGGAAACAGTACCTCAACAATACAACATTTCTAATCCTCAGTCTGCTCCACAGTCTCTGCAGCACGCTTTGCCAAACTGGTGCCCTCCAGCTGTTTCAGGACACAAGTCACATCATTGCCGGCCTTACGGAAGGTGGCATCAGCTCTTCCTCTAATGGTGACCTCTAACCCCCCAAAAGCTTATCCCATCACAAATATACCAGCCTTTAAAGCTAATGCTTCAAGAGTCTGAAGGGACCCCCAAAGGTCATCGAGTCCAGCCCCCTGCAATGCAGGAATCACAGCTAAACAATCCATGACAGATGGCCATCCAGCCTCTGCTTAAAAACCTCCAAGGAAGGAAAGTCCACCACCTTTGGAGGGAATCCGTTCCGCTGTCAAACAGCTCTTACCATCAGAAAGTTCTTAACACTCAATTAAATACCCTTAACACTCCGTAAAATATCTCTCTTGACTTTCTCTTTGAGACTGGCAAGGAATTTAGACTTACGGGGTCTGGGATGTAATTATTCTGATCACCCAAGCTCAAACGAGTTCCTGAACCTTTTTCATTAAGGTTGATTTCTTTGGATTTCATGCAGCCCATTCTGAAAGGGGAGAGAGAGAGAGAGAGAGAGAGAGAGAGAGAGAGAGAGAGAGAAGAGATTTTAAGCCCAGGCTATAGACAAAAATACCTATTTTTCTTTATTTATCTAACAAAATTTATGTAGTGCTTGAGCGTAAGGAAATCTCCAAGCGGTTTACAGAAATATAAAATAAAACATTAACATTGCTGATTAAAACAATTAAAAGCAGGTGGTTAAAATATTCAAAAGATGGTTAAAATCAACAGCAGCTAAAAAGAAATAAAGCACGTGTAACTTCTACACTTCTATGAAGACCCACAACACCTTCTAGAAATAACACCTTCTAGAAATGACACCAAAGAAGGATGTTCTTCTCATTACAGGGGATTGGAATGCTAAAGTAGGGAATCAAGAGATAAAAGGAACAACTGGCAAGTTTGGCCTTGGAGTTCAAAATGAAGCTAATAGAGTTCTGTCAAGAGAACAAGCTGGTCATCACAAACACTCTCTTCCAACAACACAAGAGACGACTCTACACATGGATAACACCAAATGGGCAGCATCGAAATCAGATTGATTATATTCTCTGCAGACCTGGAGCTGACTGTAACTCAGATCATCAGCTTCTTATAGCAAAATTCCAGCTTAAACTGAAGAAAGTAGGAAAAACCACTGGGCCAGTAAGATACAATCTGAATCAAATCCCTTATGAATACACAGTGGAAGTGAGGAACAGGTTTAAGGATTTAGATTTGGTGGACAGAGTGCCTGAAGAACTATGGATGGAGGCTCGTAACATTATACAGGAGGCAGCAACGAAAACCATCCCAAGGAAAAGGAAATGCAAGAAAGCAAAATGGCTGTCCAACGAGGCCTTACAAATAGCGGAGGAGAGGAGGCAAGCAAAATGCAAGGGAGATAGGGAAAGATACAGGAAACTGAATGCAGATTTCCAAAAAACAGCAAGGAGAGACAAGAGGGTCTTCTTAAATGAGCAATGCAAAGAAATAGAGGAAAACAATAGAATGGGGAAAACCAGAGATCTGTTCAAGAAAATTGGAGATATGAAAGGAACATTTTGTACAAAGATTACCATAATCAAGGACAAAAGTGGTAAGGACCTAACAGAAGCAGAAGACATCAAGAAGAGGTGGCAAGAATACACAGAGGAATTATACCAGAAAGATATGGAGGTCTCGTACACCCCAGGTAGTGTGGTTGCTGACCTTGAGCCAGACATCTTGGAGAGTGAAGTCAAATGGGCCTTAGAAAGCACTGCTAATAACAAGGCCAGTGGAAGTGATGATATTCCAGCTGAACTATTTAAAATTTTAAAAGATGATGCTGTTAAGGTGCTACACCCAATATGCCAGCAAGTTTGGAAAACTCAGCAATGGCCAGAGGATTGGAGAAGATCAGTCTACATCCCAATCCCAAAGAAGGGCAGTGCCAAAGAATGCTCCAACTACCGCACAATTGCGCTCATTTCACACGCTAGCAAGGTTATGCTTAAAATTCTACAAGGCAGGCTTAGGCAGTATGTGGACCGAGAACTCCCAGAAGTGCAAGCTGGATTTCGAAGGGGCAGAGGAACCAGAGACCAAATAGCAAACATGCGCTGGATTATGGAGAAAGCTAGAGAGTTCCAGAAAAACGTCTACTTCTGCTTCATTGACTATGCAAAAGCCTTTGACTGTGTCGACCACAGCAAACTATGGCAAGTTCTTAAAGAAATGGGAGTGCCTGATCACCTCATCTGTCTCCTGAGAAATCTCTATGTGGGACAAGAAGCTACAGTTAGAACTGGATATGGAACAACTGAGTGGTTCAAAATTGGGAAAGGAGTACGACAAGGTTGTATATTGTCTCCCTGCTTATTTAACTTATATGCAGAATTCATCATGCGAAAGGCTGGACTAGATGAATCCCAAGCCGGAATTAAGATTGCCGGAAGAAATATCAACAACCTCAGATATGCAGATGACACAACCTTGATGGCAGAAAGCGAGGAGGAATTAAGGAACCTTTTAATGAGGGTGAAAGAGGAGAGCGCAAAATATGGTCTGAAGCTCAACATCAAAAAAACCAAGATCATGGCCACTGGTCCCATCACCTCCTGGCAAATAGAAGGGGAAGAAATGGAGGCAGTGAGAGATTTTACCTTCTTGGGCTCCTTGATCACTGCAGATGGTGACAGCAGTAACGAAATTAAAAGACGCCTGCTTCTTGGGAGAAAAGCAATGACAAACCTAGACAGCATCTTAAAAAGCAGAGACATCACCTTGCCGACAAAGGTCCGTATAGTTTAAGCTATGGTTTTCCCAGTAGTGATGTATGGAAGTGAGAGCTGGAGCATAAAGAAGGCTGATCGCCGAAGAATTGATGCTTTTGAATTATGGTGCTGGAGGAGACTCTTGAGAGTCCCATGGACTGCAAGAAGATCAAACCTATCCATTCTTAAGGAAATCAGCCCTGAGTGCTCCCTGGAAGGACAGATCGTGAAGCTGAGGCTCCAATACTTTGGCCACCTCATGAGAAGAGAAGAATCCTTGGGAAAGACCCTGATGTTGGGAAAGATTGAGGGCACTAGGAGAAGGGGACGTCAGAGGACAAGATAGTTGGACAGTGTTCTCGAAGCTACGAACATGAGTTTGACCAAACTGCGGGAGGCAGTGCAAGACAGGAGTGCCTGGCGTGCTATGGTCCATGGGGTCACAAAGAGTCGGACACGACTAAACGACTAAACAACAACAACAACTTCTACACGTCTGTGTAGGCTTGCCTAAATAAAAATGTTTTAAGGCAACTGTCAAAAAGTACAGCCAAGGCGTCAAGAGGCAGGGAGTTCCAAAGTGCAGGTGCTGCCACACTAAAAGACTGGTTTCTTGCAAATGCAGAACTAGTATGATGTCGTGCCAGATCAAAGCAGTCAACAGGGAATATCCCACAAGTAAACTGGTCCCAAGCCGCTAAGGGCTTTACAAACCAATAGTAGCATTGTGAGCTTTTATGGGCAGCCATAAGCTTCAGCGTTAGCATCCACAGGCCAAACATCCTGAGCGCAGCACCCTCAGCGTCCGAGTTGAACGGCATCCAATTTGCATCCCAAACAGACGCTTTCTTCTTCTGTCCTCGGAACTAAAGTCAACGTAATTCTGGTGGCTTCAAGCTAACCCTGTGGCCCGTCCATCATCATTGATATAGGCAAAGCAATATTTAAAAGACTAAGCCAGCAACGGTGCTCCTGCTGCTACCGGTATCAGAAACAGGATTTCCCCCCCTCACAGATGGTCAGAGTTGTGAGGCTGCCCAGCAGGTGAAAAATTTGGGAGTGGACATCAAGTTCCCTGCACACAGAAAGCAAGCCCTTCAGGAAGATGATCTTGCCTCCAACTTTTCCCAATGTCTTCTCTGTGTGCAGGGAAGTGTTGGCTGTGTGTTTATGGTTTGTTTTTAAAGTTTTTAAAGTTCAGGTGCTACACCCTTGCGCTCGAATCCGGATTACACAATTGGACTCTGGACCAGATGAGCCATTGGCCTGATCCAGCAGACTATTCTCAATACCTTACACTCTCAGGAAAAACACTCGCCCTAGAGCATTATCTCCTTACGAACCATGGCCACCACAACCTCCACAGAGCTGTGATAGGAGGCAAGTGGGGAAAGGCCATTTCCTTCCCCGCTGACATGATCCCCTGTAGACATTTGACCCCCCCCCTCTCAGCCTCTGAAAAGCAGAAGGCGCTCTCAGCTCAGTAGAGGCACAGCACACAGGGAACAGAATTTGGGCCACCGGCCCAAAGCAGCACCAGAAGCAGGCCCGGCTCTCTGGGTAGTCTTGGTGGCGCGGGGCGCCAGGGTGCCGGAGCGATCTCCGCACCACGGCGCCAGGGCGCCCGACCGGCTTGAGACGGCCCTGACCACAAGGATACGAGATAAGCATTCCTCGGCGCAGCGGAAGTTGGTTGGGAGGAAGAGAAAGTTTCTTCTCTCTCTCCGGGGACAGGAAGAAGCACACACAAGCTACTGGTTTCAATTGGCCTCTGCCTGCCAGTATTTTGGGTTTCAATATTTACATATTGCATTTGTTGCAATGGCGACCTCCAGGCGTTTGGATGACAACTCGCGCCAGCTCCGGCCAGCACGGCTTCGAGTTGCCCCCAAAACATCGGGGAGGCACTTCTCTTGTACCCTCGGTGCCAGTGGCAGCAGTTTTAAATCTTGAGCCTTCTCAAACTGCTTGCAATCGGACAATTCCCAGTCGCAAAATGCGCCTGGCACCTGGCTAATTTCAAACGCTGGTCAGAAGCCAGGGAGGGGCAACATGCAACATTAGGCCAATAGTGCCTCTGAAAAATACCGTACTTGCAACAATAGACCAAGGCACTGCCGGGGTGGAACTGTGTGTTTCGGGGCAATTAAGCCCTGTTCGCAGCACCGTCATAAGCCGCTCCACTCACAGAGCCAGAGACCGCTGGCCCATCTACCGTAGCTCAGCCTGCCACTTTGCAGGGGTTCGCACGAGCAGATTTTCAAAACGTGAAGCTCTTTTGCTATAAAGTGCTGTTTCACGCTACCTCAATCTCTGAGCGGGGAAACTCCAAGGCTTTCTGGGTGCTTACCCACGGTTCAATTTCCTTGGAATGAAGGTCAGCAGAGACTGCAGTGTCTTCTGCATATACTGTAGGTAAAAGGTAAAGGACCCCTGGACGGTTAAGTCCAGTCAAAGGCAACTATGGGGTTGGGGCGCTCATCTCGCTTTCAGGCCAAGGGAGCCGGCATTTGTCCACAGAGAGCTTTCTGGGTCATGTGGCCAGCAGGACTAAACCGTGCAATGGAACACTGTGGCGGAAACCAGAGCGCACAGAAATGCCGTTTACCTTCCTTCATTCTTCTGCTACACAGTGTTCCTGTCTCAAGAGAGCCAGGTCCACCTTTGGTTCCTAGCAGTGGTTTAAAAATACATTTAAAAAGAGAAGTTGGTTTTTTTGGCTCATCAGATCTGCAGACAAGGCAGCCCCTGTGCACTGATCATGCTTTTGCATGAGGAAGGAGAACTTTTTCGGGAAATTAAGACTTTCCCCCACAGTGCATAATTTGATTCAGGGGCCCTGCCACCACCTCTTTCCTATGGTGGCCACAAGTGTCCCAGTAAATATACCCTCAAAAATCTACAATGCCCAAGACAGGGGGGTAGGGGATGCTTGCTCCATTTTGGGTCCCCATTCTCTTTTTTTCTGATCTTTTAGATGTGGCAGCTATTAGGTGTTACACCCTGCCTGACAGCAGCCATTTTGTGACTGGCACCCACGGAGCCTTCTGAAGTTTCCAAATGGGTCTGTTGGCCAAAAAAAGGTGGGGAATTTAATTGTTTGCATTCACTGCCACACGATGACATAATGGCCTCCACAGCTTTGTGACTTTAAAAGGGGGTTAGGCCAAGGCTTCTCAAACTTTCTAACTCCAGGGGGCCTGTCTGAAAAGACCAAAAAATTACTGAGGTTCATTCCCCTCACAGAGCTATAATTCCCAGAATGGTTTAAAAGCCGAGCTCTCTTCACAGCGAACTCTGAGAATGGTAGTTCTGTGAGGGGAATCATAGAATCATAGAGTTGGAAGAGACCACAAGGGCCATCCAGGCCAACCCCCTGCCAAGCAGGAAACACCATCAAAGCATTCTTGACATATGCCTGTCAAGCCTCTGCTTAAAGACCTCCAAAGAAGGAGACTCCACCACACTCCTTGGTAGCAAATTCCACTGCTGAACAGCTCTTACTGTCAGGAAGTTCTTCCTAATGTTTAGGTGGAATCTTCTTTCTTGTAGTTTGAATCCATTGCTCCGTGTCCGCTTCTCTGGAGCAGCAGAAAAGAGGGAGTCCTCTTAGCAAGCTTCACAAACTACAGCTCCCAAAATTATTCGAGGGAAGCTAAGGCTGTCTAAAGTGGTATCACAGAACTTTTAAAATATGGCATGAATGTGGCCTAAAGTTGTCCCACTTGGAAAGGGTGCCTGTTGCTCTTTTCTAAAAGAAAGAAGGAAATCTGTTTTTAAACCTGCACCAACAGATTTTTTTTTCCACTTAAGCACCATTGCACAAATATTTTTTAATTGGCAAAAACATGTGCAAGTACAAATTATGAGATCAATTCGAAGAAAATGGTGCTGACGGGACGGGGAATATTTTCAAGGTGTGCTGAAGTTGAGTGACAGCGGGGCTCCCCTGCCTGATACATCAAACCTGCCGAGTCATGCTTTAGCCGCCTGCATTTGCAGAGAGAGTGTGCTATACAGTACAATCAAATCTTTTGGCCATTTAGATAGCGCAATTTCAACCATATGTAGCTAGGGGCCGTCTGGTTGAAATTCTGCAAGTTAAATGCAAGCAAAGCCGAGAGCTTGAAAACTCTTTCCACACCACGTAAGCCAAGCAGAAACAGTGTGGTAAGAGCTCTTCAGCTCTCTGCCTTTCTGGGGGGTGGGGGTGGGGATGGGGGGGCGGGCAAAGCCCTGTTGGTGCACCAGTTCTGGGATGCTCTTGCGAGATCTTGCTGGGCTCTCCAAGTTCCCGCAAGATCTCACATGAGCATCCCTTGGCCTCTAAGAGACCTCGTGCTCTGTTGGAGCAAAACCAACCACAATGGACATACTTCACCCAGCAGGAAAGTTGTTAGGGGGTGGCCCAGTGGCATAGCTGCCAAGTCCCCCGTATTCCCCGGGAAACCCCCGTTTTTCCAGCTGTGCCCAGCTGAAAAAACGGATTTTTTTTTGTTCCCCCCCCCCGGTTTATTCTGGCGTGGTGGCCATTTTGGAACTGGGCGGAGCATGCTCAGAAGCGACTTTTGATGCTGCTTTGCCCAGTTCCAAAATGGCTGCAGTGCGACTTCTGGCGTGGTGGCCATTTTGGAACTGGACAGAGCAGCATCAAAAGTCGCTTCTGAGCATGCTCTGCCCAGTTCCAAAATGGCAGCAGTGCTACTTCCGGTCTGCTACTTCTGGTCCAATCCCTTATTTCTCCGACAGGAACATGGCAGGTATGCCCAGTGGAGATATATCTATGACACACACAACACACTCTGCACAATTTGCTCAGAAGCATTCATACATTTGCAATAGCTAATGTAAATTTGTGCCCTAGACCTATGTGCAATGCGCCTGACACTAGGAACCATGGTTTGTTTCCTCTGTGTGTTGAGGGGACAGGACAACCCACCATCAATGGTTTACTGTGACATGCCATCTGGGTCACAGAAGCAAACCAATATTTCATTTTATTTATGAAAATGAAAGAGAGATGATTTTCAAATATACCAAACCTAAGGAAACAACAATAAAAATATTAGGTGCACATTCCAGTCCAAACTGCTTGGAAACCCTGCATGGAGAGGTGGGGTCAGTTTTTTACCCCCAAAAGCAGCAGTGTGGGAGGAGAAAATTGTTTGGTTTGCATGTAACACCACACTGTGGTTTAACAAACTACAAGTTCACCATGAGTTGCTGCACAGACAATCAAACAAACAATGGCTTATTTATCCAAAGTTTGTTGGCTTGTTGTTGTTTTTCCAGTTGCTCCTATAATTGAGGTGGAGTGGCCAAACAAACCTTGGTTCAGGAAGGGTGTCGAGTTCAAGCATGCAGTTAAAACAAACCAAGGTTCATGAAACCAATAACAAACCATGGTTTGTTGGAAACCATAGTTATGCCTCTGGACAAAGTTTGTGTGTGTGGTTTTAATAAACCATGGTTTAACATTCTGAGGCAGCCAGGCCAATGGTTAGCCTTTCCTCACACAACTATTGGCAGAAAAATACAGGTACTTGTATCCCCCAGTGGATTGTAGCTTTTGCAGGAGTAGGGGTAGGTGTGTATAAACAACCAGGAGGACAGAGCTAGACATCCCTCCCCCAGAGCTGCGATACAGACTAAAACAGAATCAAGATGCTACATTTCCTCCATTGTTCCCTCCCTTAGAATATCTCCGCTGTGCCTCTAGAAACTATGATGTGCTGAAAGGCCTTAGGGCACCAGAGCTTGCGCGACTTAACTCCGGTTCAATTGCAGTGTGCAGCGCATTCTCATCATGTGCACACTGAATAGCATGGATGAGGGCTCAAAATTTCGTTGAAAGGGTGAGTTGAGTCCTTGGGAAACTGCTTTCTTTCACCACCTGGCTACATATTCCAGCAGCCTTCTCCAACTCGGTGCCCTCCAGGCTCCAGTTTTTTTTTAACTACAACAGGGGGAACACACAGCTGCAAGGTTCAGCTCCTGCCGCGACAGCCGCTGAAATTCAGTGGGGTGACTTGTGAGCTATACAATGCAAACAATAGAGGGCTTTTTTTTTTTTGGCATGTCCCCTACAAACCCCCCTAAAAAGGGAGACGTCTCTCCCAGAGCCTTCGCAACAGAGAAGCACCGGGGCTCACGACTGCCCAGATGAGCCGAAAGCGCAGGTGAGTGATGACTCGGGGAAAGAGGAAAACAAACTCTGCACATGCTCTAGGGCACGCTGCCCGCTGCCTTAGCATTTCACAGGCTCCAGGACCATAAGCACACAGACAAGACTCCGGGTTAAGCATTCTCTACGCTTCCCTCGTACGGCCCATCTCCTTCCTGCCATTCCCGGGGGAGCGGAGGGTCGCGGCTGCCCCCTGTCCCCCCCCGTCTCTCCCCAGATTCACCTGCCTGCTGCCTTCCGACGTTCCCTCGACGGCGCGTTCTCAGCAGCCCGGCCGCTCCTGCGCGCTCGCTGGTGCCTCTTCGGGGGCCAGGAACATCTCCAGAGTGGCTCTCGCCTGCTGTACGCAGTCCTCGGGCGGGACGCACCCCACAAAAATGCCCGGCAAGGGGGGGGAGAAAGGTCTCTGCCCCGTGCAGTTGCTGCAGCAAAGCAGGAAAACAGCGGTTGTTGCGGCTCCCCGACGGTTTCGAGGTCCGCAAGCAGAAGCCGTCGCGCCCCAGAAGCCCAGCCGACGCGCCCGCGATGGGGAAGCCGCGCGCTTAAGAACCGCCCAGCCCCACGGCGGCCGCGCCTCTTTCCCGAAGGCCTCGCCCCCACCAGCCTCTTTGTCCCCACCAGCCCTTCCACTTTTTAAAAAGAGGGCTCTCTCTCAGCAAATAGTTCCCTTTCACTCTCCCAAGAGGCGAAGGGCAGTCGCCACTTCGGATAGAGACTAGGCAAATTCATGGCTAAGTTGGATAGAAGAGTTTTCCTTCCTCTCTCCTAACACTAGAACTCTTTAGCTCAGTCGGTGGAGCTGCATAAGACTCTCAACCTCAGGGTCCTGATGGCCGAGAGATTCCTGCAATTGCAGGGGGGTCAGACTAGATGACCCTTGGGATCCCTTCCAACTCTACAATTCTTGAATTCTGTGGCATCCCATGAAGCTGAAGGTTGGAAGAATCAGGACAGAAAAAAGGAAGGACTTCTTCATGCAAGGCAGAATTAAATCTGTGGAACTCCCTCCCACAGGGAGACAGGGCCACCAATTTAGATGGATTTAAAGAGGGATTAGGGATATACATTTAAGAATTAAAAAGGATTAAACATATTCGTGGGTATTGATGGCTATCAATCATGATGGCTCTGTTCTGCCTCCACAGTTGGAGGCAGAAATGCTTCTGAATCCCAGTTGCTGGAAACCACAGGAGGGGAGAGGGGTCTTGGGTTCAGATCCTGCTTGTGTGCTTCCCATGGGGGCACCTGACCTCTCAAGAGGTTAAAGGGTTATGGCAGGTGGGGGGGGAGGGAACGGGGCTTTCCCTCCCTGGCAAGCGGCTTATTTCTCTGCTTGCCCCTCCCCACAACTGGACCCCTGCGGTTACTTGCACTGCTCAGTATCCAAATCACAAACTGCAAATTCAAATAAGGGTGCTGCTGCTGCCTTAACCACTAGAACGTTAACTCCTGAAAAAAACCAACAGGACTTCCTTCGGAGAAAATAAGCGCCAGGTGTTTGTGTGGAATGTGCTGCTGTTCGTCTTTCAGAAATGTGGGGTGGAGCCTCTCCCCAAAATGCAGTTGTTTGCCCCTTCTGAACACCCCCAAATCACATAGGATAAGGCCACCATTGGCTCCTATCTCCACTGCTGGAGGCAGTTTGCTTCTGAATGCTCTTGCGGCCTCATCCTGCTCATGGCCTTCCCTTTGGAGCACCAGGTTTGCCACTCTGGGAGCAGGATGTTGTGCTAGATGGGCCGCCTGTGGTCGGACAATCCAGCCACCAAATACCCAGTTCGGTGTTGCAATTTTTGCTTTGTTAGTCACTTAAAACCAAACCGTCACTTTCTTTTCTCCCTCCGGAGTGTCGGTGGCTGGTGGGTGGGTTAATCACATTAGATTTCTTTTCTTCCTTTAATTGCCACACCAACAATCTTCCAGGTTGGTTTGCAAGTTCAGACTGTTTCCGTTTAGGATATTTTAATTTCCGATCCATTTCATGTAGAGTCAGAATTGATAACTGTGTTTGTAGCATTTTAATAGTCTGCATTACAACCGTGTTTCCCCGTTTTTCAGTTCATTTATTTTCATTCAGAGTAAGTTCTTTTATTATCTCTTGCTTCTTGGCTTCTCTTGATTTCTTTTGGAAAGTGTTTTGTTGCATATAAAGAAGCCTCTTTTACTACTTACTGCCTTACCGGCACCCCGTACCATATTTAAGTCTGTCCCTTTGCTTATATTAATTATATTAATTTCAAAGCAATCTTTTAGGACTTTCCCCAATACCTCTGGCTTCTTTAATAATCCTTCATTTAATGACCATCTATATGTTGATTTTCGTTTTATTATTTATATGCCACCTACCGGACTGGATTTCCCCAGCTGCTCTGGATGGCTCCCAACAAAATATTTAAAACACAATAAAACCTCAAACATTAAAAAACTTCCCTGTACTCCTGAAAGTACTGTAATAAAATTGTTTATCTGTTTTACATCTGACAGGAGGGGATTCCACAGGGAGGGTGCAACTGCCTGGTTCCCTGTAGCTCAGGGGTCAGCAAACTTTTTCAGCAGGGGGCCGGTCCACTGTCCCTCAGACCTTGTGGGGGGCCAGACTATATTTTGGAAAAAAAATAATGCACCAATTCCAATGCCCCACAAATGACCCAGAGATGCGTTTTAAAGAAAAGGACACACCCTACTCATGTAAAAACACAAGGCAGGCCCCACAAATAACCCAGAGATGCATTTTAAATAAAAGCACACATTCTACTCCTGTAAAAACACCAGGCAGGCCCCACAAATAACCCAGAGATGCATTTTACTCATGTAAAAACATGCTGATTCCCGGACCGTCCGCGGGCCAGATTTAGAAGGCGATTGGGCCACATCTGGCCCCCGGGCCTTAGTTTGGGGATCCCTGCTGTAGCTTCACTTCCCACAGTGAGGGAACCACCAGAAGCCCTCGGAGCTGGACCTCGGTATCCGGGCTGAATGATGGGGGTGAAGATGCTCTTTCAGTCTATTTCTACTGCATAAATACCGGTAAATAACCTTGCACTCTCTGGGGAGAAGAAAAGAGGAAACATCCCTCTCCCCCGTACAGTACTTCCCTCTCTAGCTCAAAAAAGCATGACAACTCTGGAGCCCAACCCCCCCAGCCCCCACCCACGGGAGTTTCATCTTCCGGGGTCACTGAGGAAGGGAGCTTTGCTGACTTGCTTCTCTGTTAAAAGTTTAAAACAGGAACGTGCAGAAAATAGAGGGAGGAGGCTGCTCTGGCAGCTGCACTTTGAAGCAGAACTACTCTGGGGTAGCATTAGAAGCCACAGCAAAGCCTGGGCTGCTTGCTGTCCTGCAGGCCACCTCCCCACCAAAATGCACTGCATTTTTAAGGGCTCATTATTTGTTCCTTAGGGACCCAGGTGGCGCTGTGGTTAAACCACTGAGCCTAGGGCTTGCTAATCAGAAGGTCGGCAGGTTCGAATCCCTGTGACGGTGAAATGTACTCGGAGTCGAGAGTGAATTTCATGCTCTTTATTCAGCTCATAGTCATCAAGGAGAAGAGGAGAAGAAGAATGGCTCTTTTCCCAAAACCATCTGCTTATATACATTATTTACACAATGGGCCTTGCGTGATTGGCTACTTCAGGGCTACACCTGTGGGCCAATTATATTGTGGATTGACTTCTGCCTGCAGCCTGATTGGCTGCTCCTACAGGCCAATCAGGTAGCAGATTCACTTCTGCCAGCCGCCTGATTGGCTGCTCCAGCAGGCCAATCAGGTTGCGGATTCACTTCCACCTGGAGTTGGATTGGGTAGCTCCCGCTGATTCTGAATCCTATTGTTCTAGGATTCAGCTCAGTACATAACACCCCTCCCCTCTAAGTTCCAGTCCTGCCCGGGAAGTTGCATTCGTAGTCCCCAAGGTCTGCTGGCCGCCTCCGTGTGCGTTGTGGCCTGGGGTGTTCCTTGGTCAGGGGTTCTGGTTCTGGCTCGTGTTCCGAGGCTGCTGGCTGTGCCGGGGCTGTCTGGTCTGGCGCCACTGAACCACTAGGTTGTGGCTCTGGTTCCGGTGTCCTTCCAGCCTCGGGGCGCCCCTCTGTGCCTACTGCTTCTGCTTCCCCTGTCCACCCCTCTCGCTCTACAGGCCTCACTGCCCTGCTGTCCCCTTGGGACCCCTCTGTCCCACTCTCCTCCCGGGTTCCTCCTGGGAATCGTCGCCGTAGCTGGTCGCAGTGGCGGCGCCAACATTGCCCCCCTTCCGTTAGTACCTCGTACGACACGGGACCGGTCACCTTGGTGACTGTGGCGGGTACCCATGCTGGGCCTGCCCCAAAATTCTTTGCGTACACTGCGTCCTGGGCCACAAATGGTCGGGGGTTCCTGCCTTTCCCCACCACTACCTCATCCTGAGCTCTGTCGGGGTGAAGTCGGTCCAGTCTAGTTGCAAGGCGCCGGCCCATTAGTAGTTCAGCTGGGCTCCGGCCCGTCGTTGTGCTTGGGGTGCTGTGCTGTGCTAGAAGAAATGCGGCAAGGCGGTATTCCCAGTCCCCTTGTGTCATGCGGCGGAGGCTGTCCTTGGTGGTCCGCACCATGCGCTCCGCTTGGCCATTGGTGGCCGGGTGGAATGGTGCTGAGCGGATGTGGCGGATGGCGTTCTGCGCTGTGAAGATCTGGAACTCCTCTGACGTGAATGCGGTTCCATTGTCCGAGACGAGGGTGTCAGGGAGCCCGTGGGTTGCAAAAAGCTTACGTAGTACCCGGATGGCTGCCGCCGTAGAAGTGGACGGTACCAGTGCGACCTCCAGCCATTTGGTGTAGGAATCCACCACTATGAAGAATGTTTTTCCCTGGAAGGGGCCAGCGAAGTCCACGTGCAAGCGTGACCCTGGATGTCGGGCGGACTCCCAGGGCTGGACTGGGGCCCTTGGGGGATCCAGGCGGGATTCTTGGCAGGTCTGGCAGTGTTGGACCCAGGCCTCTATCTCTCTGTCAATCCCCGGCCACCACACATAACTCCTGGCAAGGGCCTTCATCCTCACTACCCCTGGGTGTGTCTCGTGTAGGGCTGTGAGGACCCTTTTGCGGAGGGGCTGGGGAACAACAACCCTGCTTCCCCATAACAGGCACCCCTTGTGGGCCGACAGTTCATGTTTGCGGTTTGTGTAGCCAGCGAATTCTGGCCCGGGGCTGCTGCTGGGCCATCCTCGCCACACCCAGTCCAGGACCCGGGAGATGACCCTATCTTTTGTGGAATGGTGCGCAACTTCTTGTGCCTGAATGGGTCGGTCGGGAAGCAGCTCCAGGGTCATAACCTCTTGCGCAGGCGCTGGGTCGGGGCCTGTTTCTGGTAGTGGTAGCCTGCTGAGGGCGTCTGCGTGGCCCATCGCCTTCCCAGGGCGGTGGATTAGTGCATACTGGTAGCCGGCAAGGAAAATTGACCACCTGAGGACACGTGGAGACAACACTTGGGGGGTCTGCTTCTCGGGGGCAAACAGGCCAAGCAACGGCTTGTGGTCAGTCACTATGGTAAAGGGCCGCCCGTACAAGAAATCATGGAATTTTTTTACGCCCTTCACGATTGCCAGACCCTCCTTGTCAATCTGTGAGTAGTTTCGTTCGGCTGCAGCAAGCGTCTGGGAGAAGTATGCCACCGGCACCTCTCTTCCATCCGGGAGTTGGTGTCCCAGGACAGCGCCGATGCCATAGGGAGAGGCGTCGCATGCCAGCACCACTGGCAGCCTCTCGTCGAAGTGTGCCAAGACCGAGTTCGAGACGAGCAAGTCCTTGACTGCCTGGAATGCGGCCCTTTGTCGATGGCCCCACACCCAAGGGGCCCTTTTATCTAGGAGTCTGTGTAGGGGCTCCGCTACCGCTGCCTTATGGGGAAGGAAGGCATGGTAAAAGTTCAATAGTCCCAAGAATGACTGAAGTTCGGGCTTGCTCTTGGGCGCTGGGGCCTCACAAATGGCCCGTACCTTGTCACCGGTTGGATGGACCCCTTCTGCGTCCACCTTAAATCCCAGAAAGTCCACCTGCGGCACTCCCAGTAAACACTTTTCCCGCTTCACCTTGAGGCCCGCCGTCTGGAAACGGTGCAGGACGGAGCGGAGGCGGTCCTCAAATTCCTCTGGTGTGGGCCCGGCGATCAGTACATCATCGAAGAAGGGGGTGACGCCAGGAATCCCTTTAAGGAGAGAGTCCATTAGATTCTGGAATATGCCTGGTGCCACGCTAACGCCAAATTGCAGCCGCTTTACTCTGAATGCCCCTCTGTGCGTCACAATCGTCTGAGCCTCTGCTGTGGCTTCGTCCACAGGTAACTGTTGATACGCTTGGGCCAAGTCCAGTTTGCCAAAGATTTTTGACCCAGCCAGGGTGGCGAGGACATGGCTGACCACTGGCACTGGGTATGCATGGGCCGTGAGAGCCTTGTTTATGGTGCATTTGTAGTCTGCACAGATGCGGACCGAACCGTTAGGCTTGACGGGTGTGACAATTGGAGTTTCCCAGGGGGCGTTGGGCACCGGCTCCAGCACTCCTTGCTCCACGAGCCGGTCCAATTCCTCGTCTATGCGGGGTTTCAGGGCGAACGGGACCCGGCGGGCCTTGTGCCTGATGGGTCGTACAGCGGGGTCTAGCTGTAGGGCAATGGGGGGTCCTGTATATCGTCCCAATGCCCCATCGAAAACCCCTGGAAACTCTTTGCATATGGCGTCCACATCCACTTGTAAGCTAGTGCGGTTCACCCCGGTAACGGCTAGCCCCAGAGGTCCAAACCATGCCAGTCCCAGTAAGCTAACGTAGGGGCCCTTAACTACCAGCAAGTCCAATTGTTGCTTTCGCCCTCGATATTGCACCCTGAAGGTCCCCACCCCCATTGTAGGGACCTTACGTTTCTGGAAGTCCCGGAGGGTGAATGGGGCCGGCCTTAGTTTGGGACCCCCATTAGGGCACAGTTCCCTTAATGTTCGGGCCGAGATTATGGATAGAGTTGAACCCGTGTCCAGCTCCATGCGGCATGGGGCTCCCTCTATCTGTACCTCTATATAAATTTTCTCTGTGCTGGGATGGGGCAACTGGAATACCTGGTAGTCCGTGATCTCCGTCGAGTTGCCTTGGTGCATGGTGCCGTGTGACCTGGGGCTCCTGGGTCGGTCATCTGATGCTTGTCGACGGGTGAGTCGAGCCCGACACACCCGGGCGATGTGTCCCAATTTTCGGCACTGCCTGCACTCTGCGTTGCGGAAACGACAGGTCCTCCTCTCGTGGTTCTCCCCGCAGCTTGCACAGTTCCCTCCTTCTCGTCGAGGCTGCTGTGGTGTGTGTGCTGCTTGAGTGCGCCGCTGTACTCGGTGTACTTCCTCCCTGTCAGATTCGGATTCGTCGGTGAGGTCTTCGTGGTAGACCCTCGGTTGGGATGGCGGGGCCGGTCGTGCCTCTTGCGTTGACTTCTCGGCGGCTTCGGTTGCCAGGGCTTCCTCCAGAGCAATCTGGAACGTGAGGTCTTTTTTTGCGTAGAGGCGTCGTTGCAACATCTCGTCCCTCAGGCCACCGACGAGGCGGTCACGAAGCATGTTCTCCAACTCTGAGAAGTTGCATAGCCGGGCGGCTTGGCGGAGGGAGGTCACAAACCCAGTTATGGTTTCCCCCGGGGCTTGCCGCTTTGCGTAGAAGGCATTTCGGCAAGCTACCACCGAGGGCTGTGGTGAGAAGTGCTCCTTCAGCCGTTCCATTATTGTTTTGTAAGAGACGGTAGCGACATCTCTAGGTGCAAGGAGAGCCCGGGCGATTTCAAACGTCTCCTCTCCACAGACGCTGAAGAATGTCGCCCTCTTCATGGCATCGTTGGTGACTTCTTTCGCTTGCAGGAGGAAGTTGAAACGGGCGGCGTACCCTTCCCAGTCTCCTGATGCTGGTTTGAATGGCGAGAAGCTGCTGTCGGTTGCCATTCTGGGTTCCTTGGGTCCTGGAGCTGAAGCCTGGATGCACGGTGCGATGCAGCGGTGCAGCAGGTGGCGGTGCTGCGGTGCAGTGCGTGGTGGCGGTCAGCTCAGCAGGATCCCACCTTCGTCGCCAGTGAAATGTACTCGGAGTCGAGAGTGAATTTCATGCTCTTTATTCAGCTCATAGTCATCAAGGAGAAGAGGAGAAGAAGAATGGCTCTTTTCCCAAAACCATCTGCTTATATACATTATTTACACAATGGGCCTTGCGTGATTGGCTACTTCAGGGCTACACCTGTGGGCCAATTATATTGTGGATTGACTTCTGCCTGCAGCCTGATTGGCTGCTCCTACAGGCCAATCAGGTAGCAGATTCACTTCTGCCAGCCGCCTGATTGGCTGCTCCAGCAGGCCAATCAGGTTGTGGATTCACTTCCACCTGGAGTTGGATTGGGTAGCTCCCGCTGATTCTGAATCCTATTGTTCTAGGATTCAGCTCAGTACATAACAGACGGGGTGAGCTCCCATTGCTTGGTCCCAGCTCCTGCCAACCTAGCAGTTCGAAAGCACGTCAAAATGCAAGTAGATAAATAGGAACCGCTACAGCGGGAAGGTAAACGGCGTTTCCATGTGCTGCTCTGGTTTGCCAGAAGCGGCTTTGTCATGCTGGCCACATGACCTGGAAGCTATACGCCGGCTCCCTCGGCCAATAATGCGAGATGAGCGCGCAACCCCAGAGTCGGTCACGACTGGACCTAATGGTCAGGGGTCCCTTTACCTTTTATTTGTTCCTTATGTGCTGATTTTATACCGAAATAAGCCCCAGGGTACGCAGTTGACAAAACAAAAACAAAAGACAAAGCAAATGAAAAAACCACAAGCACCTCTCATCTAACTGTGCACCAACACCAACCCTTTACAGAAAGGAAATTCATAAGCTGATCACATTGAGAATAGTGTTATAGGTTGTGGGCTAGTCAGTCACGAGTCACAACCCGTGACTCCCTTGCACATCGGTGAGCCTGCCATTGTGAGTCTAGATTCTACAAGAGGAAGCATGGAGAATTGGTCAGACTGGTTTATTGGTAAGACAATGGCCTTAGCTGGTCAGTTAAGCACAGACGGAAGTTTACGTGGGCAAAGAGTGAGCTCTGTTGCCATAGAGGCAAATGGATGGGACTTTTCACAACTCATGCTAGAATGGAGAGCAATAGGCCAGGGAGGAGCAATGTGTGAGACTTGTGGCTGGTGCTGGAAGCTGGAGACACAGAAGCTTGTCTTGCTCTGAGCTGAACCCTACAAAGGACCTGCGACATAAACATTTCTTTTTTAACTGACTGAAACCCAGAATGTGGCTGAAGTATCGCACCAGTGCATAACGGCAGCTCCTGGCTGGGTGGCCGTCAACACGTCCCCTCAATACAATTTTGCTTATATTTATGTAGCTACGAATGTTGGCTTCTTTCCGTCTCAAGAGATAATGGAGTGCACCTCTGGGGGTGTTTCCTGCACCAAAGTGATCTCCCCGGGTGCAAGCCTGGGCAGGATGTCTGGAGCTCCTGGGTTCCCAGACAACAAGACACCCCCCCCACCCCAAGCCTCGCTGCTGTGGCCCAAAGGATATATATTCATAGCCATGGGGGCCCCCTAAGAATTCCTAGGGGGGCAAAGAGGCAAGAGAGTTTCAAGGGCTGCTAGAGGTGTAAATGACCATCTCTGAAAAGCTGGCATCCCTGGATCAAGTTCATTAACATGGTTGAATTAATTGAACTAAGTAGTTTAAACAGACCCTCCAAGTGTCCCTATTTTCCACAGATTTACGTAAGTCTTCCTATTTTCTGATTTGATCATGGAATGCCCCTCTTTGCCTTAGGCCACCCCTATTTTAATCAGAGAAATGTTGGAAGGTATGGAGTTATGTGACCTGTGAGCCAAGGAGATAAGTAATCATGCAAACTTTAGAAGGCAGCCATGTAATAATAATAATAATAATAATAATAATAATAATAATAATAATTATACCCCACCCTCCCTAGTGAGAGCCGGGCTCAGGGCGGCTGACATCAATAAAATTACAATAAAACGTAAAAGAAAGAAAAACAATGGATTAAAATGCAGATTAAAATACAATTTAGATTTAAAAAATATTTTAAAATGCAGCATCACTTTAAAATGGCCCAAATCAAAACCCAAAGGCCAGGCGGAACAGCTCCGTCTTGCAGGCCCTGTGGAAAGATGTCAAATCCCACAGGGCCCTGGTCTCCTGTGTGAGAGAGTTCCACCAAGTCGGGGCCAATACTGAAAAGGCCCTGGCCCTAGTTGAGGCCAATCTAGCCACCTTATGGCTCGGGATCTCCAAAATATTGTTATTTGTGGACCTTAAGGTCCTCCGCGGGGCATACCAGGAGAGGCAGTCCTGTAGGTACGAGGGTCCCAAGCCGCATAGGGCTTTAAAGGTCAAAACCAGCACCTTAAACCTGATCCTGTACTCCACCGGGAGCCAGTGCAGCTGGTAAAGCACTGGGTGAATGTGGTCCCATGGCAAGGACCCCGTAAGGAGCCTCGCTGCGGCATTCTGCACCCGCTGGAGTTTCTGGGTCAGCTTCAAGGGCAGCCCCGCGTAGAGCGAGTTACAATAATCAAGCCTGGAGGTGACCATCGCATACATCACTGTGGCCAGATCAGGGCAAGAAAGGTAAGGGACCAACTGCTTGATTCGGCGGAGATGGGAAAATGCCACCTTTGCTGTGGATGCAACCTGCGCCTCCATGGAAAGGGAGGCGTCAAAGGTTGCACCCAAACTCTTGACAGAAGGCGCTAGCACTAGTTGAGCCCCCGCAAAAGATGGGAGTTGGCCCCCCAACCCCATGTCATCCTGACCCAACCAGAGGACCTCTGTCTTCGAAGGATTTAACTTCAACCGGCTCCCACATAGCCACAGCTTCCAAGCACTGGTCAGTGTGTCCGGGGCGAGGCAGGACGGCCGTCCATCAACAGATAAATCTGGGTGTCATCAGCATATTGATGACAACCCAGCCCAAAACTCTGGACAATCTGGGCAAGGGGTTGCATAAAGATATTAAAAAGCGCTGGGGAAAGGATTGCGCCCTGCAGGACTCCACACACCAAGGAGTGCCGCGGTGACAACTCCCTCCCTAGTGCCACCCTCTGTCCCCGACCTGAGATAAAGGATCGCAGCCATTGTCGGGCTGTGCCCTGAATCCCCATGTCAGCAAGGCGGTGGTCTAAAAGTTCATGATCAACCAATGTCGAAGGCTGCTGACAAATCTAAAAGAATCAGCAGTCCCGACCCGCCTCGATCCAGCTGTCTACGGAGATCATCTGTTAGGGCGACCAGAGCCGTCTCAGTCCCATAACCAGGGCGAAGGCTGGACTGAAATGGATCTAACACCGATGTTTCATCCAGAAATCTACCCATCTGTTTGGCAACCGCTCTCTCAATTGCTTACCCAGGTACGGAAGATTCGAAACTGGGTGGTAATTGGAAAGATCTAAAGGATCTAGAGAAGTTTTCTTTAAGAGCGGAGACACCACTGTTTCCTTCAACTCGCCTGGGAAAGTCCCCGTGCCAAGGACAAGTTAATGATCTCCCCGAGGGAAGTTTTTAAAGTTTAATGTTTGATGTTATGTTTTCATATATTTTGGAAGCTGCCCAGAGTTGCTGGGGCAACCCAGTCAGATGGGTGGGGTATTATTATTATTATTATTATTATTATTATTATTATTATTATTATTATTATTATTGGATGCCCCTTTTTTCATCAGAGAAATGTTGGAGGGTATGGTTTAAATTGAATTTTGAATAAACGTACAGTGGAACCTCGGTTTATGAACACCTCGGTTTATGAATTTTCGGTTTACGAACGCCGCGGACCCATCTGGAACGGATTAATTCACTTTCCATTACTTTCAATGGGAAAGTTCATTTCAGTTTATGAACGCTTCAGTTTATGAACAGACTTCCGGAACCAATTACACCCATGCTTCGGGTTAAGTACGCTTCAGGTTGAGTACTCTGCGGACCCGTCTGGAACGGATTAATCCACTTTCCATTACTTTCAATGGGAAAGTTCGCTTCAGTTTATGAACGCTTCAGTTTATGAACAGACCTCTGGAACCCATTGTGTTCATAAACCGAGGTACCACTGTATAAGGGCCACTGCGTGCAGATGAGTTTATGGAACCAAGCGGGCGGTGGCTAGAAAATATTTGGGATTCTATTATTTCAAGTTCCCACACTTCATAACAGGACGGCATGGGGGTCATTGTCTAAGAGCACCATGAGTCATTTCCCCCGCTTGACAAGGCACTGGCATGAAAAAGAAGGCACAATTTTGTTCTTTTCTCAGTCCCTCCATGCCTCTATGTGGTCACTGCCCTGATCGCGGCGAGCTGAAGAAGGTTCCCGACACAAACTGTGCCACTTCACTGATGTGAAATAACTGCCCACTCGCCACAATCATAGAATGGTAGAGTTGGAAGGTACCCCCAGGGATCATCTAGTCCAACCCCCTGCAATGCAGGAAGCTCCACTCAAGCATCCATGAGAAATGGCCATCCAACCTCTGTTTAGAAGACTTTCAAGGAAGGAGAGTCCACCACCTCCCGAGGGAGTCCCTTTCACCGTCGAACAGCTCTTACGGTCAGAAAGTTCTTCCTGATGTTTAGTGGGAATCTCCTTCCTTGTAACTTGAAGCCATGGGTTCGAGTCCTACCCACCGGAGTGGGAGAAAATGAGCTTGTTCTCCCTTCCAGGTGACAGCCCTTGAAATATTTGAAGATGGCTCTAATATCTCCTCTCAGCCTCCTCTTTTCCAAGTTAAACATACCCAGTTCCTTCAACCATTCCTCATAAGGCTTAGTTTCCAGACCATTGATAATCTTGGTTGCCCTCCTCTGCACACCTTCCAGCTTGTCAACATCCTTCTTAAATTGTGGTGCCTAGAACTGGACACAGTATCCCAGGTGTGGTCTGACCAAGGCACGTTAGAGCGATACTATTGCTTCCCCTGATCTGGACTTTCTAGACTTCTGTTGATGCAGCCTAGAATAGCATTAGCTTTTTTTGCTGCTTCATCACACTGTCAACACATGTTCAGCTTGTGGTCTACTAAGACACCTATATCATTTTCACAAATACTATTGGCAATTCAGGTGTCCCTCATCTTATATTTGTGCAGCTGGTTCTTCCAGCCTTATGTTTGTCCCTATTGAAATTAATTTTATTAGTTCTGGCCCAGTTCTCCAAATATGGGCCCAGGACAGAACCCTGCGGTACCCCACTTGTCCCTTTTTTCCAAGATGATAAGAAACTTGTTCAGCTTTAGTAATGATGATATTATATATTATATATATATATAAATGTAAAAATATAATATAAATATAAATGTAAAAATCGTGAAACTGCGTTTTTTAAGTTTCTCCATAACCGCTTGACCGATCGTCCTGAAATTTTGACACAACGATCCAGGCCACTCCCAGAGCGTTGTTGGGGGCAAAAATCCCTCAAATCGCACACCTGCGCAGGTACAGACCTGGATTTCCACCAAGTCAAACAGCGCCCTCAAGTGGAATTCCTCCCACAGTACACCCCCTCCCTTCCTGTGAAATCTAAGCCACACCCACAAACCAAATGACATCATCGTCAACCAAGCAACTGAAACCCCCAAGGCGGCCATTATCACACCACTACGCCTTTGTTTAATGTAGGCCCCTGACAGGCCCGGGGGGGGGGGAACCCACAACAACGCACTTGGGGGCATGGCAAGGGGTTTTTACTTTACCATTTAGCACCACTAATCCCCCCCCCAAAACCCCCCAAAAAACCAACATTGCCAAGTGGAGGTTGGGGCCTGCCTGGGGGTGGGTGTGGCACAGACCGCAGCACGGCCTTTGATTTCTGTAGACTCCTGCACGGCAAGGGGTTTTAACTTTACCATTTAGCAACACCACCACCCCCCAAAAACCCACCAAAAAACCAACATTGCCAAGTGGAGGTTGGGGCCTGCCTACAGCCCATTAAATACTATCCCAAATGGAGCCCTGGGTGGGAGGTGGGGGGAGGAGGAGCCCAAATAGGTCATGGGCTGACGTAGGGGGGGGGTAGATAACCTACAGCATCGCACTTGGGGGCACGGCAAGGGGTTTTTACTCTACAATTTAGCACCACTACCCCCCCCCAAATCCACAAGACAAAAATTAATACCATCCTTCAAAACTTCATGAGATAAGCCAGTCATGGATCATGACAGGGTGGGTGGGGGTCACAGGAAAGAACCACAGCAACGTGTGGCCGGGTCAGCTAGTTATTATTATTATTATTATTATTATTATTATTATTATTATTATTATTATCAATAATAATAATAGCCTGCCCATCTGGCTAGGTTTCCCCAGTCACTCTGGGTGAGTCCCAACAGATTATTTAAAGCACGATAAAACATCAAACATTAAAAAATTCCCTAAACATAGCTGCCTTTAGCTCTCAAGTTTCTCTTAAAAATTGAGAGCCAGTCCAGTTGGACCAGAGTCATGCCCTCGATTGCTTGAAGGGAAGTTGCTGAGACTCCTGGCATTCCAAAAGGTTAAGAAACTGACTTGGACTTCTACATCAATTTATCATTTATATTCCTCTTTTCCTCTGAGCATAGCTGTCAAGTTCTCCCTTTTTTAAAGGGAAATTCCCTTCTGCTGAATAGGCTTCCTCACGAGAAAAGGGAAAACTTGACAGCTATGCCTCTGAGTAGCGCACACAATTCTCCACCCTGACCCATTTTACCTTCACAACAATCTGGTGAGGTGGGCCAGGTGATAAGATTGCAACTGGTTCAAGGTTTCTCGGTCAAAGCTCAGTCCGTGTGGTCTTCTTTGAGATCTCTAACATGTTGCTACATGGGAAAACCAGGCTGAAAGAGGTCCAGATAACCCTTTTCCTACAACCACATTTGAAGCTGACCAGCCACCATGGATTCAATGAATTTGCCTGCCCACCTGAAATGTTTTTTTTAAATTTATAGTTCTTTGTAAGTGTCTATAATTCATGTATAGTGAATGCACCTGATAACCAACAGCTAGTCCACTTCTTTGTCATTCTGGGGGAGGTATTCTGGCAATACTACGAGTTACTTTGACTTTCTTGAATTGTACTGATTGTGTTGATGAATGTGCGGTTGTGGTTGTCGTCTGCTTTACAGTGGTACCTCTACTTACGAATTTAATGCGTTCCAAGCGCACATTCGTAAGTCGAAAAAATTTGTAAGTCGAATCCCATAGGAATGCATTGGGAGAAAAAATTCATAAGTTGAAGCAACCCTATCTAAAAACTTGTAAGTAGAAAAATTCCTATCTAAACAGCATCCAAGATGGCAGACGGAGCTCCATTCGTAAATAGAAACATTCGTAAGTCAAGTCATTTGTAAGTAGAGGTACCACTGTATATGCTATTGTGTTTGATATTACAGTGATCACCGTGTTCTTCCAGCTCTACAATTCTAGGGTTCTTGTGAGCCACTTGGGAAAGAGGAATCCAAATATTAAATCAACTCTACTCAATCTCATCTCAATTATGCCGTGGGGCGAACTCAGGGCCATATTTTTATTAGCAGTTTTGGAATGTTGTCCATTTCTCTTCAACCTGCAAACATTGCATAGCTCTTCACGAAGTAACCTTTGTGAAACACGGACCACTTTTAAACGCCAACTCCTCAAAAGATTCCATCACCGGTGTCTTCGAAATTTTTTACACCTCACTTGGGAAGACAGGTGAACTAACACCAGTGTAATGCAAGAAGCAAAGATCACCAGTGTGGAAGCAATGATTCTTCAACGTCAACTTCGTTGGACTGGTCATGTTGTGCGGATGCCTGTTTATCGCCTTTCCAAAGCAACTACTCTATTCAAAACTTAAAAATGGAAAGCGTAATGCTGGTGGTCAACAAAGGTTCAAAGACTCTTTCAGGGCAAATATTAAAAAATGCTGTATAAACACCGACAATTGGGAAACACTGGCCTGTGAGTGCTCCAGTTGGAAAACAGCCTTTACCAAAGGTGTCATGGGCTTTGAAGACACTCGAACTCAGGATGCAAGGGAGAAACGCGTTAAGAGGAAGGCATGTTTGGCAAACCCTCACCATGATCAACTCCTGCCCAGAAACCTGTGTCCCCACTGTGGAAGGAAGTGTGGATCCAGAATTGGCTTCCACAGTCTCTTACGGATTCACTGTTAAGACTGTGTTCATGGAAGACAATCTTACTTGGCTACGAGGGATCGCCAAAGAAGTAACCTTTCACATGGGGTTCGGCTTGCTGTTGTGTCCATGCCCCGGGGATGTTGGTTTGGTGCTGCCAACACAGCGGTTTGACTTCATCCCAGAAGGTGCACTTGATTGTCTCCAAAGACAGAGGTTAACTCAACTCAACTTTGTTGAAGAGCTGTGCTGCACAGAGGCGTCTTTGCCATAGGGTAGGGGTCCCCAAACTAAGGCCCGGGGCCCGGATGTGGCCCAATGGCCTTCTAAATCCGGCCCATGGACAGTCCAGGACTCAGCATGTTTTTACATGAATAGAATGTGTCCTTTTATTTAAAATGCATCTCTGGGTTATTTGTGGGGCCTGCCTGGTGTTTTTACATGAGTAGAATGTGTCCTTTTATTTAAAATGCATCTCTGGGTTATTTGTGGGGCATAGGAATTCGTTCATATATTTTTTTCAAAATATAGTCTGTCCCCCCACAAGGTCTGAGGTACAGTGGACTGGCCCCCTCCTGGAAAAGTTTGCTGACACCTGCCATAGGGCCCAGTGGCATGTTGCGCCAGGGCGCCAGCTTCTGGGGGGCACTGGCGGGGCGCAACCAGCCACTAAGCCCTATGCTGGTCCCGCCACTGTGCTGCGCCTCCTTCTCCTTTTCCCCTCGCTCCCCTTTCCGGCCCTGCAGCTCTCCGAGTGGCGATGGCTCAGCTGAGGTGGAGTATTGAGGCCTCCCAGCGAGGGGGAGGCGGTGAGCACGGCAGGCCTATTGTGGGATGTGGCGGCAGCGGAAGACGAGGCACTGTGGTCGGGGCCTGACAGTAAGGTGCACCGCACTCCCCAAGAGGCTTCGGTGCTGCTCTTCCCTGGCCATGGCAGCCGCTGAGGAAAGTGCGGGCGAGGCTGCAGGCATGCGTGTGGGAGGGTGGGGGGGGTCCCCCGGGGGATCCCTGCACCAGGGCGCGAGACAAGCTGAAGACGCTACTGGTGCTGCAAAACCCAGAGAAGTGTGCATTTTGAAGGGTTTGCACTGGTTTGCATATTGTTTCCGAAAGTGTGAACGAGGTTAGTTTGTCTTTAAATGTGAAGCGAGCCAGATTTCTTCCCCATCCCTTGTGCCTGACACCTTCCTGCCTGCGATCATAGCTGCCAAGTTATCCCTTTTTTAAAGGGATTTTCCCTTATGCTGAATAGGCTTCCTCGCGAGAAAAGGGAAAACTTGGCAGCTATGCCTGCGATCCAACAAGAGGAGGCCATCAGTTCCCTGCAAGAACTCAGCTGAGGTTGGTGCCATGCAAACCATGTCCACTTCCCCACGGCAAGAGAAGCTCTGTCAAGCCCTTCTTGCTGAAATCTGGTTATCATTTTCATGGACTACTTATATAAATACACCCCCCCCCACACACACATACACGTACCCACACCTTTTTCTGTTTCAAAGAAGGAACTAGCAAAGCCTCTGAGTGCAAGATTTAAACAGAAAGCCTTTGCTCTTCTGCAGAAAATGAGGTGGTGGATTTTTCTCTCTTCACTGAACCCCACACCCACCCACCTCATCGACCTAATGTGCCGTTTTGCACACCCCACTTCTCCTGTGAAATGCTACAGGAAATCCTGATCAAGTTTGCAGAAGACACCAAATTGGGAGGGGTGGCTAATACCCCAGAGGACAGGATCACACTTCAAAATGACCTTAACAGATTAGACAACTGGGCCAAAGCAAAGAAGATGAATTTTAACAAGGAGAAATGTAAAGTACTACACTTGGGTAAAATATATATATATATATATGAAAGGCACAAATACAGGATGGGAGACACCTGGCTTAAGAGCAGTACATGTGAAAAGGATCTAGGAGTCTTGGTAGACCACAAACTTGACATGAGTCAGCAGTGTGATGCACCAGTTAAAAAAGCCAATGCAATTCTGGGCTGCATCAATAGGAGTATAGCGTCTAGATCAAGGGAAGTAATAGTACCACTGTATTCTGCTCTGGTCAGACCTCACCTGGAGTACTGTGTCCAGTTCTGGGCACCACAGTTGAAGAAGGATACTGACAAGCTGGAACGTGTCCAGAAGAGGGCAACCAAAATGGTCAAAGGCCTGGAAATGATGCCGTATGAGGAATGGCTTAAGGAGATGGAGAAGAGAAGGTTAAGGAGATGGAGAAGAGAAGGTTAAGGGGTGATACGATAGCCATGTTCTGACTCAAAACTGCTAGTCTGCAATTCTTTTCCACAGACACTGGGATTTACTGATTTCTTCATCTGGGAATCAGTGCAGATGAATGGTCTCTTAGCTACCCCAAACTACTCAAAAAGCTGCTGCTGTTGAGAATTTTAATAGCGAAGAATTGGAAGACGCAAGAAGTACCAACAGTGGACGACTGGCAAATGAAGATGATTGAATTTATGGAACTTGCTGAACTGACAGGGAGACTGCACGACCAGAGAGAAGAGTCGGTGGAAGAAGATTGGAAGAAATTCAAAATATACTTTAAAAAATATTGCAGTATTTGAAATTTTGAAATATATAAAAGTTGTTATAGGCTGTAGGTGTAGACGTAGAGATTAGTTGTAAGGAAATTAATGGTAATGGAGTTAAGAAATTAAGGTTATGATAAGGTTATACTAGAAAATATGGTTAAAATTATGAATTTAGAAAATTGCTAAGGATGATATATAATGGAACTCAGAATGGGGGGATTTGAGGAAGTCACCCTAAGATGTTTAGAAAATTAGAGTTGAGAATAGAATTTTTTTTCTTTTTCTTTTGTAATTGTATGTGGTTGTTGTTGGTTTTGATATTGTATTGTGATGCTTTGTTTTGTTTTGTTTTGTGTGTGTGTGTGTGTGTGTGTGTGTGTGTGTGTGTGTGTTATAATAGAAAATGAATAATTTTTTAAAAAAACAACAACAGCAACAAACTACTCAAAAAGCCAGGGATCAACGCACAAAGGAGATCTGCTAGGCTAGGCTTAGCCAGACCCATTTATCCTAGGATTTCATAGAATCACAGAGTTGTAAGGGACCCTGAGGGTCATCTTAGTCTAATGCCCTGCAATGTAGGATCTTTTCACCTGACGTGGGGCTTGAACCCACAACGTTTAGATTATTATTATTATTTTTTTTTTATTGATTTTGCATATAAAAATACAATCAGCAAACATCAGTCCAAAATCTAAGTCAAAATGCCGAGTAAAATATGCATAAAGATGTAAATAAATGATAACAAATCATACCCCTCCCTTTCCCTCCCCAAACCCTACCCGTCCACCATCCTCACCCTTACCAATAAGGAGTGGGATAAGAGGGTGGACCTATTGACTCCTTGTTGTGCTTAATTTTATTTCCTTCCTCAAACTTCCCGCCTTCCCCGATGCATAATTCCGTCTTAATTTTGAACGTACACAACACAATGCACTTATCTATATCTAATATCAAATACGTTCATATTTCTTATTGCACCAATATTTTACTATCCAAACGTCTACTATCCCGCCACATTTAAGTATCAATCCGGCAATAAAACAGGTAATATTCCTTTACAATATTTTCCCACATATAATTTATATTTCTCCCACTTTTCAGTGAAATTTTGTTTTGATTTACCTCGAATATTATTAGTCAAAATGGCCATTTCCGCTAATTCTTGTAACTTGCCCTGCCAATCACATACTGTGGGAACCTCTATTTCTTTCCAACTCTTGGCGACCAGAATCCTGGCCGCCGCTGTTGCGTATAGGAATAATTCCTTCATTGGGTTCGGTATGTCTTTCCCTATTATACTTAGTAATAGTGTCTCTGGTCTTTTTGAAAATGATATTCCAAGCATTTTTTTTATTTCTTCATATATCAGCCCCCAGAACTTTTTTATTTTCTCACAGGTCCACCACATGTGGTACAAAGTACCCCTACTCCCCCCACACCTCCAGCACAGATTTGATAAGTTTTTATAAATTTTTGAGAGTCTGGAGGGAGTAAGGTACCAACGATGTTGCATCTTTAACATGTTTTCTCTAATAGCATAACTAGCGGTAAAATTTATTTCTACTTTCCAAAGGTGTTCCCATTCCTCCATCATTATAGGCCGGCCAAAGTCTTGGGCCCATTTTATCATACTCACTTTAGTTGCCTCGTCCATTACTCCCCATTCTAACAGAAGCCTATACATTCTGGATATTATCCTTGTCTTATTGTTTATCAATTCGCTCTCCAGTCTTGATGGGTTTTTTTGGAATCCTAATTCTTTGTCTTTTTTGTACAACTCGTGTGTTTGGTGATATTCAATCCAAGTTGTGAAGTAAGTTTTCACTTCCTCATATTTTTTAATTTTCTTTTGGCCCTCATGTTCTGTTAATAAATTATTGTACGTTGCCCAGCCCCTTTTCATGTTTCTCCTTTTTACCGCTAGCGCTTCTAGTGGGGATACCCAATTTGGTGTCTTTGGTTCTAGGAACCTCTTATACTTTTCCCATACTTTATATAACGAATATCTTATTATATGATTTGTGAAAGCACTATGCACCCGTTTTTTCCCATATATTAGGTAGGCGTGCCACCCAAAGCGGGTGTCATGCCCTTCCAAGTCTAGTAATTTCGTATTGTCGAGAAGAATCCACTCCTTTAACCAAGCCATACAAGCGGCTTCGTAATATGTTTTCAGGTCCGGTAGACCAAATCCACCTCTTTCTTTGATGTCTATTAGAACTTTATGTCTTAATCTAGGTCTCTTCCCAGCCCAAACAAATTTTGATATCTCTTTTTGCCACTTCTCTATACAATCTAGTTTTCTTATAATGGGTATCGTTTGAAAAAGAAAGAGAAGCCTAGGTAAAACATTCTGCTTTATTGTCGCTATCCTCCCGAGAAAAGACAGCTGGAGCTTGGTCCACATCTCCATATCCTTTTTTATCTCTCCCCAGATCTTTATATAATTGTTTTCAAAGAGATTTATATTTCTTGAGGTTACCCAGATCCCTAAATATTTGATTTTAGTGTGTATTTTTAATTGTGTCGCTTCCTCCAATTCTTGTTGCTCTGCTTTTGTTAAGTTTTTAACTAATAAATTTGTTTTGTCTATGTTTAACTTAAAACCTGACACTTTCCCGAATTCCTGGATGATTTCTATCGTTTTCCGTATGCTTTTAACTAATAAATTTGTTTTGTCTATGTTTAACTTAAAACCTGACACTTTCCCGAATTCCTGGATGATTTCTATCGTTTTCCGTATGCTTTCCACTGGCTGTTCTGTGGTAATCATGAGGTCATCCGCGAAAGATCTCAATTTGTATTTATTTTCTCCCAGCTGTATACCTATAATGCTCTTTTCCTCTCTAATTTTGTTACATAACACTTCCAAAATCAATATAAAGATTAATAGCTCTACTGACTGAGCTATCCAGGCATTTTTTAAAATAAAAAAAACAGTATAGATTTAAAAGGGGGATTTAAGACTTTTGTCCGGGGAGTGGACAGTGGGGTTGTGATCCAATGGAATTAAGACTTCAAGACCTGGGACTTTTCTTTTACTACGGTAATATTTTGTTAAGCATTTCTACAGGGTTTCCCCGCAAAATGTGGTTTTTACCACGTTGCAAAAATGCAAAGCTTTGCCCGAAATGGTGAGAGAAAGTTGGTGCAGATTCCGGAATGATGTCACAAGTGCATTCTTCTGGTGACTCACCTTCCAGCCTGGTTGGGGCCGTCTGTGGGGCCAGCAGGTACCAAATGAGAAGCAACCTTCGCCCCACCCAGCTGACAGGAGGCCTGGGCTTCTTCTCGGAAATTGCAAGAGGGGGAACTTCCTTTTCTGAAATGCAAATTGCTCCATGTTGACACTTTGATGCAACCCACGAATCTTTTTTTCACTGCTCAGTCATCTGAGAATTGAGGAAGGAGGAGGTAGAGGGAAAGTACTTAGCCATCAGGGCTCACTGTTTCCTCCAGCATCCGTGCTGGACAAGGCGGACCCCCTTCGGCCTGATCCAGCCACACGGCTTTTCTCCTGCCCTTCACATTTTCCAGGGACAGACCTTGATGTGGAAAACACCTTATACAGGAATGATTTTCACGAGTTATAAGGGCCACTGCTGAGCCAAGAAACACAGGTAGCACACAAGCCACTCATTGAAAGCACATGACTTACCCAGCAAAAAACCCCGGGAAATTGTAGTTAGCAATGCTGGGAACTGTAGCTCCACGAGGGGCAAACCATTCTGCCTTAGACAAACCTTAAAAGGGTAGGGTGTTACGGAGAGAGGACAGCACCCTCTCGTGGTTCCCCAAAGCACCACCAAATGGACTCATACTGACCTTGCTCTGCTTTGCTGCAGGTCAGAGAAAACCTTTGGTCCCCAGGTTTTGTTGGGCTACTACAACTCCCACCATCCCCAACTAGCTGGTTTGGGATGATGGGCGTAGGCAGGGGGGGCAGGAGGGGGCAGCTGCCCCCCCCAGAAGCAAAAAATTAATGTATTTTACAGACCATAACCAGCACTTTCCCCCTCCAAAAATTGAAGTGGAAAGGGCTTTGCTTTAGCAAGAGCAGCTCAGTCTCCACTTGCTGGGGGGGGGGGGACACACAGCTGTAACAAAAACACATCAAATAAATAAAGCAAAGTGGCTACCAGTAGTTAAGCAGTTAAGACAATGGAGCAGATATCCCCAGGCAAGATTTGACAGCTCACCACTTCACCCTATTGTTCGGAGCCGTCGTGGGTGCGGCCATGCCTTGCCTCGCCCTCGCCCGCCCTGCCACCCCCTCTCGCCTGCCCAACCCTCCCGTCCTCTCCAGCCAAGCAGGGTAGCCGCCAACGCTGCCAGCCCCAGAAGCACAAGGTGGCCGCCGCTGCCGCCGCCACGATGTCATTGTGCCCGCTGGCCCTGTAGCCCCGCCCACATTCTCACTTTGTGGCCCCTCCCCTCCCATGCCCTGGCCCCGCCCCTGAACGACCATGGCTCCCCCCCCTAGTTTTGATCCTGGCTACGCCCCTGTTTGGGATGATGGGAGATATAGTCCAACAACGGCAGGAGATCCAAGATCGAAGAACGCTGGCTTAGAGGACTCTCTCGCTCAACCAAGGACTGTCCGCAGAGCTGCAAAGCAGCCATTGCAGAGACCTCAGGAATGGTGAGCCCAGGGGCTTCCAGATGTTGTTGGACTCCATCTCCCATCTGCCCCTGCCAGAATGGCCCAGTGGGCAGGGACGATGGGATATGGAGTGTAGCAACGTTTCAGGGACCCCAGTTTCCCCTCTCTGCGTTAGAGGTAGGGCAATGGGGAAGGATAGGATGGATGAAGTCCCATTGTATGAGTGGAGGTCCACTTGCAGAAATGTTGGGCTCTGCCTAAGCTTTTAATGATTTTGTTGTGAGAGGGCCATTGCATAGGGCTGAAAACCAGTCCAGGAAAGCTTCTGTTAGTATGAAAACAAATAAATATTGCAATTCCTAAAAGAAATTCTAACCTCATTTCAAAAACAAAAGAAAAACCCTGCCATTGCACAAATTGTAAAAGCTTGAGTCTGGAAACAGAACTTGCACATGAGGGTGCAATGTGATACCTGTCTTGGTATCACTTTATAAGCCCACTGCATAGGGTTCTCCAAGCGACCAGCAGAGGGCAGCCTTGCTCTATTGAAAATTGCTTGGCACTTGACCAACTTCACAAGGCAGAAGCCAAGAGGAGAAGACATTGGAAGTCCATCCGAGGGGGACTCTCCTGAACCTAGCAGACCAGCAGGACGAACTTGAGCTGCAGAGAGCAAGCCATAGGTGGGACAGGTGCAAAAACATAGGCAGAATTCCTGCATTGCAGGGGGTTGGACTAGATGAACCTTGGGAATCTCTTCCAACTCTACAATTCTACAATTCTATGATTCCTGGTGGATCGGGCCAGAAGTCCATCTGGTCCAGCATCCTGCTTCTCACATTGCGCAGCCGGATCTTTCTGGGATATACAAAGGCAGGACATGAGCTCCACAGGCTTCTCCCAACCCCACCATTCAGCATATGATATTGAATGGTAGACTGTCTCTGAACATGGATGTTTCAATGCAGATCAGTTTCACAACTGGGGATAGAAAGGTGTCTCTCACCTTTGCTCGCCAGGATCCATGCCCTCCAACATTTCTCCGATGAAAATAGGGATGTCTTATTCAATAACAACAACAACAATTATACCGTGTCCATCAAACTGGGCTGCCCCAGCCACTCTGTGAGGCTTCCAACATATATAAAAACATAATCAAACATTAAAAAACTTCCCTATACAGGGCTGCCTTCAAATGTCTTCTAAAGGCTGTATAGTTATCTCCTTGGTTCTGTACTTATTCTACATTTCTCTGATGAAAATAGGGACACCCCAAGGATACTGGTTTTCCCAGTAGTGATGTATGGAAGTGAGAGCTGGACCATAAAGAAGGCTGATCGCCGAAGAATTGATGCTTTTGAATTATGGTGCTGGAGGAGACTCTTGAGAGTCCCATGGACTGCAAGAAGATCAAACCTATCCATTCTTAAGGAAATCAGCCCTGAGTGCTCCCTGGAAGGACAGATCGTGAAGCTGAGGCTCCAATACTTTGGCCACCTCATGAGAAGAGAAGAATCCTTGGAAAAGACCCTGATGTTGGGAAAGATTGAGGGCACAAGGAGAAGGGGACGTCAGAGGACGAGATGGTTGGACAGTGTTCTCGAAGCTACGAACATGAGTTTGACCAAAATGCGGGAGGCAGTGCAAGACAGGAGTGCCTGGCGTGCTATGGTCCATGGGGTGACGAAGACTCGGACACGACTAAACGACTCAACAACAACAACAACAAAGGATAAGCAGGACATTCTGTGCTCAAATCAGAAACTGGGATGGCTTCTGTAAATCTGGGACTGTCCCTGGCAAATAGGGGCAATTGGAGGGTCTGCAGGATCCAGATATTTGCTGAATAGAAGGCTCAAATAAGGATTAGCTGCCCCTCCACTAAAAATAAATGCAAAGGGCTGCAGCCCCATCGTAGAGCATCTGCTTTAATTGCAGAAAGACCCAAATTCAACCCCCAGCATCTCCAGGTAGGGTGGGGAGAGACCCCCCCCCCATCTGAAATCCTAAAGAGCTGCTGCCAGTCGGTATAGACCATATTGAGCCAGGTGGACCAATTGTCTGACTTCATATTAAAGAGCTTTCAGTGTTCCTGGCTCTCCTCCACCATTCAGGCCTAGGTGGTCCCCCCTTCTCACAGGTAGTTGTCTTCATTATCATTGTCACCGCTGCCATTGCTGTCATCGCCGTCTTCCTCCTCTTCGTCCTCATCCCTCGCCAGGGCTTCGATGTCGTGGGTGATGTCCGTGATCATGCGGTTGAAGGACTCCGACTCCGAGCGCAAGGACCAGCTGTCGTAGCTGCGCACGGCGGAGGCCGAGGTGTTGCTCATGCTCTTCTTGATGCGCCCGAAGCTGTCAGTCAAGATCCCCCCTTCGCGGATGCCGATGTTCTCCAGGAAGCCCTCGAAGTAGCCGATGTCCTGGTCGGGAATGAAGGGGCGCATCCCTGGGGAGGCAGAACAGACAGGGAAAGATGCGAGGGAGATTGGGCGAAGGCTCCCTGGCCCATCAGGTAACCAGGAGCCCGTCCCTGCCATCCCCCCAAAGGGCAAAACACCACCCAATCTAACTCATCACCACGGAGGTCAGCCTCTTCCCAGCCCCTAGGAAACAAGGTTCATGTTGCATCGCACAACACAGACTTCTAGCATTCTCTCTTTGCTACCTGCCTGTCTCTCTCTCTCTCAATATCTCAAGGACCACAATACTTCAAGGACAGCCTCTTTCCATATGAACCGACCTGGACCCTGAGATCATCTTCTGTGGCCCTCCTTCGTGTATCTCCTCCTCGAGAGGTCCGGAGGGTGGCAACACGAGAACGGGGCCTTCTCTGCAGTGGCTCCCCATCTGTGGAATGCTCTCCCTGGGGAACTTCGCCTGGCGCCTTCATTATACACCTTTAGTCACCAGGCAATCACGTGCCTTTTTAACCAGGCCTTTGGTTGATCTGATTTACATCCTATGCACATTTAAAATGTGGTGGCTTTTTTGTGTGGGGGGATATTGGGCTGTTTTTTTAAATTTTATTATGTATTTTGTGGTTTTATATCTTGATTTTATTCTGTGAACCACCCTGAGACCCCTGGGGAAAGGGCGCTATATAAATTCAATAAATAATGATGATGATGATGATGAGCACAGAAAGTGGCGCTTGAATTCCAGGGCCCGAGAATCTCAGCTTTCGTTTTTTAAAGCGGAGACTATTAGGTCTGCAAAGACAGGCGTGGCAGAGCCTGAGATCCATTAGCCAAAGGTAACTGGGAATGAATGTGGGGAACAGGAAGACTTTGTGCTGCAACATGAGATGGGATTTAGTGGCAAGAGACCATATGCCATGCTGAGCATCCCAGTTTCAACCTCTGACACCTCCAGGTGTTGTTGTTTTTAAGGTGATGCTTCTTCTCAGTTCCCTGGAGAGCTGCTGCCAGTTAGTAGAAAAACCTGGCTGAGGTCATAGCACTGTAGTTTTGGAAGGGACCCCAGGCATCATCTAGTCCAACCCCCTGAAATGCAGGAATCACAGCTAAATGATCAGACAACCTGACCTGACCTCCTCTGTTAATTCCCATGATACCTCCCCCAGTGGCGATTTCCCCATCTCTTTCCTCTTCTGCCCCACCCAAAAGCAGAGATTTTTCATTTACCCAGCAGAAGGAACTTCCGCTTTTCTCCGTAGAGCTGGAGGAGGCCATCACAGTATCCCTCCACCGCCAGACCCATCCGGTACTCTCTCAGCAAGAAGGCAAACTGTTGTATCTCCTGCGGGGTCAGTTTGTTCCTGAGCTGCGGGGGGGAGGCAAAGAGACAGGACACGTTGCAACGAGGAACATTTATCATTTGCAAAGAGGGAACTGTAAAAACAGCCGTCTTGCACCTCTTTCAGACTTCTCCTTTTGGCAGCGGGTGACAAGGATTATAAATGAAATTACTGGTAGGAAAATAAGCCAGGGGAGGGGAGGGGGCTCTTGTGCTTGGATCCTGCTTGCAGTTTTCCCACTGTGGGCCACTGTGAGAACAGGATGCTGAGCTAGACCCACAAGCAGGATTCAAGCACAACATCAGCTCTCCCCTTCCAGCAACTCTATCCTGGATAGGAGCCATCAATAGTCTTCTGCTCCATGGACTTCTCTAATCATATTTCAAAACCACCCCAATTGTGGCCACCACTGCCTCCTGGGGGAGGGAGTTCCACAGAAGTCCTTCCTTTCATCTGTCTCGAATCTTCCAAAATCCATGAGTTCTAGGGTTGCTAGAGAGGGAGAGAAACTTTCTTCTTCTTAACATATAGAACAAGAGAACAAGAAGAACATATGTTTAAAGATCGGAAAATGTTTATTGAATAAACCGTAGGGGAAATAATTGTGTACATCTGAGAATGCTGGCAGCATTAAGATAAATTCAACGGTGTAAATAAGTTTTGATGGATGCAATAATGGAATACTGATTGGTATCGTTTTTGTAAACTATGCAGGGATTTATGATATGTAAAATGAACCATGGAAAGAGAATAAAGGAAGTCATTGATATCTTAAGGATGTAAAATGAGTATTTTAAATTGTAAAACAGAAAATTTAGTAGCACACACACACACACACACACACACACACAGAGAGAGAGTGCTTTTTTCTTTAAAAAATTGTTTTTCTAAAAAAACCTCTCATTTTCGTACTCATATTGAAATACTGCCCCTCAATGAGACCAAACTTAGATTCACAAAATGTTTAGGGGTATGTGTACCCCTGCGTCCTCCCCAAAAGCAGTGTGTGTGTGTGTGTGTGTGTGTGTGTGTGTGTATCTTCTATGTACTTGCTCCATGCCCATGCAATGTTATAAACCAGGCATCCCCAAACTTCGGCCCTCCAGATGTTTTGGACTACAATTCCCGTCTTCCCCAACCACTGGTCCTGTTAGCTAGGGATCATGGGAGTTGTAGGCCAAAACATCTGGAGGGCCGCAGTTTGGGGATGCCTGTTATAAACTTCTATCATGCTGCCTCCGTTTACATCTATAGGTGAAATAGTTTGTTTTGTAGTGATTTTAATTTTTGCAATAATAATGCTAATGGACAGTTCCCAGGAGGAGGTTTCAGGAGCACCACCCAGTGCATAGCTGCCAAGTTTTCCCTTTTCTCGCGAGGAAGCCTATTCAGCATAAGGGAATTTCCCTTAAAAAAAGGGAGAACTTGGCAGCTATGACCCAGTGACTGCAAGGCTCATGGATTCAGGGCACCCAAAGTGCACCCCCCCCAGGCTACCCCCCCACACCCAACTCACTGTGATCATGTAATCCTGCAGCTGCTCCAGGCCGGCATTGCTCTGGTCGCTGCCACTGCAGGCTGTGGCCAGGCTGTGATGGGACTGATGGAAGGAGGGGGACGAAGTGTCGCTGCAACAGGCCTCAAAGGTGTCGTGGGAACCATCGCTGTGCGAGGGAGGGAGTGGATCAGTAACCCTTCCTGTCTCCTTCTCCTCCCCACTCCCCAGTTGCCGAGGGCAGAGGAGGCATTGGACTTCCCCAATCTTGTGCCCTGGGACTACAACTCCCATCAGCCCCTGCAGCCAGCGCAGCCATTGTGGACTACAGCTCCCAGCATTCCCCAGCCGGCGCAGACATTTTGGACTACAGCTCCCAGCATTCCCCAGCCGGCGCAGACATTTTGGACTACAACTCCCAGCAGTCCCCTCAGCCAATATAGTTGTCACGGACTGGTTGGACGCAGAGGAATGGCAGGAGGCACCTGCTGGGGAACCGCCAAGGGAAGAAGGCTCAGAGTCAGGGGACTGGTGGTGGGACAGCGATGAGTGGTCAGAGGGGGGGGGAGAATGGGAGGAAAGAGGTGTTGGAAGCTGAAGAGCTAACAGGGCTTGGTGAGCAGGGAGATTCTGTGGCAGAGAGAAGTCCAGAACCAGAGGCAGAAGCTGAAGCGGGAGGGAGGCCAAGAGACAGAGATGGTTCATGCTGGTGAAGAAGCATGGGTGTCTTTTCTTTCTGCTGTGATGAGCTCCCCTTTGCGCTGGTCTCCCAGAACCAGGAGAGGCATGAAGAGGGCGGAGGAGAAGTTAGCTTCATGCAGGCGCAGTCTCAGATTGCCTGGGGGAAACCCTGGAGAGGAGGGGACTTAGGCAGCTGTGGGGAGGCAGGGAACTTCAGTCTCAGCAACTGCTTCTTGGGGGCAAGATCTGCCGGAGATGAGTTGCTGTGCTCATTAGGCCTGACGCCCCTGTGCAGATCCTGCTTTCACTAATAAAGATTTAACTCTAACTCGCTCAGTGCAATTTGCGGCTGGCTCGCTCCTGTCAACAGACATTTTGGACAACTCCCATCAGCCCCCTCAGCGAGAGGAAAACAACGACCTGACTTTTAGAAGACATCTGAAGGCAGCCCTGTTTAGGGAAGCTTTTAATGTTCAATATTGTATTTTAATATTCTGTTGGAAGCCACCCAGAATTATTATTATTATTATTGTCGTCCAAAATATCTGGAGGGCACCAGCTTGGTGAAATCTGCCTTGGGATCATAGAACAGGAAGTGACCTCAGGCTATACATACACCTAGCAGGGCACATTCTAGCTGTCCAAGGCCTTTGAAGAAAAGTGCTCTTCCCAAATGGTGCCTGCTATCTTATCTGCACTAGTTTTAGAAATGATTTATTAAAGAATCCCATGGCGGATTAAGTGGTTTTTTTTTTTTACCTTTTTAGCAGATGAAAAGGTGCTTAATTGGTTAACATAACGAATTAAATGGCAATTCAAGTCAGCCTTAAGAACCAGGTACTGTTCCGATGTCAACTCCCACCAGCCCCAGTTGGTGCAGCCATTTTGGACTACAACTCCCATCAGCCCCAGCCAAACATCCCACTTGTTATCAGAGGTGGGGGGGGGGCAAGACTCACAAAGAGCTACAGCAGCTGAAATCAGCATCATATCCGTACGTCCCATCCGTCCGACAGCTCTCACCTGGAAGCAGACAACACAAGGGGTGATACGGGGTAGTATAGGAAAACAGGTTTCTGCGCTGCCAGACCTCAGCCCTCCATCTTGTCCTCTTCAAATCTGTGGCCCTGGTGCTCATCACTTTGCAACCACCAAGTGGCCCAGGGGCAGCCCATGCAGTACTTGGCAGATTTTTTGGACTACAAATCCCATTATCCACAGTCAGCCAAGCCCAAGGGTCAGGGATGAGGCAAGTCATAGCCTATGGAAGGCACCCATAAACCAATTTCCACCAGTTTTTTTTTTAAATCACTAACCAAAGGGTGTTTGCAATGCTAAAAAAATGTTTGCTTGCAATGAGATTCAGGAACCAATGGCACTGTTCTACTCATCTGAAGACCCATATCTAGTTTTGGGCACAACAGTTCAGTCACTGCTGGTCACAGCAGACAATACTGGGGTAGTATTGATTCTTCAATGTCAACTTCGTTGAACTGGTGATGTTGTTCGGATGCCTGATGATCGTCTTCCAATGCAACTAGGCTACTCTATTCCAAACTTAAAAATGGAAAGCGTAATGCTGGTGGTCAACAAAAGAGGTTTAAAGACTCTCTCAAGGCAAATCTAAAAAAAATGTAGTATAAACTTCGACAATTGGAAAACACTGACCTGCGAGTGCTCCAATTGGAGGACAGCCTTCACCAAAGGTGCCACTCGAATTCAGGACAAAAGGGAGAAATGTGCTAAGAGGAAGGCACGCTTGGCAAACCCTCACCATGATCAACTTCCGCCTGGAAACCTATGTCCCCACTGTGCATTGGTGTAGGGATATGGGGCGGTGGAGGGGCGCCCCGCCCCGGGTGTCATGCCTAAGGAGGGTGACAAGATTGCCCCCCGGGTGGATTGCTGCCACGCCGATCTGCTCGGGGAGCAATCTTGTCACTCCCGGCGGATTGCCGAGGTTTCGATCCATTTGCGGGGGGGCCTCCTTTCCAGTTGAGGTCAGACATGTCTCCTCTCTGCTCAAATTCTTCATTCCAGCATGCATTTATATTTGTTTGAATAGTTTTAACTGATTTTCCCCCATTGCAACTTTGTAATTTGCTTAGAGATGCTTGCAGTTAAGCGGTATATAAATTGTTCAAATAAATAAATGAACGAGCTGACTCTGTATGTACTCACTCCGGCTAGATAGCCAAGGACGCTTCATGGTGGATGTGTAGTGATAGCCAGCCCGGTCCACACACTCAATGGTTTGGTCCCCGTAGATGATCTGGAAAACCTGGCAGATGAGAGCACACGATTCCTCTGCCATGTCCTGCACCCAAGGGAGAAAGGGCAGTCAGATCCACGTTCCAGAGTTGCTTGATCATTTGTGACCAGTCTAGAGGACGTGGTTTTTAAGGTGGTATATCATACCCTCCAACATTCCTCCAATGAAAATAGGGATGTCCTATTCCATTACAGTATTATTATTGTTATTATTATTATTATCCCGCCCACCTGACTGGGTTGTCCCAGCCACTCTGGGTGACTTCTAACATATAAAAAAACATAATAAAACATTAAACATTCAAAAACGTCCCTACCCAGGGCTGCCTTTTTCTCCTTTTTTTTGTTTTCATATACATGCTCCACCCCCTCTTCTTTTTCTGCTTTTGTTTTGATACAGATCATTTTTTTATCTTGTTGATTCATAAAAAAAAGCTTTTAAAAAGATGAAAGAGAGAGAGAGATTGTCTATTTTGAAGGGAGGACAAGACCGGGCTCCTGGCCACTCACCCTGTTAGCCACAGCCAGGATGATGAGATTGCAGTAGGCTTCAGGGCTGGGCTCCTTGGGGTCCAGGGGGTTGTTCCCGGTGTGCCACCGGCGCTCCCAGCTGCCCCAGGTCTTGCCCCTCTCCCAGCTCCCGCTGTAGGCCTGCCGCCTCCTCTCCCAGCTGCCCCCAGCTTTGCCCGTGGGGCGGCGCTCCCAGCTCCCGCTGTAGGTCTGCCGGCGCTCCCAGCTCCCGAAAGGCCTGCCACCTGCGGGACCCTGCCTCTTCTCCCAGCTGCCCGTGCCCTGCTTCCGCTCCAGGCTCCCCCCTCCGCTGGGCCTGCCCTCCGGCCCGCCCCGGGCCATCTTCCAGTCCAGGCTGCAGATGGTGTGGCGTCGCTCCATCGTGCCCCCCAGCTGCCGGGGCTCTGCTGGTCTCTTCTCAGCTGGCCCTCCGGGGAATTTCTTCTCCTGGGTGCTTCCAGGGTAAACATCCAAGCTACCTCCTGCAGGAACTGGGTCCACTCCCAAGCCTGGAAACAACAACAACAACAATTTATTATTTATACCCCGCCCATCTGGCCGTGTTCCCCCAGCCACTCTGAGCGGCTTCCAACAAAACATTAAAATACAGAAATCCATCAAACATTAAAAGCTTCCCTAAACAGGGCTGCCTTGAGATGCCTTCTAAAGGCCTGGTAATTGTTGTTCCCTTTGACCTCTGGTGGGAGGGCATTCCACAGGGTGGGTGCCACTACCGAGAAGGCCCTCTGCCTGGTTCCCTGTAACTCAGCTTCTTGTAGCGAGGGAACCGCCAGAAGACCCTCGGCGCTGGACCTCAGTGTCCGGGCAGAACGATGGGGGTGGAGATGCTCCTTCAGGTATACCGGACTGAGGCCGTTTAGGGCTTTAAAGGTCAGCACCAACACTTTGAACTGTGCTCGGAAACAACAACAACAACAACAACAACAACAACAACAACAACAACAACAACAACAACTCAAGCTTAACCTGAGCCAGCACTGTGATGTAGCAGCAAAAAAGGCCCGTGCTATTCTAGGCTGCATCAGCAGAAGTACAGTGTCCAAGAAAAGCTCACTAAATGCTGCTGAAACCTCCTCCTCTCAGACTTCTCCTGCTTCTCCCTTTGACCACTCATCTCCCTCCCACCACCAACCCCCTGGCTCTGAATTTTCTTCCCTTGGGGGTTCCTCAGCTGGTGTCTTCCACCTCTCCTCTGCATCCAGCCAGTCCATGACAGCTAGTACAGTGGAACCTTGGTTCTCGATCGTCTACATTGACAAACGTTTCGGAACCCGAATGCCGAAAACCCGGAAGTAAATGCTTCCGTTTCCAAACGCGCCTCGGAAGCTTCTGCTGCGTGTTTTTCAGTTTTCTCAATTGAATTTGCCAACAGCCCTTTGTGCCTCAGTTTTTCAACATTTCAGATGTCAAACGGTCTTCCGGAATGGATTAAGTTCGAAAACCGAGGTTCCATTGTAGCAGCAGCAGCTGCTTGCAGAGAACTTCTTGGGATCTCCCTTTGGGACCAGAGCGAGGAAAGTTTACTGAACCGCAGTAAAACTTTGAAGGACTTTATTGCAGTGGAGACACATCATTTGTACGCAAGGTCCAGATCAGGGAACAACTCTAACACAGACTCCCTCGGAAGGTGGTGGACTCTCTTTCCTTTGGAAGTTTTTAAGCAGAGGGATTCTTTAGTTTTGACTCCTGCATTGCAGGGGGGTTGAACTAGATGACCCTCTGGGTCCCTTCTGCCTCTGCAATTTTCAGATTTTATGCACAACAAGCGGTGGTGCTTAGGGAACTCCAGTGGAGAAGAGGCTGTATTTGCTTATCTCTAACCTTTCAGGATAATAGTGAATGGTTTTTTCTTGGTCTAACCTCAGAACAACCTGGTGAAGCAGGTTAGGCTGAAAGATAAAGGTAAAGGGGCCCCTGACCATCAGGTCCAGTCGTGTCCGACTCTGGGGTTGCGGTGCTCATCTCGCTCTATAGGCCGAGGGAGCCGGCGTTTGTCTGCAGACAGCTTCCGGGTCATGTGGCCAGCATGACAAAGCTGCTTCTGGCGAACCAGAGCAGCGCACGGAAACGCCGTTCACCTTCCCGCCAGAGCGGTACCTATTTATCTACTTGCACTGTGATGCGCTTTCGAACTGCTAGGTGGGCAGGAGCTGGGACCAAGCAACGGGAGCTCACCCCGTCACAGGGATTCGAACCGCCGACCTTCTGATCAGCAAGCCCTAGACTCTGTAGTTTAACCCACAGTGCCACCTGGGACCCAGGCTGAGAGATAGTAATTCTCATTTGCTTTCAAGTTGGCAAGAGAGGGCACACTTGTAACTGTTGCAAAACAAGACTGCGTTTTGGCAATGGAAGACGCATGCCGCTATAAGTAACCGGGTGAACAAATCTTGCGCATTCACACATTACAGCCAAGGAGAGCCGCTTATCCTGGCTGAACACCTGAGCTCAGGAGAAATGTTTTGACTTGTTCTTGGTACTTCTTTGTATCAATTCCATAAAAATCCCAGTAAAAATTATTGCAAGAGAAAAGGGAAAAGATATTGCGTGTACCAACTGAGCCAGCACATGCAGAAACACACATTCTGCCCTGAGGCCCATGGCTTGGAAGTGGCCTGGTCCATTTTCAACCAGGTGAGAATTCTCTAGTCGGGAATCCCCCAGGTTACCTGAACCGACCCACACCTGTTTTGAGCACCAGGAGGTGCAGGGCATCGTCCCGCAGGTAGGAAGCAGCTGCAATTTCATGGGTGGGGATCCTCAGGATCAGCTCCTCATTGTCCCTCCAGGTAAGAAGCAGGCAGCGGGCCGAAAGGCTCAAGATGCTATCCTGCTCCGGGGTTGTCTTCAGAGGAAGCTCCTTCAATTGCTGCAGGAAAGGTGGAGCAAAAAGGGGGGTAGGAGCCCATTAAATGGTGCCCAGTTTCGCGTCCCTGGGAAGGACTCAGCTGTAGTCCTCCAGGCCAGATGCTCTGGACCACAACTCACATCAGCCTCTGGAGGACTCCAAGTTGGGGGAAACTGGACTATGAGGCCATCCCATCAATGCAGAAAAGCACGGGTAGGCATTGCAGGGGGTTGGACTAGATGAGCCTCGGGGTCCCTTCCAACTCTACAATTCTATGATTCTTTTACTCTCGGGGTTCCTCCCAACTCCACACTTCTATGAAATTGGCTCAGATAACTCAGGCAAGTCAGCCAAGCCACACACCACAGGGAAAGGCAGAATAGTCTCTGAGCCTAAAAATACATGCTTCACTGCTGCAAGATATGCCGATGATTGCCACCACCAAAGAGGTAGCTTCAGAAAGGGAGTAGAAGGACTGGTCCAATATGTTTTGCCAGCTGGGGTGGAGCACCTGGGATATATAGCATCCCAGGCCGGCTAAGTTATTTTGGCAGCCGAGACATGAGGACATAACTTCTTCATCCTAGTGGTTCTTTCTAGAGGCACCTGTCACAAGTCTCTGCAGGACCTCTGCATCCCTTTGCGTCCTCCCAAGCGGGCAGCTTCCGTTCCAAGCATATGACTGTTAATTGAACAACACCAAAGTGCATTGAAGTACATTGGAAGGTTACCCTTGCAGTGTCCAGTAGCTGCAGCAGCTCGTCACGGCTGGAGGGGTTCAAGGAAGTCGTTACCCAAGTCAGGTGACCTAAAAACTGGAGATAAAGAGATAAGAAGCCACGATAAAGTGGAAGAAAACTAAGGCAGGAATCTCCTAAGCGATGGTTCCATGCTGAAAGCAGAGGGGTCTACCTGGATGGATCTGTGGTGAGGAGGACAGATTGCGCAGATCCAGAACACACTTTGCGTCATTTTGGGATGATTTCGTAATTTAGGCTGTCAAATAGTTTGGAAGTTTTAATTGCATAGGAACACACAAAAAGCATGAGTTCCATAGCTGCCAAGTTTTCCCTTTTCTCGCGAGGAAGCCTATTCAGCATAATGGAAAATCCCTTAAAAAAGGGATAACTTGGCAGCTATGATGAGTTCTCACAAATGCAGAAGCAAGGGAAAAACCCTCCGCTCGAAATCCACACCGGCATAAAATATGTCACATGGCCCTCAGTTGCTGCATTGACACCAGCAAGTTTCGCACTCAGCCCCCTTGGGCACCCTCACCTTCACTTCCTTTTCCACGTAGTCGTGCAGGAGGATCTGAGGGTCGATGAGATAGTCGGGAGGGTAGAGTGGGACAGAGTGCAGGGGGCGGCGGCAGAGGCTGCTCTTGAGGGCCTGCCTTCGGGCTGCCTTTGGGAAGACCAGCCTCTTGATGGGTGACACGAAGCCCTGTTGGGGAAGCAGGCAGAAGGGGAGGCCCCATTGGTAAAGTTACAACAGGAGGGTGATGGAGAACGGGCTGCGGGTGGCCCAGATGCTGGAGATGCCCTCGTTGCAAACATGAGTCAACAGTGCAATGCAGCAGCAAAATAAGCCAATGCAATCCCAGGCGGCATAAACAGAAGTCTAGTGCCTAGTCCAGGATTCCCCAAACTTTGGTCTCCTGCTGTTGTTTGACTACAACTCCCATCATCCCTAGCTAGCAGGACCAGTGGTCAGGGGTGATGGGAACTGTAGTCCCCAAGCAGTTGGAGACCCAAGTTTGGGAAACCCTGGTCTAGATCAAGCTGGAAGGTGTGCAGAGGAGGGCGACTGAGATGATCAAGGGTCTGGAAACCAAGCCTGATGAGGAACGGTTGAAGGAGCTGGGTATGGTTAGCCGGGAGAAGAGGAGACATAGCCATCTTCAAATATTTGAAGGGGAATCACATGGAAAATAGTGCAAGCTTGTTTTCTGCTGCTGCAGAAGGTAAGGCTTGAATCAATGGATTCAAATGACAAGAAAGGAGATTCCGACTAAACATTAAGAATAACTTTCTGACACTAGGAGCTGTTTGACCGTGGACTGTGGAGCGGATTCCCTCAGAAGGTGGTGGAGATTTTCAAGCAGAGGTTGGATGGCCATCTGTCACAGATGCTTTAGCTGAAATTCCTGCATTGCAGGGGGTTGGGCTAGAATAGATAACCTTTGGGAGTCCCTTCCAACCCTACAATTCTATGATTCCGTGATGAATGCAGATGGCTCCGAGCGCTCTCTCTGCCAGAAGGCCAAATTAAGTTCTGTATCAAGGAAATAAAAAGCCTGCAGCCTAATTGAAAGCAATTTGCATATCATTGCTATTTTGCATTATTTATCTTTGCTCCTGCTACAGCAATCAATAGGAAGGAAGAGGAAATGACACCGGGCAAGGAAGCCCAGCCTCTGTCACCCCAAACAGACCCTCCTCTCACATTCCCAGAAAGCAACTAGGTAGCCCCTTCCTCTCTCCAGAGGTTTTGCCTCAGTTTCCAGCTAATCTCGTCCAGTTACACACATTAAGGGCTCATCCATATTTACCTTTCGCCCCATGCTTTCCAGGCAACAATCACACAGTAATAGAATTTATCTATATCTATAAACTATTGAAAGATACAGATCATCATAAAAAACATCTCAGCACCAGCCCTTTCCTTAAAAAGAGTCCGTGGTTTCCTCAGGTGGGCAGTAGCGACTCCTGGGGGGCAGTGGGGGATGCTAAGAGGCAGGGGGCACTAGAAGTCAATGACTATCAGACTTCGAAATCATCATATTAAATTGAATTCGATTGTTTTAATTGGATTTTGTGCAATTATTTGTCACTGCTTTGAATTTTATTGTGTTACTGTATTATCTTCCTTAGCGGGACATGCAAAGCACTCTTCCAGGTGATGCTTTCTATAGGGTAGAGGGCACAGGGGTCCCACAGCATTTTGGAGCCAAGGGGGAGGCAGCTCAAAAAAGTTTGGGAACCACTGCATTAAGAACAGTCATCACAAACAAATCGCAATGCACGTTCATTAACCGGCCGGTGTTACCCAATCTCCCTGCAAACAAATCAGGATGAATTCTCCATTGACAGGTCACCTGGCCACAAAGTGAGGTGGATGGATCCTTCAGGTGTGGGGGTTTGGAGATATGACACACACGCCTGGAGAAATTTTCCTGTGCAAAAATCTCACTGACGTGGGATCTTTTGCAGCTCCCGTTCATTTCTGTGGGGCTTCAACTGGACAACCTTATGACGGATCAGGAGGCCTCTAGACAGTTAGAGAGAAGGCAGGGGGACATTTGGATCACCTGCCTCAGGCACCCAAAAACTGCCTTCGCTTTGCCCCAAGCAAATCAATTTAACACGCTGGTCTTGGGATCGGCTGCTGCTGTTTTTCCGGCCAGGAGCCCAGGCTGCCAGCTGGGCTTCGCCTTGGGCAGCTGGAGGGGAAGTGTATCCCCAGAGGCTTCGGATGGTGCTGGATCCATGACAGGGCGAGGAAAGGCCACCCAGGCCCATCTGCTCAGGATATGGGCAGGGCGGGGGAGAAGACATCGTTGCCCCCCGCTCCTCAATTCCCAAAGAACTGCAAGCACATTTGCTTCCCTTGAAAAGATTTTGCAAGGCTCGAGATGAGCCTGGGCTGCGTCCTGGGACTTGCTGGGCCAGTTTAATGCCTGTTTGCCTCAGTCTTGGGGGAGTTCCTCTGATCATGTGCAGAGTACATCCCCCCCCAATCCCAGGGCTCCTCCACCTTGAAGGCATCTCAGCTGTGGTGAGTGACAAAATGAGACTGTCAGTGCCAGGTAAGGAAGAGCCAAGAACAGCTTTCAGGTGATTCTGAAGCAGTCTGTGGCTGAATCCCAGTTCATAGAATTACCTGCACAAACACTATGCAATAGAACGAAAGAACATAACCCCCATGTCTCTCTCTCTCTCTCTCTCTCTCTCTCTCTCTCTCTCTCTCTCTCTCTCTCTCTCTCTCTCTCTCTCTTTCTCTCTTTCTCTCTTTCTCTCTTTCTCTTTCCTTTCAACCCCATGTAAACACAACTAAAGACTCCCTCACAGATGCTCCCCCCCCCAACCTCTGTTTAAAAACCTCCAGTGAAGGAGAGCCCAAGACCGTCTGTTCCACTGCTGAACAGTTCTTTCCATCAGAAAGATCTTCCTAAGGTTTGATCGGAATCTCCTTTCTTGTAACTTCGGGTGCCTCCCTCTGGATGAGGAGAAAGCTAGTTTGCTCCATCTTCCGTGTGACGGCCCTTCAGATACTTAAAGATGGTTCTCCTGTCTCCTCCCATCCTCCTCTTTTCCAGGCTAAACATACCCAACTCCCTCAACCGTTCCTCATCAGGCTTGGTTTCCAGACCCTTGATCATCTTGGTCACCCTCTTCTGCACAGCTTCCAGCTTGTGAATATCCCTCTTAAATTGTGGTGCCCAGAAGTGGACACAGGACTCCAGGTGTGGTCTAACCAAGGAAAAATAGAGTAGGACTATTCCTTCCCAAGGTCAGGCTGGGAATATAGGCTATCTGAAGCCCTGAAAACTTGCTGCCAGCCAGTGTGAGCAGTACCAAGAGAGATGACCCAGTGATCTGATTCAGTCCAAGGCAGCTTCCTACATTCTGATGTGTAGCAGTTTGTTTCTAAAATGTGAAAGTGCTGGGCACCCATCCCAGCATCAGAGCCCTGCCACCTAACCCAAGATGGATTAAAGTTACAGGTAATTACTCGGTTTGCTCTGATGCATTGCACTTATTTTTTGCAAACCCTGGCACTCAACTTGCAGGATGAAATTCTGGGGCCAGCTCAATCAAAGCTCTGGGAGAAGCCGGATAGCAGCATGGGGCTGGGGCTGGGCAGAAAACAGTGATGGAAACGGTTCTAAAATAGATTCCGTGGCACATGGCTGTCTCCTTTCACTGCGTGCCGACAGTAGTGGCATCTTTCTTTGCTGGCTCCTCCTCCTCCTTTCTAAGGGCCGTATCCTTTTTGTGGCTTAGGGGAAAGGCTGTGTGGCGTTCGCATAGGGCAGTCGGGGTTCCCCGAATCCTTTACACAGCCCATGCCAGCCTGGTGCCTGCCAGATGTTTCGGACTACAACACATGGGAGTTTTAGTCTGAAACACCTGGACTATACACTTTGCTGCCGCACGCTCCCTTAAAAGATCCAAGGATCTGTTTTGCACCCGGGGCCACAACTCAGCCTGCCACATCAGGTCAGGTTGGAGAGCTGGAAACTGATGTGTTGTCCCTCCCACCCCACAAAGCACCCAACACCCACTTACAGAAAAGCACCCCCATACGGCATTTGCCCCCCTCCGCCCCGCACTCACCTTCTTGCCTTTCTTTGCTTCATGCTCCATGCCTCGTCCTCGCTCTGCTCCTGCCCCAGGAAGGCGGCTTTTCCTTTACGCCAGCCATCCTTTGTTTCCTCCATCCTGTTTCGGAAACTCCACCAAACGAGCGGCCCTGATGTCAAATTGCCAAGTTCCTGCCCCTCCTGGGGATTGATAACCAGATGGAGCTGCTGTGGAACAGCAAGGGGGCTCGGAGGGGCTCTTGGATGTCGGAGAATGATCCAAGTGTAGAATGGAGAGGTCCCCCCCAAAAGCTCATCCAGTCCAACCCTCAGCAATGCAGGAATCACAACTAAAGAATCCTTGCTCGGTTGCCAACCAACCTCTGTTCAAAAACCTCTGTGCAGGGGGCTGGGTGGAATAACAAGGCAGCGTGAAGTTTCTAGGTTCATCCACAATTCCTCTTGCCCTGCCACTTTCCCCCAGGGTAAACCCACTGTTTACTGCTGAATCACAGCAAATGCCAACTAGTAGGTTTTATCCGGATTGACATTTGCTCTGATTTAGTGCTAAAGAATAGGGACTCAGGTGGCGCTGTGGTTAAACCACTGAGCCTAGGGCTTGCTGATCAGAAGGTCGGCGGTTCGAATCCCTGTGACGGGGTGAGCTCCCGTTGCTTGGTCCCAGCTCCTGCCAACCTAGCTGTTCGAAAGCACGTCAAAATGCAAGTAGATAAATAGGAACCGCTACAGCGGGAAGGTAAACGGTGTTTCCATGCGCTGCTCTGGTTTGCCAGAAGCGGCTTTGTCATGCTGGCCACATGACCTGGAAGCTATACGCCAGCTCCCTCGGCCAATAATGCGAGATGAGCGCGCAACCCCAGAGTCGGTCACGACTGGACCTAATGGTCACAGGGTCCCTTTACCCTTTACCTTTAGTGCTAAAGAATGGGCTTTCTGGGAGAAAGCAAAACTGCTTGGACCTGTGGTTTCTAGGTATGGGATGGGTGGAAGTGAGGACAAGCCTGGAAACAAGAAAGACAAGTGTTTTCCAGTGGGAACAGAACACCGGTCAAGTCATAGAACTTTAGAGATGGAAAGGGTTCTGAGGGTCATCTAGTCTAACCCTCCTGCAATACAAAGGTCAGGAAGAATGGAATCTCCTGGGTGTGGGACGTACATGGAAATCATCTCTGCCGGCTGAGGCTGATGGGTACTGTAGTCCAGAACAGCTCGAGGGCACCAGGATTTCATTCAGGGACTTCTTTGAGGCAGAATGCGAGAAGGCACCGAGCCCTCGCCTCCACCCTACAACAACAGATGATTTTGTTTTTCTCTGCCGTGGGGAGAAGTGTTGGAAGTCGGCACCTCCTCTCCCCTCCTGCAACAGATAGGCGCTGTCCCTTTGTCCAGAAATGGCAACAGCTCTGAACGCAGCTGGTAACTTAGCTGTCTCTCTCTCTTTTTAATTGCTTGAAATGGCAGGAAGCCTGGACATGAGAAGCGGCAGAGAGCCAGCCAAGAGCCGGTCAGATGACAAGCGTAATCATGGCTAGTAGCCACCAAGAGACCTCTCCTGTGTTGCAGGCATCTGATCTTTGCATTAATCTGGAATAAAGGCCTGCGACCTTGCAAATGACCCCTAAGAAGGAAGACCATAAAAACAGCCCTGTCGGCTCCGGCTGAAGCCATACCATGCATTTAAAGTACCATGATACCACATTGAACAGCCGCGGCTACTAGGGTTGCCAGGCTCAATAGAGGACAGGACTTCTGTGCCTTTCATTGCCCTGCTCTCTTTTGAGTCCGGAAACCTTGAAGAGAAACCAGCAGACCCTTTGTTTAATTTCCAAGCAATGGGTCTGCTGGTTCCTCTTTAAGGTTTCCAGACTCAAAAGAGAGCAGGGCAATTAAAGGCACAGAAGTCCTGTCCACTATTGAGTCTGGCAACCCTAGCGGCTACCCCAAAGAATTCTGGGAGCTGTAGTTTGTTAAAGGTGCTAAAGAGTAACTACGGTCCCTCCTGGGTGCTACCATTCCCAGAATGGTTTAACAATCAAGCCCTCTTCGCAGGGAATTCTGGTGTTATAAGAATTTTGAGGTCATATATATATATATAATAATTGTTCATAAAACATGTACATGAATGTACAGAAACATGTCTGAAGCAGCACAGGAAAACAGGCCTGACTGACACCATTTTGACTCTCTCTGACCAGGTGTTCCTCTGCAAGGAAGAAGGGGGGTGGGGGGAACCTTCTCATTGTCTCAGGAATTAAAGTGATAATCCCTGGCATCCTGATACCTGACTGCCAGACAAAAGGGTGTGATTAACTTGGCTGGGAAACAGGGAAATGTAAATATCTCTCAATTTTGTTGATTAGGTTCTGGGGGCAGGGGGCAGGGTCCAGGGTGCTCAGATTACTGCCACCAGACCTCCCCTTTCATGATGTACCTATGATGAATCTAGGGAGGGGGGGTCTTGGGCTACACCCCTTCTGTGACATATGGATGATGCTTCTGGGGGGTGGGCTGAAACCAATTTCAAATCTCTTTTTAAGGGCAAGACATCTTTGTTTGGGGTTCCTTCCTTGTTCTCCTGTGTGAGAGGAAGGACCCTGTTGCAACAGCAAAAATAAAAGTGCCTTGCTTCGCACGTCCTGGTTTGGTCTCTGTTATTTGGTGGGCAGGAGACGCTTAAACTTTGTCTGCTTGCCAGGATACCTGGACTCTTCCTGGGTCAAGGATCCACTTAATTCTAGGGCCGTGTAGCTCTGCAAAATTTTTACAACAGTTTGGCGACCACTTCGGGGACCCAGTTTTGCCTTGAGCTCCGGGTTCACTGAGGAAGGGGAGCCCAGCGCGCCCTTGCCTCTTTTGCAGGGGGGTAAACCAACCTCAGGACCCGAGGCACTTGGTAGTAATTGAGAGTCCAAGCGGGACCCCCAGGACGAAGCAACGTTTAAAGGGACAAGGCTGTTTTTTTTTAGGAACCAGTTGGAAGCTGGAGACAACGGGATTCGACTGAAAGGATCGGTCGTGAGTATTAAAAGGGGACACCTTGGGTGAGCTAAGAACCACAGCAACTAAAAATCTATTTCTCCACTTGGACTATCCTTTTCTACTCTCCTCTTTGGACCTTAGTTGCAGCAAGGCTGCCAGGCACAGTTACAGAGTAGAACTGAGGTCCCGGGCAACAGTCTTTACGTTAAACGCAGAGCTTAGAAAGACTGTCCCAGCTCCCTTCTGCCAAACTGAGCAGAAGTCTGAGCAAACTGTCGCTTTTCTACCAATCTGGGAATCTGGCTATCCCAGCTCTGTTTCCTATTCCTCTGCTCTTAATCTTCGGGTGAAGACGCCCCCCTGCCACGGCGACCCTTGTTGGGTAGGACCCGTGACCAGGGAATGCAAGTGCGCCTGTTCCTTTCTACTCTGTATTCCTCAGTTCCGACCTGACATTGCGTAGGCAAGCGTTCAGTAGGACCTGAGTCTAGTGTGTAAGAGGCAGGGAAGTTGCTGTGGAACCCTCAGGCAATTGATGACCAGTGGGAGGGTTCCAATAGGGTTTTAGCTGCACCAGGCCGCCTAGTAGTTAGTGCACGCGAACGGCAGGCAGGAACACCACTAGGACGTGGGGGTGAGTCATAGACTCGGGAAGTTAAGAGTGTCCAGGAACAGGGTCGGGGACCCAGAACTGCAGTATAAAAAGACAGAAGTAAAATGGGTGCAACCCACTCTAAGGAATTCCTTTCCCAGACTCCCAACCGAGGCAAAGCACAACTGAGGCTTTGCTCCGGTAAGGACTTTGAGGATGAAAGTCCACTCCAATTCGTTCTCTTAAATTGGCATGAAATCCCCGGGGCGGACAAGCTTGAAGGGAACCAATTGCAAAAACTTTGTAAGAAAAAAACATAGGGTCCGATTTACTATGGACCACCCAGATGAGGGGAAATGGCTACCAGGAGGTTCCTTTAACATACAGTGAATCTCCGCTTTAAAATTAACCCTGGTGAACTCTGAATGGGAAAAGTTTTGTGAGGAATCCTGCAAAGTATGTTATGGTATAAAATTATATATGTTTGCATGTTACATGTTGTCTGTGTTGTCTGTTACGTGTATGTGCGTCTGTTCCTTGTGTCTGCTATAGATAGTTGTTTCCTTTAAAGTAAATGAGAGATATAATCCAGGTTTAGGAAATTAGGGGTTTGTGTTTAAAATTTGGCCATGACACCCACAGACTGCCTTTTTTAAAGCATGCATAGTTTAAAATAATATAAAAATTAAGGCAAGCTTGCTTAAATAATCTTATGTAAGGGCTTGATCAACCCAAAAACATGGCAAATATTTAAAAGAGTGGAGGTAGTGTGTAAAGGTTTGTTTTAAAGAGGCTGTAGAAGGCCATTGTTTCCTCTCCAAAAGTAAAAAGAGGGGGCAGGATGAAGGAAAATAACGAGCTGTAAGTTTAAAAATGCTTGCTCAATGCTTTGAAAATATTTTAAACTTGAAAATGTTCATAAACTCCAGCTATAAGTGGATAAGAGATGTACTCAAGGTTTAGAATGTTATGGGGTGTGTTTAAATTGGCTACAACATCCATAGACTGCCTTCTTAAGTGTGCATAGTTAAAACTGCCAACTTGTTTAAATTTCTAGTATAGAAACAATGTTGAACCGATCAATCTTAAACATTATAAATATGAGAATGAGGTGTGCAAATGTTTGTTATTGAGAGAGGCTCCAAAGGGGAGTCTTTCTCCAAGTGACTAGATGAATATTGACTAAAGGAAAATTGAACAGCTATTCCAATAAAGGTGATTTGTTTGTCAAAGGTAGAGCTTCCATAGCCAGGAATTGTCTATCTGAGTCTAGTTTTAACTTCAATTGTGTTGGACAGAAGGGTTATTGTTGGGCTCCTAATATCAGTCTCTTAAGAAAAAAACAACTCATCTGCTCAAGGGTTCTGTATAAAGTTGGTATTTTCATTCAAATCTTGTGAATCCTGTATCTTAGAGGGTTAGACTAAATGACCTCAGGGTCCCTTCTAACCCCCATTTTAGAGCTATGTGAAAGGCAATGTGTCTGATGTGGTGATGGGTTGAAATTCAGCCCAGCTCTGCTTTCTGGCAAGGAAAGATTATTGGTTTTCAGAGTTGGAACAAGAGTGTAATTGTTTTTTTTATGGAGTGATTATATAAGTTTTTATCACGTTGTCTATTAAGGTTTAAAGTTTAAGCACATATGAAAGTCTTGAACATTTCCCAATCTTTATCCAATCTTAAGGTTTGCTAAAGGCTTCTATATAACGTTGGTACTTTTAATCTTCCCCTTCCTTATTTTTCCCTTAGTACACACATGTGCTTCCGTGATAGGGCATAGCCTGTGTTTCCTTCCCAGTCAGGCGTCTGTACTCAAATGTATGTGTATCCTAAGGGCAGTGATAGTGTTGAGATCCCCATATTTCAGAAGGGGGGGACTAGATTACTCAAGATCCCTTCCAACCCTTTCCAAACTTAGAAAAAGGAGGGAGAGAAAATGTGTTTGTAAGCACTGAAAAGTGAGTTTAAACCCTGGTGGTATAGTGAAATGGCCTGAATTCAGTCAAGCATTACTCTTTGGTGGAGAAGGATGGAAAGATAGATTTTTAAAGTTTGGCATGAAGAGTTTGAGGTGCCATTCAGAAAGAGGTAGAGATGGTATATCATGCATTGAAAATGAATGTCTGGTGTTATTTTTTCCACCATATTGTCAGCTATTTTTTTTAACTGCAAAACTCCAGCCAACAGTTCAAGTAAATAAAGGGCCAGAAAATTTTGTCTGGAATTGGTAAGGCTGAAAATCAATGAGAATGCAAAGGATTTTATGAATTCTGGCTCTATGGCCATATTACCCATAGATAAAGGGGCAGAGAATTTAGTCTGCCATGGCTGTAATAAATTAATTAAAAACAAACAAACAAACGAAAACATTTGCAATTACGAATTCACCCCGAACCCTGTAGATAAAGGGGGCAAATCAAGATTTATTTTGCCTGGGGTATGAGGTGTTTATTTGGTGACTTCATTAGGACTTTAATCTGACCCAACTTTTATTGCAGCTTCCAAGTTAGTTTAAGGTTTATAAGCCTGCTTCTTAAGCAGCAAGAAACAAGAAACAATGTATCAAATTGTATTAGGACTCCAAACAAGGAAAAAGAATTTAAACTGGCTCTGAAAAAAAAAACACTGCTATGTTTCTATCTTTTGTTTGAAATCTAACCCTACTTTAAAATCTACTCTTTCCCCTTCCCTTCCTTTATTCAGATGGTAATGTTGTCAAGAGGTACAGCACTTTAAAAAAAAAAAAAAAGGTATAATAGACTGCCGAATCATGAACTCTGTACATGCACAGAGGCTATGTCAGCTTGAAGAGGAAAATAGAGGAGAAAAAGGAGGTTTAAACTAAGGGGCGAAAAGGTTATAATCTGCTCATGAAATATTATTCAAATTTCTTAATGTAAAGCTTTGAACCACTGAGGGAAAACAACCTCATGTATGTTACTGGTCCATCAAAGTTAAATGGTTGCCAAGTTTCAAAATCTTAACATGCCAGATTCTTTCCACAGGTATAAATAGCAGAGTACTACTATAAGTCTGTCTCTTGAGTAGTTTATAAATTAATTAAGAGGTTCAAGGTTATGCTTTGCACATGAAACTTAAATTTAAATTTCTTTATGTAAAAATAAATAAATAGATAAAGAACCATTGAGAACCATCAACTGTTTAGAAGCTGCCAATTCCAGTTCAACATGCAAAACTCTGTAGATTTTAGGAACATTTCCTGACTGATTTTCACATGAAATAATTTTCCCTTTCCAGCAGGATACTGAGATTCAGTGTGCAGAGAAATTCTTTCAGAACCTTAATGCAAAATTATCTCCCAATGGGGGGGGGGACGCCACCTAAACAAGCCCCCTCCACACTTGGAAATTCATAGAAAATTGCTGTCTACCAGTTGACAGACTATGCAAACAAAAGGCTCCATTTCTTTCCTAGCAGGTACTCAGGATGGATACTTATCTCTCATTTGCATTTCACCCCGAAGCATTACCCTATGTTAATATAACCCTCCCTTTTCTAATGTAGCAATGATTGAGTGTTTTGCCAATTCTTTTCTTCCACAGCAAAAAAAAAAAAAAGTGAGGAGTGAGGAGATACAAACAGTAATTTCATTTCTCTTTGGCGCTTCTCTTTAGCTTATAAATAATCTGCTTCCATTTATTAAATCAGTTTTTCCATTATGTCTATGAAATTATTCTAACAATAACCAGGTATTGTTTTGTGACTGTATTTTGTCAGGTAGTCTTGCCTGAGTATTTCTTATTATGATGAATTTCAAAGCTTTTTCCGTTATTTTACCATTTTTCCATCTTAATTGGATATTTCACCTTCAGATCTTTAAGGTTCCTCTCCAATTTATAATGTCTTTGTATTATTTAATGATAATTCTTTTTTTAAAAAAATCTGATATCTTTGTGTCAAGTCCAATTTCATTTGAAAAATTGTTGTGTGAGTGGTAATCTAAATTTTATTGTTTTATTTTTGTATCTTTTTTTTTGGTATTTCTACTTTTTCTTTCTGTACATACAAATGTAGCATCTAACTCATTCTTTCCTGTAAATAATAATAATAATATTAATCCCTTTCAAACAAGATACGTGAACCTCAAAGAGAATTCAGAACCACATAAGGAAAATGTTAATAACTTATCGATTGTGTCCTAATTAACAAAATTTTTGTCCTTTGTTTCCTCCACAGCCAAACTAGGTGAAGTAAATTAAACTGACTGAGCAGACAATAACAGCAGTAATTAAATATGAATGATAATAATAATATTTAGATGAATAAAATGCTTAACTATGATCTTATATTCTTTGCAGCTTCCCAAGAAGAAATTTCTAGAATATTCTCCCCTTTCTTGACTTTATCATTATTATACTATTTATTATTATTATTTTTTAACTAATTATATCTTCAGACCCCAACCCCCTGCAGGCCTATTTTCAAAAGGATGTTTTACAGGAAACCAAATTGACATTTTATCTCTTTGATCACAACCTAAGAAGGAGGACCTAGAAAGCTATAACGTTTCAGCAAGGTTTAGAAGTGCTGGCATAGAAGTACTGTTAACTTCCTCCCAGTGACTCGAAGGCAGACAAGAAAACCCCCTTGTTGGAGATACATGCAAAAGCAGCAAGAATTATCTCAAGTTCACCTGATTGCCTCAAGATATACAAGTGGCGTATAATTAATAATTTGAAGGTTTTGTGCATTATGTGTTATATAGGAACACTGAAATGTGTCAAATGACTTTGGGACAAAGGGGGAAAGTGAATTGCAAGGACATTCTCTCTCCTTGACCTCAAGACTCTGTGCCCTAGGATTTAAAAGCAGCCGGAATTGTCTCAAGATCATGATGGCCTCAAGACATACAACTGATATATGATTATGTTTTATGTTGTGTGATATTCGACAGAAACATTGAACTATGTCTGACAGTATGTTATTTCCACAAGGAGGGGGGGTGAACCAATTTTGTGTTTAATTGTTTTTTTATGTTTAATGTATAGTGTCCCAATGATTTTTTTTGTATTATTGTATGCCTTTTAAAGGATCAGGATATTGCATAGTCCAGTATTTAGATTAGATCAACTTATGACCACGTTTTCTTGTCCCACCTGGCACTCTGCAGTGTGCCAGCCTTCTTACACAATTTTAGATTGTTTTAAATCATTTTACCAAGAATAAGCCCCAAGATCCATGAAACACCAGATAAATGAAGGTATTTATGTCTTGATTTAACAGGAATGATCCCTTTTAGAGTTAAATTTGACTAATTTGGACATGTTTTATGGGGCTGTATAAATTCTAATTGGGTCAGTTCTAATTGGGCAAGTGTATCCAAGGTGCAAGTAGCTTTCTTCCTTTAAGAGCAACTGGGCAACTCCCTACAGTGCAAGGCCAGAGCCTATAATAAAGGCCCATAGGAAGCCCAAGGCAAAGGCATCTCTCTCATGACATGTCCAAACCTGTGGCAGCTATGGGGGGTGCCAGGCGACATGGTCAATATGAAAGCCCTAAGGGGATTCACCAGGGATTGTTGCTGTTGTGCCACGATGGAGGTGTGCAACCAGAGGAGAGCTAGCTTTTGACACCTGAAGAACACACAAAAGGGTAAACAAACAAACTGCACTTTCCAGTCAATATTGGTGGACCATCCTGTTAAATGAAATACGTAGACCATTTTTGAGAAATGCTTCTCCCAAAGTACTAAAACAACACATCTGGTTATTCTTTTGTGGGGCAACAATTTTTAAGAAAAATTATAGCCCCAAATGGGGGATATTGTTATAAGAATTTTGAGGTCATATATATATATATAATAATTGTTCATAAAACATGTACATGAATGTACAGAAACATGTCTGAAGCAGCACAGGAAAACAGGCCTGACTGACACCATTTTGACTCTCTCTGACCAGGTGTTCCTCTGCAAGGAAGAAGGGGGGTGGGGGGAACCTTCTCATTGTCTCAGGAATTAAAGTGATAATCCCTGGCATCCTGATACCTGACTGCCAGACAAAAGGGTGTGATTAACTTGGCTGGGAAACAGGGAAATGTAAATATCTCTCAATTTTGTTGATTAGGTTCTGGGGGCAGGGGGCAGGGTCCAGGGTGCTCAGATTACTGCCACCAGACCTCCCCTTTCATGATGTACCTATGATGAATCTAGGGAGGGGGGGTCTTGGGCTACACCCCTTCTGTGACATATGGATGATGCTTCTGGGGGGTGGGCTGAAACCAATTTCAAATCTCTTTTTAAGGGCAAGACATCTTTGTTTGGGGTTCCTTCCTTGTTCTCCTGTGTGAGAGGAAGGACCCTGTTGCAACAGCAAAAATAAAAGTGCCTTGCTTCGCACGTCCTGGTTTGGTCTCTGTTATTTGGTGGGCAGGAGACGCTTAAACTTTGTCTGCTTGCCAGGATAACTGGACTCTTCCTGGGTCAAGGATCCACTTAATTCTAGGGCCGTGTAGCTCTGCAAAATTTTTACAACACTGGGAATTGTAGGTCTCCTAACAACCCTCAGTGCCCTTAACAAACTACAGCTCCCAGAATTCTCTGGGGGAAGCCACGACTGTTTAAAGAGCACATCACTTCCCACAAGCAGGAAGTAAAGGCAAGAGAGTTCCCGGCAGCTGGGAGTCAGAGGGGCTTGTCCAAACTTGGCTTGACCATAAGTTGCAGAGGTGATTTGAATCCAAGATTTCTGGGCATCATTCTCATCGACGTTACCCTCAGCCAGAACCAACCTCACATTTTTTTGTCTAGTGACTTTGGATTTCCCAAAACGGGCAAATCCACCCCCCGAAGGAAAACCCACACTACCTTTTCATGCAGTACATACTTAAACTATAGATCTCACTTGCATAGGAGGAGGGGACAGGAGAGAGGCTGCTAGTCGAGCAGCAATGCTTCCGAATGCCATCTGCTGGAAAGCCCCGAAGGAGAGAGGGCTCTTTCCTACAGGCATGTGGCTGTCCCATTTGAGAACAGGATGCTGGACTGGGTGGGCCATTGGTCTGATCCAGCAGGCTGTTATGTTTTTATGTACTGCCCCCCCTTGCATTCTCTTCAGTTACGGTGGAACCAGAAAGATCTACACCCTGTGGGGGGGGGGCAGAGAATCCAGAGTGGAAGGGAACAGAGGACCCTTTTCTGCTTCTCCACTTTCAGAGACCCGCTTAAGACAGAGTGGAAAGTGGGGGAGCATGGCTTTGATTTTGAAAGAGAATGGAGGTTTGTTTGTGGAGGGCTCCTTAAACCTTGTTAAAACTTCTGAGCACATTGAAACTCTGAACGCCTCTGCAAGCAGCTGTTTGGGTCTCTTAGGTCTCTAAAGAAGCAACACTGAATTGGCTGTTTGGTTTGTGGAGCTGCGGGCTGCATTTAGGATCCTGCTTGCACTTAGGATCCTGCTTGCGCGTGTCACAGAATCATAGAATCATAGAGTTGGAAGAGACCACAAGGGCCATCCAGTCCAACCCCCTGGCAAGCAGGAAACACCATCAAAGCATTCCTGACATATGCCTGTCAAGCCTCTGCTTAAAGACCTCCAAAGAAGGAGACTCCACCACACTCCTTGGCAGCAAATTCCACTGCCGAACAGCTCTTACTGTCAGGAAGTTTTTCCTAATGTTTAGATGGAATCTTCTTTCTTGCAGTTTGAATCCATTGCTCCGTGTCCACTTCTCTGGAGCAGCAGAAAACAACCTTTCTCCCTCCTCTATATGGCATCCTTTTATATATTTGAGCATGGCTATCATATCACACCTTAACCTTCTCTTCTCCAGGCTAAACATACCTAGCTCCCTAAGCCGTTCCTCATAAGGCATCGTTTCCAGGCCTTTGACCATTTTGGTTGCTCTCCTCTGGACACGTTCCAGCTTGTCAGTATCCTTCCTGAACTGTGATGCCCATAACTGGACACAGTACACCAGGTGAGGTCTGACCAGAGCAGAATACACTGGTACTATTACTACCCTTGATCTAGATGCTATACTCCTATTGATGCAGTGCAGAATTGCATTGGCTTTTTTAGCTGCTGCATCACACTGCTGACTCATGTCAAGATCCTAGATCCTTTTCACATGTACTGCTCTCAAGCCAGGTGTCTCCCATCCTGTATTTGTGCCTTTCATTTTTTTTTTTTTTGCCCAAGTGTCAACCTGCCCTCAGATACACTGCTTAGGAACACTGAGGTTCACCTTTAGCCATTGTGGCCCTCAGTCATCAGAGTCAAGTGCATACCAAAAATTTAGCTTTGTGCAATTAAAATGGATTGAAGCACTTTAGCAAGCCCTCCATTCCCCAAATGGGCATTTTGGAGTTAGGAAAGCAATGTCAAGATGCACTGAAAAGTGTGGGATGAATGAATGATCAACAAGAAGTTGTACCAGGAGAAATGCTCATTGTAGTATGACCTCCCCACAAACAAATCAGAATAAATGCTCAATAAACACTGGGTAGAGCAGTGTTTCTCAACCTTTTTTGGGCCACGGCACACTTGTTCTATGAAAAAAAATCCCGCGGCACACCAACTCTGTGCCGCCCTATATTTAGTTTAGTTTGGAGGGGAGACGTAAAGCATGCCACTGAAGAACTGCTGCGCGGTAGCCAGGCGGACCCACCAGGCGCAGAGCCTGCGGAGCAAGCGGGGACACGTTAGATGGCACGCACAGACCCCAGGCGGGCAGACACGGGCGCGCAGCTGCCGCCGCCTCCCTCCCAGCCGCCCCAGGCAGCCGCCGCCGTTCTGGCCCGGCGAAGGGAAGCCCTGCGCAGCCTTCCCCGCCTGCCTCCTCCTCCCCAGGCGGCGGCGGCGCCCTCTCTGGCCTCCGGCTGGATGCCGACTCTAAATTTTGCCGCGATGTGCGGCGACGAGAAGGGTGATTTGCATTGTCACGTGCCTGGCGGCCGCCAATAAACAGCACTGACCCGCCAGAAAGGAATCCGGCCGGGTCACGACGCGGGCGCTCGCCTCGCGTCGTGACCCGGGCGGCTTCCTTTCCGGCGGGTCAGCGACGTGACAATGCAAATCGCCCTTCTCGCCGCGGCACACTAGCCAGCGTCTCGCGGCACAGTAGTGTGCCGCGGAACACCGGTTGAGAAACGCTGGGGTAGAGTATAATCTCCCTGCAAGTTTTCTGCAAACAAATCTGGGTGAATTGTCAATAAAGAGGTTGTCCAGAGTCGTTGTCCCCCCCTCCGGAGTCTGATCTGTTTTTAAACCATCTAAGTGAGTGATTCTCATCATATCCTGTGTCAATGAGTTCCACAAGTGGATTGCATGCTATGTTTTGCAAGCTATTCCCTAATGGCAATTAGAAGTGTGGGTGCCCTGCAGAGGAGAAGAGAAAGCAGCAAGAGGGAGAAGAAAGAGCCACACCAAGGCAGGCTTTATTGAAATGAATTTTAATATCATGTTGCAGCAGAATTAAAAATATACAAAAAGTTTGTGGTATACAAAAGAGTCTCAGAACAGATCCTCGGCTCCTCCCGCCCACCCGGCATGTGTCTGCGTGGGAGAGTCAAGAGAAGAAGGAGGCATTTGATGTATGTACAGAACGTGGTGGAGAGGACCAGATCCCAGGAGGGCGGAGGGAGAAGGGGAGGGAGGCATGGATGGGGAGGCGGGAATGTGTCCATGTGGGGTCCTCCGCCCCTCCTCCGTGGTCAGCGGCTGGCCCGTCAGCCAGTTTCTTGGCCTGGCATAGATCAGAGTGGCCCCGCCAAAAAGCCTAAACAGGGCTCTGGATTCTAAAACAGGTTTTCCTTGAGCATCATAACTCCATAGAAGATACTGAATGGCTCTTATCTCAGAACATCACAGCCACAGAGAGTCCTTGTCCTCCCTTTCCTCTTTTTTAAAAGTCTGATCTGACAGTCCTGCTCCTAATTTGCACCAGTGTAAGCCAGGAGTTCAGCATCCTCATTTTGAAAAGTGTGTGTGTGTGTGTGTGTGTGTGTGTGTGTGTGTGTGTAAAGCACCTCTGAAGACACACCTGCCCTGCCCCTCACCCCAAACCAGTGTTTCTCTTAAAAAGCAAAGCCGCTCTCCTTCCCCCTTCCACACGTGCTACCATTTCCAGTGAGACCTAAATCTATACAGAAGCACCCAGGTTCAAAATTCGGCACGTCAGCCTTCAACCTGGGCCAGAAATCCTCGTTTCTGGGTTGCACGGTGGCCTTTAACTGGGGAGAGAAGGCTTAAGAGCGAAGCGAAACAAGGTCTGGTTTTTTAAAAATAGATTTCCTCATGGATACGATGCACTCTGGAGAGGGGGACCCCGCTCTCCCTCTTGTGGGGATCGCGGTATCATCCCTCGTTCAGGATCCAGGTAACGGCAAAACGTACATTTTTCAAAGGTTTCATTCTCTGTTTAGTTGAGTCAGCCCTATTTTCAACTTCCAAAAACAGTAACGGAAAAAGTTGCGAACGATGGGAGTTGGTTTTTTCTCTCTCCAAAGCTCCTTGGCGACCCATGATCCCGACTGATTCCCCAGCTGCATCCTGTAATCTCAGATGGATGTTCCAACATGGCAATAATAATAATTTTATTATTTATACCCCGCCCATCCACCTGGGTTGCTCCAGTCCATCTGCAGATCTCCCCCCCCCCACAACACACACTTGTCCCAGGTCAAGGAGAGCTGTATGGCAGAGCTACAGAGACTCGGTATGGAAGGGGGACCCCCTCAGCCTGGGGAGAGAGGGGGGGATGCTATTGTGTTCTCCTTTTAATCTCCCTTCCATCACTGCCTTTTGCATGTAGAGACCCACACCAAACTCACGCACCTGTACACATCATCAGGGGGAGAAGATGCTGGCCGGCTGCAGGAGTGTCTGTTTGGGATCTACTCTGAGATTATTGCAAAGGTTGAGAGAGCTCACAGCCCAGAGGCTGAGAAGACCGTGGCGAGAGTGCATAGAGAGTAGACCCCCCCCCCACTCCTTTTGCCAGCAAAAGCTCCCCCATGTAGAGGATGCTGCAGAGATGCTGTGCATCTTAAAAGAATGGCTTTGCCCGGCTCTCGGAGGCTCCCCCAGCCCTTCTGAAAGACCCACAGAAGGTCGTTTCAAGGTCATTACTAATCACGCCATTTTCTCCACAAGGAGAGGGAGAAAAACACACACACACATTCATGCTCAGGACTGTCCAGTCCTTCATGTTCCCCATCCCAGAAAGGCCCGGCAAGCAGAAGCTTCAGTCCCTATCAAAACCCATAGCCATTATGGTGAGGGGGGCAGCTGGGCGCCCAAGAGATGTGTCACCAGGGGAAATGGTGCCTTTGGTTTGGGTGACAAGGGCCATGTAGCACCAGATACCTAAAGCTGCATTGGTTGTTCTTTCCGTTTCAGCCCTCCTGAATTTCTGGTGGTGGTGGTGGTGATGAAGGCGATGGTGATTTGCCCGTCCAAAACCATCCCCTCAACAGAACAAGTAGCATTGCGGAGACTTTACATTTGCTGCATTTTAAGAACCAGCCTGGCTGCGCTAAGCATCCCAAGTGCTTAGAAGGGCTACTATTTACTTAAAGGATTGGTGCCTGAGTGTGCTATTTTTCCTCTTCCCTCCCTGTTCCTTTTCCCTTTTGTGTCATGTCTTTTCAACTGTAAGCCTGCAGACAGAAGCTGAAACTCCAGGAACACAGGGGGTTGCCTTAAACTTTGTTGTTGTTGTTTAGTTGTTTAGTCGTGTCCAACTCTTCGTGACCCCATGGACCAGAGCACGCCAGGCACTCCTGTCTTGCACTGCCTCCCGCAGTTTGGTCAAACTCATGTTCGCAGCTTCGAGAACACTGTCCAAACTAAGTTGGAACAATGGTCTTTCTAGCTCAGTATTGTCAGCAATGGCTCTCCAGGAGGACTCTCTCCCTGCCCCACATAGGGAGGCCAATGGGGCCTGACCCAGAGACCTTCTGCATGCAGTGCAGATGCTCTGCAGCTGAGCTACTTCCCCTCCTCAGAAAGAGTGCAGAATCCTGCCCTTTCAAATTGGACCCGTGGCAAGACCTCAGACCAACAACTGCACATCTCAGGCAAAAGACCTGTGGGCAAAAGACCAGACCACCAAGAGCTGGTCCAATTCACCAGGCAGGTCACAAGGCAGGCAGGAGACAATGATGGGTGGCACCAGCCTTGCAGAGGAAGCATTTCTGATAGATGCTGCCAGGTGGCCTTTTAGGCACCTCTTTGGATCAACAGGATACGAACAGCAGGAATCAGCAGCTTCAGAGGAATGCTAAGGTACAAAAAAATAATCTGGGGGCCGGGGAAGTAATATGGGGGAGTGGAGGAACCTCCGAAAACAGCCTCTTGAGGACCAAGCATGCTTAGGAAAGGGAGTGCTCACTGATGCTTGCCGGTGGGGTGGAGGGACAGAAAATCAGGAGGGGAAAGGAATGGAATGGAGTCATATGCAGGAGGGCACAGCTGGCTGGCTGGCACAGTGAATGGGACCGCCCCATACTGCAGGTTCCATTTGCTTTTATGACTACATGGCCTGATATTGCTTCCTTCTTGCTGACCCAATAGAGTCTCGGTTCCTAGGGAGCGAAATCAAGCTAGGCTGCTAAGGAAGGTGCAGGCAGGCAGCTGTGATCCGATTCGGAGCTATGCTCTGGACCTCGTTTTCAGTGCCAGGTTTCAGCCCTTAGATTGGAGCCCTTGGAGAGCTCCCTGGATCCTATGCCAAATCCCTTTCCCGATAATTGTGTAACCACAACCAGCCCCCCCCCTACACTGCCCTTAACACGCACAAGAGGATAAGCCAATGACTTTAGCCTTCCTTCTTCAGACAGAACCAGGGGAAGCTGGTTCACTTGGGCTGCACCCAGAAGTTCTAAGACATCTAGTGGAAGTCTGGAGCACAGCAATGGCAGCCGCCAATCAAACCGTCACCAAGCTGCCAAACACACGACCGAGCAAACTCCTTTGCCAACCTGGCGCCCTCCAGATGTTTTGCCCTACAGCTCACACCAGCCCCATCCAGAAGTTTGTTTCCTTCGCACCTCGGTTAAAACTGTAAGCCCTTTTGCTATTTTTAAATACCCCCATCTGCTTGGTGGTGTCCCACTCGCATGGATGGAAGTGAACTTTCCCTCACTGGAAGATTCAAAGCAGAGGTCAGGCGGGCATCTGTCAGGGATCCTTTCGCTGCGATTGCAGGGGGTTGGACTAGATGGCTCTTGAGGGACCCCTTCCAATTCGACCATCCTATGATTCCGTGGTGGCAAGGAAGCCACCGGCCCCATCACAAAGCTCCAGCTGGGTGAGCCCTCCCAGGACGCTGCCCTATGGCACCATGGAACTCAGTGAGATGGGAAGCTGCTGAACCAGACCATTGGTCCATCCAGGTCAGTGTTGGGCTGCCAGTGGCTCTGCAGGGCTTCAGCCAGAGGACTTTCCTAGACCTACCTGGCAATGCTGCTGGAGATTGAACTGAAGGAGCGCCTCCACCCCCATTGTTCTGCCCGGACACTGAGGTCCAGCACCGAGCGCCTTCTGACGGTTCCCTCATTGCGAGAAGCCAAGTTGCAGGGAACCAGGAAGAGGGCCTTCTCGGTGGTGGCACCCGCCCTGTGGAATGCCCTCCCATCAGATGTCAAAGAGAAAAACAGCTACCAGATTTTTAGAAGACATCTGAAGGCAGCCCTGTTTAGGGAGGCTTTTAATGTTTAATTGTTTTATTTCATTTTTCTGTTGTAAGCCGCCCAGAGTGGCTGGGGAAACCCAGCCAGATGGGCGGGGTATAAATAATAAATTATTATTATTATTATTATTATTATTATTATTATTATTAGTGGGGCTTCCTGCATGAAAAGCAAGAGTTCTGCATCTGAGCTATGACTCTTATACTTTCTTGGAAGGAAAGAACCTGCCGCAGCCTTAGCCTTTACTAGCTTAGCTGAGTGATCTCCAAAGTGGCTTATATAAACTGGACTAGAGGTCTCAGTGCAAGTCAGGCAGGCACAAAAAGCCCAGGGCCCAGAGGAGGGCTAGATCTTCCATCAGGACCAGCATCTGCCCCTGGCATCGCCTATAGCTCCAGAGAACACAAGAAGAGTCTACTGGATCAAGCCAATGGCCCATCTAGTCCAACATCCTGTTCTCACAGTGGCTGAACAGTTGCCTATTATGGGAAACCAGCAAGCAGGATCCAAGCACAAGACCCCTCTCCCCTCCTGGGGTTTCCAGCAACTGGTATTCAGAAGCATTGCTGCTGCCAACCGTGGAGGCAGAGCAGAGCCCTCCTGGCTAGTAGCCATAAAGGCATCTTGCTTGCCTCCTGAAGAAGAGGGCAAACTTTGTCTGCTGCTCTCCTAACAGGTGGGGAACACACAAGCCTGGAACACACAGGTTATTCCACAATCACGCCACCCGTTAGCCCTCCGTTCTGTTTCCACATTGCTGCTGCTGCTGGATTTTAGAGCCAGCCTTTCAGATCCTTTCCCAGTCCCGAAATAGCCCTAGCAGCAAGGAAGGCTCCCTGATAGCCGAGACTCAAAGAGTAGAGCAACAGGGACAAGACTGTCCCTTTCAAACGGCCCCCTTTGTCTCGGTGCCTTGGCAGGCGTTGGGGGCCTCAGCTGCACCTTGTAGGAGTCGGATGGCACGGGTTCCGATCTGCCACAGAAGCTGGGAATGCTTTGCTAATTGCCCCGTCCGAGCTGTGCATGGGAAGATGGCATGATGGCACAGGCTGTTCAGGGGAGGGAGAATGCAGGGAAGACCCCCCCTCTCTCCTCCCTTCGAGGGGCCCTCCCTGCTGCTGCTGCTGGTAGTGGGTGCTTCAATGGAAACTGCTAATCACAGCCTGAGGTAGATAGTTTTTCACATTGGGCGGAAGCAAAGCGATGGGCAACCGTTTTCAGCTGAGCTGGTGAAACAAGGTGGGAAATGGGAGCAGAACGGATCCGGGCCTTTTGCACAGCCGTCGTTCTTGCAGGGAGGTTTGAGGTGGGGCCAGGGGTCTCTCTCCCTCTCTGCAACATATCCTCTTCGCTTTTCTCTTCCTCCTATCGCTGCCCTAGCAGCTGCAGATAATTTTGCGGTAAATGTAGCACCAGGGGACTCTAAGCGGCTGCTGTGTAACTGCCCTTCGGTCTTGCACAGTTAAAGGCAGGGTCATGTGCATTCCATGCGCCTGAACCACGGCAGTGCAGAATTTAATATTGGCCCTAGGATGCGAGCGCTCCAGAACAAGTTTCTAGCCCTTATAGAACCCAGAGATAAACTCGGAAACGGCTGCGCAATGGTTGGTGGCATCTCAGGGGCTGAGTGGGTTCGAGTGCTCTCCATATCCCCATCAGAACCAATGGTTCCTATTTACATAATCTATCCACATCACAAAATTCAAGTTAGTTCATCACAGAAATATGGATGCACTGAGCACTGAATCTACAAGGCTTGGTTAGAGCTGGAGACTAATTTTCTAATCCAGTTAAGGAAAGCTTTAGAGAAAATTCAAATGGTCTGGACGATCAAATTCCACACCTAGCGAATGCCCAGGGGGGTCCCATCCACAATTTTGCCCACATCGCTTAGTAATTTGGGTGGGAGCTTTTGTCAGCAGTAGGACTGACGGACAGTTTCTAAAAATATCCCGCTCACCCTCCAAAGCCTCGGCAGCAAAAAAAGCACAAAAAGCGAACAAAAAGCACAGCCACTCATTCCACATTCTTCCTTCCCCCTCAGCTGCCAATGCTAGACAAGTTGCGGATATCACTCCACTCTTGACATGTGCGTGGACGATTTAAATGATGCTCCGATACACGCTAGCAGACACAGGGAGGCCAGTCCCATCACTGCCTAGCCTAGACCTAAGGATGCTTAATCATGTATGTGGCCTTTACCAAGGATGACACAGGTCCAATAGGAACCCAAAGAGCAAGGTTAGCACTTTGCAATCAAATCAAATTAGTTCCTTTTAAGATCTCTTAAGGGACTCAGGTGGCACTGTGGGTAAAACCACTGAGCCTAGGGCTTGCTGATCAGAAGGTCGGCGGTTCGAATCCCTGTGATGGGGTGAGCTCCCGTTGCTCGGTCCCAGCTCCTGCTAACCTAGCAGTTCAAAAGCACGTCAAAAATGCAAGTAGATAAATAGGAACCGCTACAGCGGGAAGGTAAACGGCGTTTCCATGTGCTGCTCTGGTTTGCCAGAAGCGGCTTTGTCATGCTGGCCACATAACCTGGAAGCTATACGCCAATAATGCGAGATGAGCGCGCAACCCCAGAGTCGGTCACGACTGGAACTAATGGTCAGGGGTCCCTTTACCTTTACCTAAGATCTCTTACTCTTTTTCCCACTCCCTGCTGAGGTTCATATCAGTCTGGCCATGTCCTTTCACCTAGTTTTTGTTTTTATTTTTCTGACAAAGAATGCTTAAGTATGTGGGAACCATCACAATTTGCTATTTTGTTATTTCCCCTCCCCTCTTCCCCCCGTTGCCTCCCCCTCCCTCCATGCACATTGTTGGACGTTTTGGAACAGGCGGAAGAGACAGTTCCCTGCCCTGAGCAACTTACAATCAAATCTTCATTAGGGCAGTTGGTTTACTAGGCCAACCAGCATGATGCAGGAATACAGAACTCCTTTATCAGGCTAGATGGTAAACATTGACAGGAACGGGTAAACATGGAGGAAAGGGATATCAAGGGCTACTTAGCCACGATGGCTCTGCTCTGACTCCACAGTTGGAGGCGGCAAGGCTTCTGCATACCAGTTGCTGGAAACCACAGGAGGGGAGAGGGGTCTCGTGTTCAAATCCTGATTGCCAGTTCCCCATTGGGGCATCTAGTTGGCTCCTTTGAGAACGGGTTGCTGGCCTAGATGGGCCAGTGGGACTCTTTGTGTCATTATTTGCTCACCATCCAGCCCCATCAAGTCTTGCACATTATTCTGTAACCATCTGGCTGCTAGCTTTCCCTTGGAATCACAAAATGGTAGAGTTGGAAGGGTCCCCGTGGGTCATCTAGTCCAACCCCCTGCAATGCCGGAGTCCCAGCTAAAAGCATCCGTGACAAAGAGATGCTTCTTCTTCTCTACATGTCATTCCAAAAAAGCACCAATGTACTGTATACTGATAGCGCTAGGGAGACGAATACCCACCCACTGCATACACTTCTGTTCTGGGTCGCTCATCCCGCGGGGGCAACACTGCTGCGATCGGCCTGAACAGAGCTTTTTGTCAGCCAGTTGGGGGGAAAATACATCATCTGGGAAGCCACGAAGCAGCGGCTGCTGCCACCAACCCACTCAGGTGAGAAGCCCTTTCCTCAGTGGGCTGAGCGGGGGGGGGCACACAACCCATTTGCTCCTGGCTAGAACACTCACAACACCTCCTTTAAGGCAGTGTTTCTCAACCAGTGTGCCTCCAGATGTTTTGGGACTACAACTCCCATCATCCCTAGCTAGCAAGACCAGTGGTCAGGAATGATGGGAGTTGTAGTCCCAAAACATCTGGAGGCACACTGGTTGAGAAACACTGCTTTAAGGCATATATCTACACTACAGACTAAAGTGGTGCAATGACCACACCCCTTTCCCTATGGAACCCTGGGAAATGTAGTTCTGAGGGGGGGAAGCTGGGGCTCTCTTAAACAGAACACTGTCGGTGACCTTGACCCGACTACAATCCCCAGGAATCTTTGGGGAGGGGGGAAGCTAAAAAGAGGTAAAGAAAGCAAGATAGGACTGCAATGTAGGTAACATGTCCTTAGAGACCGGCTCCTTGGCTTGGCGTATTAACGGTGTGTGCCCCGCCTTTTATGCCCACAGGGCTTGGAAGAAGACCCATTCATTCTGGAAGCCCTCCTAATCAATGTCAAATCTACATATATTTTAATGAGGGGACGTGTGTTGTGAGAAAACGGACACCCAATGGAGATGGACGAGGAACGAGACGGGCGGCCATGTTTTTGAGGGCTAAATCTGCTCTCGTTTCAGCCCCATGGTCTGTTTACAGAAAGGGGTATGAAATGCACCAGTGTGCCCCAGACCAACCTTCCCTTCCCTGGTGCCCTCCAGATGTTTTGGACTACAACTCCCATCAGGCTGGGGCTGATGGGAGTTGTAGTCCAAAGCTTCTGGAGGGCACCAGGGAAGGGAAGGCTGGTCTGGACCCTCACATCAAACCCACACAGATGCCAGCAGGCATCACACGGCCCCTGAAGGCCCATTCCCAGCCCCTATGAGCCACCCCTCCTATCTCCCCCCCCCAGAAGCCATCTTTTGACTCTCCAGCACCCCTTTGCGTCCCCAGAATCAACGCCGCCAGCTGCCCACAGGTTAACTTTGACCCCATCATCACTGTCCGGCCACTCTCAGGCCGCCTATTCCCCCCATTGCCCAATGACCAGAGGTCAGCAAATAACCCACGGACTCGAGAGGCCTTAGCTAGCTGGGCTCAGGTGAACAGGTGAGGTAATTTGGGAGAGACCGCAGGGCCTCCACAGGGGCGTATCAACGGGGTGACTGGCATTGCCCCCTCCCCATTCAAGGCAGGAGGAGAAACAGCACACCCTGCCTGAGGGATGGGTGGTGGTGAGAAGCAACCTTACGGCCGGGCAGTGAGCCTGCAGAGGAGAGATAGCACCAATTGGCCTCGATAAAGCTCACCCCTGTCTCTGGAGGAGTTGTCAGTGCTGTGTGTGTGTAAGTTGGGGGGAGAGAAAGAAAGACCAAATCAAAGTTGGGGTCAGGATGCTACTTTCTGGGCCTCTGTCGCCTCGCCCTAAAGATGGCGGGGAGAGGACCACAAGGCCAGCTCGCTCTGGCTGCTGAGGAGCCAGGCGTGGCCCTCGGGGTCGGGAAGGGCCCCTGCAGTGTGGCTCCAGGCCCCCATGGGAGGGGGGACTCCGCTTTACACCGTGGTCTCGTACTCCAGCAGCTCCTGAGAGACCCCCACGGTGCGGTACTGCAGGCGGGGAGTCGCCGGCGAGGTGTACTCTAGCGCCAGGATGGTCTTCCGGAGGCGCCTGTCGATGAAGTGGGCGTCCCAGGCGGGGTATTTCTTGCGGGGCAAGTCGATGCGGATGACGGGCCCCTCTGTCCGTGGGGCCCGGGCGACGGGGGTGGGGGGCACGCTGGGCCTCACCTGGAAGACCGGCACGCAGCTGTCTCTGTCCCCCGGGACGCCCTCCCTCTCGGCCCCTGTAGTCCTCGGCAAGGAGCGTGGGGGGCTGGTGACGACGTCGGCCGGGGGGCCCGCCCCACAAGGGACCACGGTGGGCTCCTCGCCGCACATGCAGCTCCCGCCGTGCGGCCCAAAAATGGTTCCGTTGGGGTGCAAGAGGCAGTAGTAGATGAACATGAAGAAGACCCCTAAGGCGAAGCTGGAGGTGACCACGCAGACGACAATTAAGGCGTTGGACTCGGGGACCCCGCTTGGGTCCCTGAACCAGTACCAGAGGCCCGTCATGGCGGCGTTCTCCGACAGGATGATGACATAGTAGATGGACATGCGGCAGCGGCTGCGGCCTTCCTTGACGTTGAACCAGCAGAAGATGTAGATGATGCCCACCACCATGTTGTAGATGATCTCCTCCCACTTGGACATGCAGAAATCCGTCTCGCCCTGGATGATCCAGAAGGTCATGATGCACCAGTGGGTGACAATGAAGATCCCAAAGTAGAGGTGGAACACCGAGGCGAAGAGGGCGAAGGCGATGGCCCGGGCGGCGATGGTGAAGAGGTGCCAGAGGATTTGCGTCACCGCCCCCTTGTAGGACATGGGCATCTTGTCCTCCCGGGAGTCCCGCAGCACCTTTTGGTAAGAAGCCAGCGTCCAGGCCAGGGACACCAGTGAGGCGGAAGCCGAGAGACCTGCCCAGGCGAAAGAGAGAGAGAGAGAGAAAGGGAAAGCCGGGAATTAGGGGGGAGAGAAACGGTCTTACTGAGGGATTGCAGGGGGAGAGAGAGAGAGAGGGAGGTGGAGGCAGGAGGCGAAAAGGAGTGGATCAGCAGGAAGGCTGGTGTCCAAGAGGAGGACAGGAGACAGAGGTCATGGAGAGAGGCTGGAGTGATGGAAGGATGAGCAGGAGAATGCTGGTAGTAGCCTGAGTCTGTGTGCATGTGAGAAAGACACACAGGCAGGAAGAACGGAGTCATGGTTGATGAAGTCCCAAGAACATGGTGGGAAGGGAGCCAACTGTGGGTGCGGTGGTTAGAGTGTTGGACTAGGGTTTGGGGGAGGCTGGGGTTCAGGTCCCCGCTTGTTGGCCATGAAACTCACTGGGGGTGACCTTGGATGCCAGTCCTTGCTTCCCAGCCTAACCTGCCTCACATGGTTGTTGTGAGGATGAAATGCAGAGGGAGAGAATTGTGTGTGCCACCCTGAGCTCCTTTGAGAAAACATGGGATACAGGGAAATCAATAGATAAGAGGGGGTTGGGTCACAATTTTGTGGCCGCGTCTGTAATGCTGGTCGTGCCCACCTCAATGAAATATACAGCACACAGAGAGAGATGAGCTGTAGGAGGGTGGAGAAGTTTGGAAAGCAAAGAGGGGGGACACCCTGTAATTATCAGGAGGCCAGTGCAGTGCAAACACGATGGCAGGAGATCCTCTTTGTCACCTTCAGAACCATGCCCTTCTCTCTCCCAGTGATGCCTGTGACGGACCACTGCTGGGAGAAGGAATCTGTTCCTTATGAAGCATTTGACCTGCTTAGGGTGAGAGGTGGAGGAGCTGAGGGGCACAGGAGAGATTTGTGGAAGTATGGAGAGAGCATTGTGTTTTGCCTCCTCTTAAAAAAAACCCACTGGAGGTGCATTTGCACTGCGCCAAACTAAAGAGACTTGTAACTGTTGATGGAGCCAGCTTGTTTTCCACGGCTCCAGGAGGGGGTAGTAGAACCCAAACCAATGGATTCAAATGACAAGAAGGTGATTTTGGCTAAACATCGGGAAGACCTTTCTGAGGGTAAGAGCTGTTTGACAGTGGAAATGTCTCCCTCGGGAGGTTGTAGACTCTCATTCCTTGGAGGTTTTTAATCAGAGGTTGGATGGCCATTTGTCATGGATGCTTTAGCTGAGATTCCTGCATTGCAGGGGGTTGGACTACATGGCTCTCGGGGGACCCCTTCCAACCCTACAATTCTATGATTCTATGCTCTAGCCCAGCATAGTCGTTTTTATTGTGGAAACAGGAAGCATGAGTAGAGGATGCGGAGAAGATGGAGAGAGAAAAGAAAGAAGGTGACAGCCTGAAAATGGAAAGAAAGAGGTAAAATTGCAGGTGTACATCAAGGAAGCAACAGTAAGGTGGAGAAAGCGAGCACTACAGGGTAAAGGATTGAGGGACAGGAAGAGATACAACATTTCTGAAAATTTTGAAGGTGTGGAAAATATAACATTTTTTACAGATAGGTAGCCGTGTTGGTCTGGATCGAAGTAAAATAAAAAAAATTCCTTCCTTAGCACCTTAAAGACCAACTAAGTTTTTATTTTGGTATGAGCTTTTATTTTGGTATGAGCTTTCGTATGAGCTTTCTGAGTGATCCCCCCTCCCCATCCCCACCCCTCCCCACCCCTTCTCCACATAAGTGCCTGGAAACTTCCATTTCACTGTATCTGAAGAAGTGTGCATGCACACGAAAGCTCATACCAAAATAAAAACTTAGTTGGTCTTTAAGGTGCTACTGAAGGAATTTTTTTTATTTTATAACATTTTTTACCTCTCTCTTTCTTTTTTTAAAAATACAGAAATGCTAAGGGGGAGATGAAATAATTGCAGCAGTGACTTGATGGTTAATACCAATCTGAGCTGCAAATGCTGTTGCAGTCAAGCGTCACTTGCCCAAAACGATAGCTGGATTTGTGCAAAGGGCTCTGTGAAAAAGAGTGGGATTCTAGCCATGTTTGCTCAGAAATAAGCCTCAGCATGCTCAGTTCCTATGATAGTTAGGGAAAGGCAAAAGTGATGCTGTGCTCCCCACCCACCGAACCCCAAGTTACTGAATCAAATCCTCCTCCCATCACTTGGTCGGGAACCTATTGACGGGAGCAACAGACAACTTGCTCACGGAGCATTTGTTCTCATTTGTTTTTAGGGAGGTTAGATGAGGTTGCATCAAAGCCAGCGTCATCCCACACTTTCCTAGCGCATTGGAGATACAGAATAATGAAGGCGAGAACGAGCCGTCTCAAGAACAGTTTCTTCCCCGGAGCAATTTCGGCCTTAAATGGAAAGTCTGGACTTCGAAGTCATCTTGTTTTTACTTGCCATTTCATATTGTATTGTTTAATTAATGTTTTGTAGTTATCTTAAATTTATGTGGAGTGCCTTATCTGAGTGGATGGAGCAGCCGAGTAATTTTGTTGTTCCCGCAGGGGGGCAATGACAATAAAGATTATCTTATCTTATCTTTATCTTATCTTATCTTATTTTCCAATTTCCTTATTGCAAAAAAAAATCAACAACCCATCTTTTGGAGAAGTGGGCTTGTAGTACAAGGCCTCCAGATCAGTTTTGCAGGCACTCCTGCACTTAGGTGCTATCAACTTAAATCACCCCCAGTTTAGTGAGGGCTGCTGCACTTAGATGGGCTTTGATCTCATCCATGGAGGGGGCTTCTCAGAAGGCTCCACTCACCCTGCAAAGGATCAATCCTGTTCTGCTGCACCATGATGCTGAGCTGCAGCACCAGCTGCGGGGCGCTCTTGAGGAAGGTCTCCAGGAGCCGCAGCATGCTGATGTCGGCGCTTTCGAACATCATCCTCCAGTAGAAGTGCCGCCGGCGATGCTCCGACTGCCAGCGGCTCTGGAGACCCAGGTACAGGGTCCGCAGGTACCTGCGCAGAAGAGGGAGGGTGCATGTGGAAGACAGCAGGTGAAGACTGGAGAACCGCAAGCCTGGGGGCAGGGCCGTCTTAAGCATACCTGGCGCCCTGGTGCCGTGGTGGAAAGATCCCTCCAGCGGCCCCCCCCTGCCCCGTTTCCCAGCGCGGCTGTCTGGCGGGCGGAGCGCTGCGCCACCCAGCCTTGCCGTAGGGCCGACCCTGCCTGGGGTGGGGGGGAGGCACCAAACTCTGAATTATTGCAATGGGATCAGGAGTCTTATCCTTGCACCTCTAGAGGGAGCTGCTGGCCTGATGCGCCACCACTGCAGCTGGCTGGAAAGTGTAGTGTGGTTTCCATCCCAGCAACGATCAGGTGATCGCACTAAGCCAATATGGTTGCATTTGGCCTCGTATAACTGGCGGCTCCTGCTTGGCAGGGGCGTATGAAGGGGGGCGGGGGGCGGTCCGCCCCGGGTGCCACCCTGGGGGGGTGTGACAAGATGGCCCACTCCCCCCTCCAGCTGTAGAGCGACCGAGGGCGCGTGGCGCCCATACAGGCTGCTGCGCATGTGTTGTCCGTACAGGCTGCCGCTTGAGCACCGTCCATTTGGGCACTGCTTGTGCACCATCCACACAGGAGTTGCGCATGCACCACCAGGTGGTTCGCCCCACCTCTCGACACCCCACACCCCACACTTCCTCCTCCACTGCTGCTCGGTTGCTCATTTTGAGCAAGAAGCTCTGATCAGTCTAGTTGGAGCCCTCCTTGAAAGTCTGCTACAAAGGTGGGGGGCCTGTAACACTCTGGTGTCATTGGACTCCGGCTTCCATCAACACCCTGCAGTCAACATGGGACAACGGTCAGGGATACTTGACATTGTAGTCCAGCAAGGACGGGAGGGTCTCAGTTTCCTCCCCCCCTGTGCTTTACCAGGCTGTCTGAAAACTTGGCTTCTAAGTGGGTGGGTCACGCCTCTGCTCAGTTTGGTTTAAATAAATACAGTAAATGCACACCCTCCCATTCCACGGCCACACAAAGATAGCAACATACAAGATAGCATACAAGATAGCAACAATTTATACCCCGGAATAATCATTGCACAATTGTTCACACAGCACCACTATGCGAATCCCATGAGCTAGCAGACCGGGTCCCTGCCCTAGGAGTTTACTAGGAGTAAGGAAGAGAAGAGGAATTGGAAGTGCCCAGGGAACAAAGGGTTAATGTGAGCAAATGCATTCTCAGATACTGTACTGAAGCTGCATCCTGGTTGAGTTGGATCAGGGGTCAGCAAACGTTTTCAGCAGGGGGGGCCGGTCCACTGTCCCTCAGACCTTGTGGGGGGCTGGACTATATTTTGAAGAAAAAAAAAGAATGAATCCCTATGCCCCACAAATAACCCAGAGATGAGTTTTAAATAAAAGGACACATTCTACTCATGTAAAAACACCAGGCAGGTCCCACAAATAACCCAGAGATGCGTTTTAAATAAAAGGACACATTCTACTCATGTAAAATCATGCTGATTCCCGAACCGCCCACGGGCTGGATTTAGAAGGCGATTGGGCCGCATCCGGCCCCCGGGCCTTAGTTTGGGAACCCCTGAGTTGGATGATTGAGCGGGCTGGGGGGGGACGGGGGGGGGGGGGAAGAAGCAGCACCAACAGAGGTAGGGCACTTGGAGGAAGCTGCCTTACGATGAGACAGAACACTGATTTGTCTAGCTCCGTAGTGCTGACACTGACTCGAACTCCCAGTGGGAGGATTTGCAGACAAAATCACAAAGGCATGATTGCAAACCGGGACAAAGCTGTTTCAGAACCTGCATGGAGGGGACTCTATACTTCCAAACCTGGTGGTGAGGAAAATACAATGGGTTAATCCCTACCTGCCGGCCACTCATACCCTTTTCTGAAGAAGTGTGCATGCACACGAAAGCTCATACCAAAATAAAAACTTAGTTGGTCTTTAAGGTGCTACTGAAGGAATTTTTTTATTTTACCCTTTTCCCAATTTGCACTGAGTGAAGACAGTATCTTCGTTCTCCTCCAGAGAGCAATTTCCATGTTGAACTGAACTATGGATATTTGTAACATTTTAGGATTATTGCCTGCCTGATTTTCATCACTGTACATGCATATGCATCCTAGCAAGACTTTTGATGTGAGTAAACCTCGTGGTGGTGGTTTTTTTTGGGGGGGGGGCGGCACGAAGGAACTTTGGCTCCTAGGAGTTTGCTCCTATGATTTCCAGTGAGATCTCATGAGCCTCGCCCCCCAAATCTCACAAGATCTCACCTCAAACTGCCACCACTTCCTATTGCCACCACAGCACAACCTAGGTAAAGGATGCTTCAACAGGGGTGGCAAGGGGGTGGCAGAAGGGCAGGGCGACAGTTTCCGTTCCTCCTTAAGAAAATCAACAAGCAGGAGTGTTTTTTTCCCCGCCATCCTTTTCACTTTTAGAATCATAAAATCATAGAGTTGGAAATGTCCCCAAGGGTCATCTAGTCCAACCCCCTGCAATGTAGGAATCGTGAGTAAAGGTTCCCTGCCAGGTGACCATCCAGCCTCTGTTTACAAACCTCCAGTGAAGGAGAGTGTGCCATCTTTAAAAGCCCATGAGCCATGCCAGGCGGTGGCGAAAGAGGCCGCTCTCATAACTTGTTACCAACAGAGCAGGCTTGTGTCTGTTGGTCATCCTGCACTTCCTTTGCACTGCTGTCTCCTGTCCTCCAGGGGGCACTCATACCTGTTGCAGGTAGATCCCCCCTCAGGGCAGCTGTAGGCAGAAAATTAGCTTATATGGAGAGGGAAGGACTTCTGTAGAACATTTGTCTGTCTCCCTCTAGGTCTGCCAGCTCCAGAACGAACCTTCACCCGACTTCTAGTGAAATGCCCATCAAATGGGTGCTGTGATGGGGAGCAGGGGGTGGGGAGGAGATTTTATAGACAGCGGGTGCAGCTCATTGCACTGATCAAATGTGCCAGAGAAGGAGGCAGGAACAGCTGGTCTCCCAGAGCCACATGGAGCTGTAGCAGTGTTCTCCTCGCAGGGCCGGATGACGAAAGGATCCTTGGCTCCTGCTGCCGAGGACTGTGTCGACCATCTGCCCGTCAATCTGCACTTCGTGTAGGTGTTTGGGGGAGACGTAGTTCTGCTGCTACCCAAAAAAAAGGCTTTTCTTTTAGGTGTTTATTGCAAATATGGACACGCTCATCCCTGCTTCCACCGTACCTCTGCTTTCCCTGCACCCCATCTTTCTGAAAGGTTCCCTGAACCCGAAAAGGTTGCACAGAGTCAAGTGCAAATATTCTGTCGTCGTCGTCACAGTGCTAAAGATTCCAGGCCAGTTCAGCCGCAGGCTCTCTGCAAGTGACATATTGATCCATCTGCATGTCATAAGTCACTGTTTGGGGCGCTGATGGGGCAAACACCATTTCATGTATGTACGGCTTAGGCCCAGGCTATTCTAAATGGCAGCGTTCTCCCACAAAAAGAAAAAGAGAAGTGAGATTTATACCTGATCCTGGAGCCCAGTGCAGTGCAGGGAAAAAGCTGAAGGACCGTATTATCCCAAACCTCCCATACAAATCTGCCTGGGCTCTAAGGTCTTTGGGGGAGCACTGTGATGCAGCAGCAAAAAAAGCTAATGCTATTCTAGGCTGCATCCACAGAAGTTGGCCTCACATTTTAGAAAGGATGTTGACAAGCTGGAACATGTGCAGAGGAGGGCAACCAAGATGATCAAGGGCCTGGAAAACTAAGCTTTATGAGGAGCAATGTTTATAGTTGTTGTTGTTTAGTCATTTAGTCGTGTCCGACTCTTCATGACCCCATGGACCAGAGCACGCCAGGCACTCCTGTCTTGCACTGCCTCCCGCAGTTTGGGCAAACTCATGTTCGTAGCTTCGAGAACACAGTCCAACCATCTCGTCCTCTGTCGTCCCCTTCTTCTTGTGCCCTCCATCTTTCCCAACATCAGGGTCTTTTCCAGGGCATCTTCTCTTCTCATGAGGTGGCCAAAGTCTTGGAGCCTCAGCTTCACGATCTGTCCTTCCAGTGAGCACTCAAATGTTTATAGTACAGTACAGTAATTGAGGAATTGAGTATGTTTAGCCTAGAAAAAGAAGAGACTGAGAGAAGATATGATAGCCATCTTCAACTATCAAAAGGGCCGTCACATGGAGGATGGAACAAGCTTGCTTTCTCCTGCTCTTGAGGGTGGGACCCAAACCAATAGTCAAGTGACAAGAAAGGAGACTCTGACTAAACATCAGGAGGAACTTTCTGACAGCAAGAGTTGTTCAATAGCGGAAAGGACTATATTGGGAGGTTGTGGGCAAGGAGATTCTTAAGCAGAGGTTGGATGGTCATCTGTCATGTATGATCTACCGTAGTTGAGATTCCTGCATTGCAGGGGGTTGGATCAGATGTCCCTTGGGATCCCTTCCAACTCTACGATTCTGTGATAATGGCATAAGACTTCAGGGACTGCAGTCGCTTCACCAGATGCATTAAATTCTATCCTGGCTTGCAAGTACATATATGCATGATTTCAGGGATGCTGTAATTGTCTGTACTTTTTGGCATTTTGTTTACTGACCTCATGGTTTATCATCCTCTGCCCCACCCAGACAGACACAGATATTTGTACTGCAGGACAGCACTGCGTGCTTTTGATGAAGCGGACTGTAATTCACAAAGGTTCATCCCACAAGAACTTTGAAAGTTTTTAAGGTGCCACTAGAAGACTCTCTCTCTCTCTCTCTCCCCAAGAAATTAATCGGAATTCTATGCCAGCATAAGAGAAAAAGAGACTGGGGTGGAGAAGAGTGTGGGGTGGGCAGATTTTCTAAATTGTCATGATGGACACACAATGGAACATTTCAGACTGCCGGGGGGGCGGGGGAGGCGGACGGACACACAAACAAAAGCCGTCAGAAAACTGTAATTAAAAATCAGTATGAGTTTTGCTCTTGACTTCAGCGAAGCGTAGATTGCAGCACATGTGAAGGGGGAGGGGGGGCATTTTCAAACAGGTTGAACTTTCTATTTACGCTCCAGCAAGGAACTATTTTCGTCCTGTGAATATTAAACCATGTTTTGATTGAGCTAAGGTACATTTCCAAATGAGAGCACTGGGAGAGATTTTGTTCCAGGGCATGTTTGGAACGGATTCAAGCCCCCCCCCCCCCGCCTCAGCCTCTTCCTCTTAACAGTTTTTTTCTGCTGGGGAGAGCTGACTGCTCCATGTCGCTTCTCCAGTTTAGCAGAACCCCTGGCTCCCCAGTTCTTGCCATAAAACACCAAGACTGTACATGGACTAAGAACATAAGAAGGGCCTGCTGGATGAGGCCAATTGGTCATCTAGTCCAGCATCCTGTTCTCACAATGGCCTGTGGGGAACCTGCAAGCAGGATCCGAGCACAAGAGCAACTCTCCCCACTTGTGGTTTCCAGAAACTGGCATTCAGAAGCATTGCTGCCTCCAGGCACCCACAAATATTTGGTGCCAAGGCCATCTGCATGGCACCCATGGCCCCGGATACCCACAGTCATGGGGCCATGTTGGCACTCCTGTTGCCATCTGTGGTGGCAGAGTATAGACACCCTGGCTAGTAGCCACCAATAGTCCTCTCCTCCTCCATGAATTTGTCTAATCCTCGTTTAAAGCCATCCAAGTTGGTGACCATCCCTGCCTCCTGTGGAAGAGAGTTCCATAGTTTAACAATGCGCTGCGTGAAGGAGGACTTTGTTCCATTCCTCTCCAGTCTGTCCTCTCACAGCGATGCAACAGAGGCTTTTTAAAGCTTGACCCAAGGTCACTCAACCCAATGGGGTGTTGTGGCCAACAGAGTCCTGATTCCCTCTCTGCAGGGCAATCCCAGCCAGAATTTCCATTCTAGCTCTGCATTCTAGACAGCAGCTCTTGAATTATTCAGTTGACATTAAACTTGTCTGGCTACGAAAAGGAGAGGTGTGCATGAGCAAGGACTTGGTGCAAGGGTGTTATTAAAGGAGGGTTGGGCGCCATTGCTTAGTGGCAGACGATGTGTTTTGCAAGCAAAAGGCCCCAGGTTCAATCGCTGATGATGCCTCCAGGTAGGGCTGGAAGAGACTCCTGCCAGAAATCCTGGATTGCCACTGCCAGCCAGTGTAGACAATACTGAGTGTGATGCAGGGTTCAAATCCCCACGCAGCGATGAAGCACACTAGGTGACCTTGGTCCAGTCACCATCTTGACAGCCATCTGTCAGGAATGCTTTGATGGTGTTTCCTGCTTGGCAAGGGGTTGGACTGGATGACCCTTGTGGTCTCTTCCAACTCTATGACTCTATGATCTCTCAGCCTGTCCTACCTCACAGGGTTGTTGTGAGGATGAGATGGGGAGGAGGAGAATGACCACCTTGAAATCCTTGGAAGATAAAGGTGATATATAAATGCAACCAACCCAACAAACAAACACAAGGCAGCTTCCTTGGAATCTATGCCCTGGGTCTTTTGGGTCTAGCCCAAATCCTGTTGTCAGTGGATCTCTGTGTGTGTTTTTGCTTGTGTGTGTGAGCCAAGTGCTAGCAGCACACATCAGCTGTGCAGTGAAAAAACCTCTTCTTCTTCTTTTAAACTCTTTAGCAAAGGCAAGTGTGCTGCTGAGCTGTCACTGCCGTGTGCTATGCAGCGCTAAAACCACAAGTGCATGGGGAAAGCAATGGCGGCAGCCAGGCTTGCGCTCTGGTTTAAGTTATTTTTATTATCAAAGAAGAAAGGCCACCACGGGCCACCTTGTCTCAGAGTAAAATAATAATAAAACAAAACCCCTCCACCACTTGCAGGAAACCTCAGTGAGCACCCCATTAGTTGTGACTTTAATTTAATTAGGGGGAGGGGTAATGATGCAATATCCACAAACCGGGGGGGGGGGCAAATGAAGAGAAATTGATTGCGGAGCAGGATCCAGAATAGATCGTCTGCATGGGGAATTAATTGGGAGTAATGGTTAAATAAATTGAACTGATACTGCATGATCTGGGAAGCGGTGCAAATGAATCGGAAAATGTATCTAGTGTGATTTGGAGGGGAAATCAATGTGTTTGCATGCCGCGAAATGTAAATTCTACCGATTCTTTGTAAATTTGCACATCTGCATATAAATTTGTATGCAACTGTGGAGTCAGAGCAGAGCCATCCAGGCTAGTAGTAGCCATTGACAGCCCTCTCCTCCTCCCTGAATTTGTCTCATCCTCTTTAAAAGCCATCTGGGTTGGTGGCCTTCACTGCCTCCTGGGGGAGCAAGTTGCATTGTTTAACTATGCACTTTGTGAAGCGGGAGGGGGGGGGAGGAGGAGAGGGAAAGAGAGTCTTGTTTCCTGTGCCCCTTCTGTACCGAAAGGGATTCCTGCCTTTGTGAAAGGGGAGAGATGATGACTGCGAAAGGAGAAGGATTAAGCAAGAGGTACAGGGGCCATAAAGCTCCCTGAGTCCCTCCAGACCTAGTAAACCTGTCACCCAAACGGATGGCTTTTATATCGGATCCATAAAACGCTCCCAGTCGACTCCATTAGGCACCGAGGGCAAGGAGAAAACCTTATTCCAGCACTTTCGCCCCATACATCAGCTCTAAAGAGGGCTGCAGGAGGGGAGGCAGAAGGCTGAGCTTGTCAGCCCCACTGCTCCGAGACACCAGGGGGGCCTGCCAAATGGCCTTCTGCGCATGAGGGTCTAGATGCCTCCGGCAAGTCGGCAGGGATCATTTTCTCACCTGCCACCATAAGTCAAGGCTCCTTAGTCAGTGTGACTCTGGCTCGATGGAAGGCTTAAAGGGAGTCTGAAACAGCCTTCAGAGAGGCTTGTTGTGGGGGTGTGGAGCACCAGGGGATGGGCAGATAGCACCCCCCAGGGAACGTGGGAACGTGGTCTGTCTATCACTGGACAAAAGGGGAATCTTTGGAAGCAATCAGCTGACCTGACCATCTGTTCGTGACAATGATCCTATGTGCCCCCCCCCCTCTGCTTTTAATGTAACGTAAGAACATAATGGGACCCAGGTGGCGCTGTGGGTTAAACCACTGAGCCTAGGGCTTGCTGATCAGGAGGTTGGCGGTTCGAATCCCTGTGACGGGGTGAGCTCCCGTTGCTTGGTCTCAGCTCCTGCCAACCTAGCTGTTCAAAAGCACGTCAAAATGCAAGTAGATAAATAGGAACCGCTACAGCGGCAAGGTAAACGGCGTTTCCATGTGCTGCTCTGGTTCGCCAGAAGTGGCTTTGTCATGCTGGCCACATGACCTGGAAGCTATACGCCAGCTCCCTCGGCCAATAATGCGAGATGAGCGCGCAACCCCAGAGTCGGTCACGACTGGATCTAATGGTCAGGGGTCCCTTTTAGAACATCATAAGACTGCAGTGCCTGGAGACAGGCAGGCCGTGCATCCATAGCAGTGACCAGAGGAGGGATGACCGCTAGGAATGACCACAGAGAAAAGAACGCCACGGTGCATCTGCATCAGCAAAACTGGACACCTTCATCTGCCCCAGCTGCAACAAAACATGTCTCTCCCCTATTGGTCTCCACAGTCCAGGCACGCCAGCTTGTCCCCATGATTGAGGAGGCCGGCGTCATGCAACCTGCTGACGCGTCGCACACATGCCGCTCGTATCACTCATGCAAGTTGTGCGGCATGCACATTTTAAAAACTTTTTTTAAAACGTCGCAAGGGATTTACTGATGGTTTTATGCTACTTTCCTATTTTAGTTTTTAATTCATCCGTTTGTTTTGAGGGTTCAATAAACATTGTATTTATTCCTTGTTATAAGCTGCCTTGTGAGGCTTATACCGTAAAAGGTGGGATATAAGTACCTTAAATAAGCAGACAGTCCCGAACATGACAAATCCCCTCCGCCAGAGTTATCCTCGAGGGAAATTAAGTAGCAATTATGCATATAAATTGCTGCGTGTTTATGCAGCAATTTTACACGCATGGAGGGTTGTCACACACAACAATCTACATGTGGGATTCATCTCTCACACGACCAAAGTTTGGTTTTGGCTGCATTTGGCTGACCAACACATTTTTATTTGACTCCACTATGGCATAAGCGCGGATCTGCAGCCCTACCAGAGAGTAAGTGATACTTTCTTCCAAGAAAGCAGGCACACACTTGAGTTGCAAATTTTAATCTGTAAAGATGCATATCGCAATCTGCGTATCCAAAAGGATCAAAGAAACAAGGCGATAAACAGAGAGGCTTAATTTGCTCCTAGTTTTTTTGTGTCTGTTAGGAACTAGAACTGGAATAAGATCTAGAGGAGGAAGGCTTGAAGGAAAGCTATCTGCCATTGTTGTACCAAATCATCTCCTCCCATACAGCTAATTAAATACTGGAGTTTATATCCCACCCTTCAAATACATTCTCAGGGTGTCCCAGGAACAACGAAAACACTAGTATAGATTAAAAGAATCTTCAAAAAAACTGCAAATATCTCATGGCAACAAAACTGCTTAGATTAAAAGGAGTAACGGACTAAAAAGATCTTCATGTGGCGCCCAAGTAGCATCCAGGTAAGGTGTCAGACAGGCGTCTCTGCAGGAGAGCATTTCACTCGCAAGGGTGCCACCACAGTGGAGGCCATGTTCCTAGTAGGACAGCTGCTGCTACTGCTACATTTTAAAATAGTGGTTTCCCCCTGTCCTCAGCATGGTGTAGTGACATGACTTTTTTGTCTGGTTCATTAGAACGGACTTGTCTTGCTCATGTTGCACTGCATTGTGGGAAACAGTCCCCCTGTAACCTCGAAATTACTTGTGACTCTGGGAACCTAAGAGCTGGCATTCTGGCTTCAGAGATAACTGACACCCCCCCCAATAAGGAAGGACACAAAATCCATAATTTTCTCCCCCTTTAAGAATGTGTCTTCTTCAAGCAAACAGAGGTGCAAGTTTACGATCTAATGTTTGACATGGTAAAAAAAAAAGCCTGTTCTCTCACCATCCTCCCATGGATGAACATATTTTGCACCTTTCACAGGAGACAGAGAGGAGGCATTGGAAGACCCCCCCAGATCACCTTTCCAACAAATCCTTTCGAATGCCTCTTGGTCCATTTCCACTCCTATTTTACATTGGCTCCTACAAGATCCCAAAGCACATTTAAGGTGGAGTTTTGGAACAGGTACTTTGGCACACTCTACTCCAACAGAGCTCTACCCACTCCACATCACTGTCGAGGATCATAGAACTGTAGCGCTGGAAGGGACCCCGAGGGTCATCCAGTCCCACCCCCTGCAATGCAGGAATCTCACCCTGACAGGTGGCCATCCAACCTCTGCTTAAAAACCTCCAAGGAAGGAGAGTCCACCACCTCCCAAGGGAGTCTGTTCCACTGTTGAACAGCTCTTACTGTCAGAAGGTTCTTCCTGATGTTTAGTTGGAATCTTCTTTTTGCTACTTGAAGCCCTTGGTTCGAGTCCTACCTCCAGAGCAGGAGAATTCCCTCTTCCACGTGACAGCCTTTGAGATGTTTGAAGATGTTTCGGACTACAATGCACACCGTTCAGACTGATGGGAGTGGTACTCAGAATCATCTGGAGGGCACCGGGTTGGCAAAGGGCGATGGAAGCAGAATCGATGTCAGGAATCCTTAAAAAGACTTGTGTTATTTATGGAATTTATATCCCACCTTTTCCCCCTCCAACAAGTTCAAGGGGGGCATGTGGTTCTGTCTCCCCACTTAATCTGCAAAACAACCCTATGAGGTAGGTTAGGCTGAAAGGCTGTGACTGGCCCTCAAGGTCACACCCAGTGAGCTGGGATTTGAACCCTGATCTCCTAGTCCAACACTTTAACCATTATACCACACTGCCTTTCACTGTATTGCTAGGTCCTTTTCTCTTTCCTGACAATCAACTACTTTCCATTGGGACTCCTGAGCATCCGATAGAAAAATGGTCCGCAGCGGATGTTCTTGCATTGACACCTCACCCAACTAATACATCTCAGCAACAGAAGAGCCCCTCAGCAGCTGGGGAACGTGGAGTGGAAAGGGGAGGCAGCAAAAGGCAGAGAGGAGGGGAAGCCTCCCCCATAGAGTCAGGGCACAGAAAAGGACCAGCAAGGCCAGTTCAAAACCATCGCGGGGTCAAGAGCAGCCGAGGCAGCCTGGAAGCCCTGCTCTTGAGCTGTCAGCCGGTGCTCTGGACGGCTGCAATACCAAGGACACTGACATGTGACAGACTCTGTTAATCCCAGACTTCAAATATTCAGAGAGAAATGCGGGGGGAGGGGGAGAATGAGGATTTAATGGGCTTTGGACAGCTTCCCGGGCATTCAAATATGTCCAGAACGCTGCAGCGGCGCAATGCTCTAGGAAGCAGCTGGATGAGAAGCGCCAAGGGCATGCCCGTTGCCACCAAGGAAGATGCCAAGCTCAACATCTGCTTTTCAAGGCGCAGGTTATGTTGGGGGAGCAGCAGGTGTAATGACTTGGGGAGGAGGCAGCCCCCCTCCATCTCAGGCAGGCATTCTGGTCTGCAAGGGGGTCACCTGGAGCCAGGGGGCGGCATGGTGATCCGCCCGGGGGGGGGGCAATTGGCTCAGCGATTGGCACCCATTTGGGGCGATCCGCACGGCAATCTGCCTGGGGTGGTGGTGATGCGACAATCCATCCAGGGGGGGGCAGCGTGGTGATCAGCCAGGAGGGGGGGCAGTTGTCACCTCCCTCAGGGATGACACTTGGGGCGGACTTCCCCCCACCGCCTCCCCTTCCTACGCCCCTGAGTCCACCACCTCTTGAAGGAGTCCGTTCCACTGTCAAACAGCTCTTGCTGTCAGAAAGTCCTTCCTGATGTGTTTTTCCTGGGTATGTTTAGCCTGGAGAAGAGAAGGTTAAGGGGTGATATGATAGCCATGTTCAAATATATGAAAGGATGTCATATGGAGGAGGGAGAAAGATTGTTATCTGCTGCTCCAGAGAAGCAGACACGGAGCAATGGATTCAAACTTCAATAAAGAAGATTCCACCTAAACATTACCGGTAGGAAGAACTTCCTGACAGTAAGAGCTGTTCGGCAGTGGAATTTGCTACCAAGGAGTGTGGTGGAGTCTCCTTCTTTGAAGGTCTTTAAGCAGAGGCTTGACAGGCATATGTCAAGAATGCTTTGATGGTTTTTCCTGCTTGGCAGGGGGTTGGACTGGGTGGCCCTTGTGGTCTCTTCCAACTCTATGATTCTATGTTTAGTCAGAATCTCATTGCTTGTAACTTGAAGCCATTGGTTTTGGTCCTCTCCTTCGGATCAGCAGAAAACAAGCTTGCTGCATATTCTTTTTGACAACCCTTTAGATATTTGAAGATGGCTATCATTATCTCCTCTTATCCAGGCTAAACATCCCCAACTCCCTCAACTGTTCCTCATCAGGCTTGGTTTCCAGACCCTTGATCACCTTGGTCACCCTCCTCCTGCACACCTTCCAGCTTATCAATATCCTTCTTAAACTGTGCTGCCCAGAACTGGACACAGGCCTCCAGGTGGGGTCTGACTGCTTACTGCTTAATTGGAACAAATGTCAATCCATAGAAATCCAAAAGGAAAATTTGTCCCCCTTCTGAACCAGTCCTAAAAATAACTCCTGAACAGGATTTGCTTTCCCAGAAACTGTGTTGTTGATGGTCCACTCAAACCCCTTTTCTTCCTTTGCTTACCTATCCCTGCAGAATAATTTTTCCAGTTGACTTTCCAGCTCCCAGCAGTGCACTTCCAGTTTTCTCTGTGTACTTATTTTGCTTTCCTCTGGCACTCGTATAAGAATTACAATTCAACGCTATATGAGCTCTCTCTCTCTGTGTGTGTGTGTCCCACTCATTTGTTTTGATTGGTTGTGATGGCTCCAATCACAGCTTTATTTTCTGCCTTTAAAAATACACGTTGGAAAGGTCCCAGCTCATTTTGTATATGTCAAACGATTGCCTGTTCATCCGGCTTTCTGATTATCCGGTTTTCTGATTCTCTGGCTCCCTGTCCTGAGTGGGCAGGACTGAAGGTGGAGACAGCATGAAAAGTGCTGTCCTATTGATTATAGGAGGAACGAACAGGAAAACACGGCCCGGGAAACTCAGGCCCGGAACAAATTGAAAAAGAAGAGGCATGGCCTTAAGGGAAACTATGACACTGGGCTCTGATCTGTAGAGCCGTGTAATAGCATGTGCTAACCGCAGAGTATTCTGTGCAAACTCTGCCAAATATTTCTCCCCTCCCTCTCCCTCTCCAGCTCTTTCTCACACACGACTCCAACCTTTTCTTCCGGCTTTGGAATGGCTTTTAGCAAGAGATTCGTGCAGCAAGTGAAAGGTGGTTTCTCCCCAAGCACAAAAGGGCCGCCTTGCAAGCGGCCCATAATAACCCCTTTGATTTCCCCCTCCCCGCTTTAATCAGCAACTTTCAGTCATCCCTCCACCCCTTTCTCCCCCCCCCCCCAGATGGTTTCAAGTCTCTCCTGCTGTGAGTCGTGAAAGGGCCGAGCAAGTGTTGACAAGTGAACAGGGCCCGTCTTGTCAGCAAACAATGTGATTTTAATAGCCACATTTCCAGCGTCATTATGTCCCAATTACTGCCATGTGGTGGTCTGGAAACCCAGTGGCCGGCTTCTCTGGCTTCAGCAGCTAGGTTGCAGCGGGTGGGGGAACCAACTCTTAAGATTTAATACAGAGTTTGGCTCAAGCTGCTAAATTTAGCAGCTGGCGTAACTTGCGGCTTCATGTGACCTTTCAATGCCCAAGCTATGCCCTGGAGCATGTGAAATATTAATAAAGAGCCTGGAATTATGCACAGAGCACATCTTTCCTAACCACAGGCAGCCTGTCCTATCTAGGGCACTTCCAGACTGTTGTGATTTTCGGGTAGCATTTGTTGAGCTTTTTTCTTCTTCTTTTTAGGAAAATCTGAAAGTTGTCCAGCTTTTTTTCTGAATTGATCCATGACAAAATGCCACCTTCCAGAACCCCCCCCCCCTGGGTGTCAATTCCTCCTTTGAAATCCCAGTAATGTCCAGGAAAATCTGGACATATGGCAGCCCTAGATTTGGTCACTTGCGGACAGGAGTTATTGGTTCAGAAAATCTGGAGGGCATCAGGTTGGGGAATGCTGACCTAAGATCACCAAGACTGCAGTGAGGGTCCAAATCACACAGAAGTGTTTTTTAAAGGTGATGCTGCTCAGGTATGGAGTGAATCAGGCTGAGTCTCCAACATCAAACACCATCTCCAACTCCTCGAAAGATTCCATCAGCGGTGTCTCCGAAAAATCTTACACATCACTTGGGAAGACAGGCGAACTAATGCCAGTGTACTGGATGAAGCAAAGATCACCAATGTGGTAGCAACAATTCTTCAACATCAGCTTCGTTGGACTGGTCATGTTGTGCGGATACCTGATGATCGTCTTCCAAAGCAACTACTCTATTCCGAACTTTAAAATGGAAAGCGTAATGCTGGTGGTCAACGAAAGAGGTTTAAAGACTGTCTCAAGGCAAATCTTAAAAAAATGTAGTATAAACACTGACAACTGGGAAACACTGGCCTGCGAGCGCTCCAGTTGGAGAACAGCCTTTACCAAAGGTGTCATGGACTTTGAAGTTACAGGTAGGTAGCCGTGTTGGTCTGAGTCGAAACAAAATAAAAAAAATTCCTTCAGTAGCACCTTAAAGACCAACTAAGTTTTTATTTTGGTATGAGCTTTCGTGTGCATGCACACTTCAGTATCTGAAGACACTTGAAATCAGGACGAAAGGGAGAAACGTTTTAAGAGGAAGGCACGCTTGGCAAATCTACACCGTGATTAACTCCCGCCCGGGAACCAATTTCCCCACTGTGGAAGGATGTGTGGGTCCAGAATTGGCCTCCACACTCACTTACGGACGCATTGTTAAAACCGTGTTTATGGAAGACAATCTTACTTGGCTACGAGTGATTGTCAAAGAAGAAGTAATTTCCAAAGATTCGCAAGTAGCATGCTTGTATTTTCTCTTGCGACCGTGAGAAGCAGAAAGTTGCTCTTGCTTTCGGAGAGGAGGTGCTCAGAATGCTCAATTTTTAGCACCAAGGGTTACTACGGATGTGCTTTAAAATACAGTACCTGATTTCCCTTCTCCGTGTGTTGTTGGCAAAACATAAGAACAGGCTCTCCGTTTGTGGAATGCTCTCCCCAGAGAAGCTCACCTGACAGCAGCATCATTACATATCTTCAGGCACCGACCAAAAACATTCCTTTTTAACCGGGCCTTTGGCTTTGGACAATCTAGGAACTTAAATGTTTTAATGCTTTTGTCCCTCCCTCCCTTGGTTTTAATATATGTGTGGTTTCCTTTCCCTTTCCTTTCCTTCTAGATCGTTTTGAGTTGCCTGTGGCAAAGGAGTGCATAATGTGTAAAGAAATAAAATTAATAATAATAATAATAATAATAATACAGCACCCAGCTCTCTGTGTTCCTGTTGCTTGGCTATTTCAGCTAGAAATGCCATAGGGACCCACATTTCTTTGCTTCATAGCATCATTGTCAGGAGTTAAAAATCAGAGAGCACAGCAGAGAGATGGATGTGATCTGTTAAAAGCACATTCAGCCAGTGCCTCCTTTTGCGATGTGCAAAGGACAAGCATGAGCCGCTGTCTGTGCCTCTCTGCCCTCTGTCTCTCTCCACACCCTGCTGCCTCTCATCTCATTCGCCCTGCTGGGTCCAGACCTCTCTGCTAACGGATATGGGTGCAAATGAAGATAACCCTGATAGTGACAGGACAGCCTTTTGCCAACCTGGTGCCAATCTGGATGTTTTGGACCACAGTTTTAGACTACTATCATCCAGAGGGCATCAGGTTGGCAGAAGGCTGATATAGAGTTGTGTAGAACAGATGAGTCCTGGAGAAGAAACAGCTGTCAGAAGAACAATTATAGGCGGCATCAACAGAGGTCTCATGCCCTGATCAAGGGAAGTCTTCTGCTCTGTTCTGCCTTGGTTAGACCCCACCTGGAGTCCCATGGGGACCACAGTCTAAGGACGATATTGAAAAGCTAGAAGGTGTGCAGAGGAGGGCGACCAAGATGATCAAGGGTCTGGAAACCAAGCCTGATGGGGAGTGGTTGAAGGAGATGGGTGTGTCTAGCCTGGAAAAGAGGAGGATGGGAGGAGAGAATGATAGCCATCTTCAAATATCTAAAGGGTTGTCACATGGAAGATGGAGCCAGCTTGTTTTCTCCTGGTCCAGAGGGAAGGACCTGAACCAATGGCTTCAAGTTACAAGAAAGGAAATATCAACTAAACATCCGGAAGGACTTTCTAACAGTAAGAGCTGTTCTACAGTGGAACAGGCTCCCTCAGAAGGTGGTGGATTCTTCTTCATTTGCCGTTTTTAAACAGAGGGTGGGGGGGCTATTGCTGGGGGTTGGACTGGATGTCCCTTGGGGTCCCTTCTAAGCTCTACAATTCTACGATTCTATGGTGCTTTTCGCAGCCCATGTGTTTTCTGCTTTGTCCCTTTCCACTCTCCCCTGAGCGATCATATGACAGCCATCTTCAAATATCTATAGGGTGGTCACATGGAAGATTAACCCAGCTTGTTTTCTCCTGCTCCAAAGGATAAGACTGAACCAATGGATTTAGAGTACAAGAAATGAGATTCCAACTAAACATCAGGAAGGACTTTCTGACAGTAAGGGCTATTCAACAGTGGAACAGACTCCCACAGAAGGTAGTGGACTCTCCTGCATAGGAAGTTTTCTTAGCTGTGATTCTTGCATTGCAGGGCAGTGGACTAGATCAGGCACCCCCAACCTGTGGCTCTCCAGATGTTTTCGCCTACAACTCCCACGATCCCTAGCCAACAGGACCAGTGGTCAGGGATGATGGGAACTGTAGTCCAAAACATCTGGAGGGCCGAAGGTTGGGGATGCCTGGACTAGATCGCCCTCTGGGTTCCTTCGAACTCTACAGCTCTATGATTCTAGGAGCCCATAAACACAGCATTTCTGCTGGCTTTCAGATACTGAGCTTTCCCCAGTCTTACCCGATGCTGCTGCCAGGGATGGAAACTGGGGCCTTCTGCACACAAAGCCCATTTTGTGAATGCACAAGGATTCTGCCCTGACTTCCATACTACTTCATAAGTGCCTATTCAGATAATAAATGTTGCTGAGTCGGCTCATGAGTCACGGCTATTCAGTAAGAAGGACAACAATGTCTGCTACGAGATGAAACATTCTCAAGAGTGGACTTTTTTTTTTAAAAAAAAAAAGGGAAATGGCCCCTTTGTCAACACAGCTGCTTTTCAGAAGCCAGCGCAAGTTAGGTTCTTGCGGATTAAGTGAACCCAGTGATACAGCAGGTGGTGGAAAAAGTCTTAAAAATAGGATAGGTTTGCATGGTGTATGCGCCTGCAGAATAGGGACATAGCACTTGAGACCACACTTTCCAGGCAGAAGGTCCCAGGTTCAAAACCTGCTCTGTATTTATGTATTTTTTTGGGATGCGGCTGGTGCTGTGGGTTAAACCATTGTGCCGCTTGGGCTTGCTGATCGAAAGCTCAGCTGTTCGAATCCCTGCGACGGAGTGAGCTCCCATTGTTTGGTCCCGGCTCCTGTCAACCTAGCAGTTCGAAAGCACGCCAAAGTGCAAGTAGATAAATACAGTAGGCACCGCTCCGGCGGGAAGGTAAACGGCGTTTCCATGCACTGCTCTGGTTTCGTCAGAAGCAGCTTAGTCATGCTGGCCACATGACATGACCCGGAAGCTGTCTGTGAACACCGGCTCCATAGAATCATAGAGTTGGAAGAGACCACAAGGGCCATCCAGTCCAACCCCCTGCCAAGCAAGAAACACCATCAAAGCATTCTTGACATATGCCTGTCAAGCCTCTGCTTAAAGACCTCCAAAGAAGGAGACTCCACCACACTCCTTGGCAGCAAATTCCACTGCCGAACAGCTCTTACTGTCAGGAAGTTCTTCCTAATGTTTAGGTGGAATCTTCTTTCTTGTAGTTTCAATCCATTGCTCCGTGTCCGCTTCTCTGGAGCAGCAGAAAACAATCTTTCTCCCTCCTCTATATGACATCCTTTTATATATTTGAACATGGCTATCATATCACCCCTTAACCTTCTCTTCTCCAGGCTAAACATACCCAGCTCCCTAAGCCGTTCCTCATAAGGCATCGTTTCCAGGCCTTTGACCATTTTGGTTGCCCTCTTCTGGACACGTTCAAGCTTGTCAGTATCCTTCTTGAACTGTATAGGCTCCCTTGGCCTATAGGAACTGTATAGGCTCCCTTGGCCTCTATAGGCTCCCTTGGCCTATAGAGGCACCTGCGTCCCTAGCTAGCTAGTAGCCATCCCTCCATGAATTTGGCTAATCTTCTAATGTTGGAGACCATCCCTGCCTCCTGTGGAGGTGAGTTCCACACTTTAACCGAGTGCCGCATGAAGAAGGACTTCATTTTATTCATCCTGAATCTTCCAACAAGAAAGTCGGGAAGGAGAGAAATCACAAAAGGAACCCCTAGGGAAAATCTGCACATGGTCTCTCAGTTCAGGTAGCTAGCTCCCTGTCTCTCTCTCTCTCTCTCCCCCTCCCTCCCTCCCTCCAGCTTCATGAACAATAAGGAATCAAATGCATCTCCTCTCTCTCTCTCTCTCTCTCTCTCTCTCTCTCTCTCTCTCTCCCTCTCTCTCTCCCTCTCTCTCTCAAAAACAAACAAAAAGAAACGCTTAAAAAGTATTTAATTCTCCAAAGCTGATGATCAAGCGGAATCCCACAGAGAAGACCCTCGCCACTAATTGCTCCCTCCATATTAAGGATGGTGGTTGTGGTGGCAGAGGCTAAGAAGCTTAATTATAACAATTAACATAAAGGCTGAAGGTGTAATAGAGATAAGGCGAAAGCTTTCCCTGGAATAAATAGTGGGGTCATAAGACGCTGGTTGACCACTGTTGCTTGTTGGCTTAGCCACAGTGGCCTTAACTAGCTTATGACTTCTTTGTTGGTGCAATGCTCCTGGATTTAAAACTGAACTGCTGCATTGCTGCAAGGCAAGTAAAAGCTACTCTCTTATTCTGCCTTGGTCAGAGCTGCAAGGGACCCCAAGGATCATCTAGTCCAACCCCGTGCAATGCAGGAATCTCAGCTGAAGACAGATGGCCATCCAAGCTCTGCTTACAAACCTTTTCTGAGGGTGTCTCTTCCACTGTCAAACTGCTCTTGCCATCAGAAAGTACTGTACTTCATGATGTTGAGTCGAAATCTCCTTTCTTGTAAGTTGAATCCATTGGTTCAGGTTTTAATTTGGAGAGCAGGAGAAAACAAGCTTGCTCCACCTTCCATGTGGCAGCTCTTTAGATATTTATTATTATTATTATTATTATTATTATTATTATTATTATTATTATTATGCTTTCCCACAATAGTTCAAAGGGCAATTCACAGCAAAATTTGAATATGGCTATTATATCCCCTCTCAGTCTCCTCTTTTCCAGGCTAAACATAGCCAGCTCCTTCAACTGTTCCTCATATGTCTTTGTTTCCTGACCCTTGACCAGACCCTTAATGTATGGTCCAGAAACCAAGCCTGATGAGGAACAGTGGAGGGAATTGGGCATGTTTAGCCTGGAAAAGAGGAGACGGGGGGGGGGGATATGACAGCCATGTTATCTGGAGGGCTGTCACATGGAAGATGGACAAACTCATTTTCTGCATTATGAGGGGTTGGACTAGACTGACCCTTGCGTGTAGTTTGCAGCTTTACAATTCTAGGATTCCACAATTGACCTGCCGTGTTGCAGTAAAGCTATATATAAGAACATAACAAGGGCCTGCTGGATCAGGCCAATGGCCAATCTAGTGAAGCATCCTGATCTCACAGTGGACGACCACAGCTGGAGGCAGCAATGCTTCTGAATGCCAGTTTCTGGAAGCCGCAGGAGGGGAGAGTCGCTCTTGTGCTCGGATCCCGCTTGCTGGTTCCCCATAATGGGCACCTGGCTGGCCACTGGGAGAACAGGAGGCTGGATGTGATGGGCCATTGACCTCATCCAGCAGGCTTTCCTTACATTCTTGATATCACCAAAGGAGCCCTTTCTATTATACTCCAAATGCCTACTCCTTCACACAGTTAAATGGTGGAACTCCCTCCCACAGGAGGCAGTGATGGCCACCAACATAGGTGGCGTTAAAAGAGGATTGGACGAATTCGTGGAAGAGGAGAGTACTATGGATAGCTATTAGCCACAATGGCTTCTGAAAGCCAGCTGCTGGAAACCACAGGAGAAGAGATTTGATCCATAATGGGCATCTGGATCAAATCTCTTCTCCTGATCAGCCCTGAGTGCTCACTGGAAGGACAGATCCTGAAGCTGAGGCTCCAATACTTTGGCCACCTCATGAGAAGAGAATAATCCTTGGAAAAGACCCTGATGTTGGGAAAGAATGAGGGCACCAGGAGAAGGGGACGACAGAGGACGAGATGGTTGGACAGTGCTCTCGGAGCTACGAACATGAGTTTGACCAAACTGCGGGAGGCAGTGCAAGACAGGAGTGCCTGGCGTGCTATGGTCCATGGGGTCACGAAAAGTCGGACATGACTAAATGACTAAACAACAACAACAAGGGCATCTGGTTGGCCCATGTGCGCACAGGATGCTGGACTCTAGATGGGCCATTGGCCTGATCCAGAAGTGTTATTTGTATGGTCTTAATCTGAACGAGTAACCATCACTTCGAAAGTGCGAGCTGCCTCAGCACCCTCCGTTTGCCACAAAGCAGACAATCACAGGCTTTGAATATATATATATATATATATATATATAGTGCCACAAGCGCTTCTCACTTTACCCCAAGTGCCATTTTAAACATTGCACTCCGGAATAGACCTGTTTGGGGGGGGGGGATGTTTCGTATTCCAGCCACTGCCTGGAGATGAGCCTCACAGCGAGCGGCCAGTTAAAGACCCTCATTATTAACCTTCTTCAGAGCGATATAAATAATCCAAACCAATCTGAGCGTCTCTCTCCCCAGCTCCTCTCCCCAGCCAGCCACGGCTCTTAAGTTGTTCCAATTACAACCACCCATTTCTGAGTGTCGGGAAGGAGAAAAGCAAGCCCCCGTTGTAACTAAATTCATTAATCATCATCTAGGATTCCCTCCCCACCCCCCCCACTTCTTCTATTAAAAGAGAGAGAGAGAGAGAGAGAGAGAGAGAGAGAGGGAGAGAGGGAGAGAGGGAGGGAGGGAGGGAGGGAGGGAGGGAGAGGGAGAGGGAGAAGGTGGTGGAAGGATAGGTAAAAACCCACAGATCTAAACCTAATTGATACGGAGTAGAATTTTCCTAAAAAGTAATTTGGCGATATTAGTCTATAATCCTTTATTTAAAACAAGGCAAGGAAAAATGGCCTTTGGGAGGGGTGGGTGGTGGGCTGAAGCCGTTTAAATCCATTATGCATCGTGCAAAGTCAGATAATTAGACAGGCCTCCGAGTGGCAAGTCAGTCTGAATGATGTCACGTCAAAGAGCATTGATTAAAGGCTTAGAGCCCCCCACCCACTTGTCTCTCCCCCACCCCCCATCAACACCATCATAAAACAGGCAGCTGTGGGTTTGTTAGATCACACTTGTCAGCATGCAGACCAGAAGGGAAGGTGATGGGTTCAGCGCTAGATTTAGGGGGGTGCAGGTGGTTCCCCCCACGGGGCTCTCTGAGCAAAATAATAATAATATTTATTGTGAAAATAAGAAATATTTGGCAGTTCCAAATTTTGTCCTCACTCAGGGCGGCAGAGTACCAAAGTCCACCCCTGAAGGGCTGCTGGGGTGGGGAGAGCAGGATTAAGGGGCCAGATCCTGGGAGGGTCTTCTTTTATTATTTTACGGTTACAGTATTTATTTATTTTACTTTGATGCCCTGCCTTTCCTTCAAAAAACTCAGCATGGCACAGATGTGTCTCCTCTCCCGATTCCATCCTCACAACCTTGTAAATTAGGTTCGGCTGAGGGGAGGGGGGGGACTGGCCTAAGGTCACCCAGTGAGCTTCATGGCAGAGTGGGGATTTGAACCCGGGACTCCCAGTCCCTAGCCCAATGCTGTAAAGCACTAAACCATGGCGGCTCTCATTTAGTGCATATGGGCCACCTAGAAAAAAAAAAGAGAAAGCCATTCTAGAGAGCAGCAAAGTTTCGGTGGAAATCCGAGGATGGGGGAGAGGACAGGGATATATAAGAAGATGCAGAGAAAGTGGACAGAGGAAAGTTTTGTCTCCCTCTCTGAGGACGCTAAAACCCAGTGGGGTTATGCAGCTATTGGCAGCCGTCTGTCTTGAGAGACAATGGAAGAGTTCTCCTTTTGGGTCAAACAACTGGAAAGTCACAGCGCCTGCTGTGGCTGTAGAGGCCCATGGGGGAGAGATATGTTTTGTTGCAGCTGGGGCAGAAGAAGGCATCTGGTTGTGCTGCTGCAGGTGCACCAAGGCTCCTCCCAGCAGTCATTCCTCCTCTGGTCTTTGCTATGGATCCACAACCTGACTGTCTGTCTCCAGGTACTCCAGCCTTCATGTGACATTTGCATGCATCCTTGTAACACAGAGTTGGTCCATCAACAGGCCTGGTGCCAGAAGTCAGCTCCCTGCAGAGCTCGTCATTGGGGATCCATTCGGGACTGACAGGAGAAGGGCCTTCTTCGCACAGTTCATAGCTAAACTAAGTACCCTAACTAAATCCCATGGGAGCAAGGGTTCTGTCTTGGGCCCAGTCTTATTCAACATCTTTATCAATGACTTGGATGATGGGCTTGAGGGAATCCTGAGCAAGTTTGCAGATGACACCAAATTGGGAGGGGTGGCTAATACCCCAGAGGACAGGCTCACACTTCAAAATGACCTTAATAGATTAGACAACTGGGCCAAAGCAAACAAGATGAATTTTAACAAGGAGAAATGTAAAGTACTACACTTGGGCAAAAAAAATGAAAGGCACAAATACAGGATGGGTGAAACCTGGCTTGAGAGCAGTACATGTGAAAAGGACCTAGGAGTCTTGGTAGACCACAAACTTGACATGAGTCAGCAGTGTGATGCAGCAGCTAAAAAAGCCAATGCAATTCTGGGCTGCATCAATAGGAGTATAGCATCTAGATCAAGGGAAGTAATAGTACCACTGTATTCTGCTCTGGTCAGACCTCACCTGGAGTACTGTGTCCAGTTCTGGGCACCACAGTTCAAGAAGGATACTGACAAGCTAGAACGTGTCCAGAGGAGGGCAACCAAAATGGTCAAAGGCCTGGAAACGATGCCTTATGAGGAACGGCTTAGGGAGCTGGGTATGTTTAGCCTGGAGAAGAGAAGGTTAAGGGGTGATATGATAGCCATGTTCAAATATATAAAAGGATGTCATATGGAGGAGGGAGAAAGATTGTTTTCTGCTGCTCCAGAGAAGCGAACACGGAGCAATGGATTGAAACTACAAGAAAGAAGATTCCACCTAAACATTAGGGAGAACTTCCTGACAGTAAGAGCTGTTCGGCAGTAGAATTTGCTACCAAGGAGTGTAGTGCAGTCTCCTTCTTTGGAGGTCTATAAGCAGAGGCTTGACAGCCATATGTCAGGAATGCTTTGATGGTGTTTCCTTCTTGGCAGGGGGTTGGACTGGATGGCCCTTGTGGTCTCTTCCAACTCTATGATTCTATGATTCTATGACTCTAAGTACTGTAAGTAAATCCCATGGGAGCAAGTGGTGGCCTTGAACCTAGATGGCTTTAAAAGAGGATTGGTCAAATTCATAGAAACATGGGGTTGTGGAGTGGGAAGGGGCTCCCAAGTGTCATCTAGTCCAATCCCTTGCAATGCTCAACTAAAGCATCCATGACAGGTGGCCATCCAACTTCTGTTTAAAAACCTCCATGGAAGGAGAGCCCATAACCTCATGAGGGAGGCTGTTCCATTGTCAAACAGCTCTTACCGTCAGGAAGTTTTTTCTGATGTTTCAGAATCTCCTTTCTTGTAGCTTGAAGCCATGGGTTCGAGTCCTACCCTCCAGAGTGGGAGAAAACAAGTTTGCTCCCTCTTCCATGGGACAGCCCTTAATTCATGGAGTTGGATGAGGCTATCAAAGGCTACCAGCCCCAGAGGCTATGTCCAAAGATGGAGGCGACATGCGGTTGAAGTGTAACAGGGAAACATAAGCAGGGAAAGATCTGTTGCGCTAAGGGCCTGATTCTAGGCTTCCCATAGGCACCTGGTAAGGATAGGGTGCTGGACAAGGTGGTCCTTTGGCCTAATTCTGCAAGCTCTTCCTTTTTTCTCATGATGCTTCCAGCCTCGCAGCTTTGAACGCCCCCCCCCCTCACAGACACACTCCTCGCTCTACCACTGTAAGCTACGTGAGGAATTGCAGGCTCTTTTCACACACTTCAAGGGGCATGGCATTTTTTAAAAACATGCTCATCCCTCTTGTGTTCTGTCCACACTGCTGAACACCACATGGCTGCAGGGACCGGCAAGTGACAATGAGCTTCAGCACGCTATATTTGTAGAAAGAAAATAGCGATACTGTTCTGAACTGTGGAGATGCGACAAAAGGCGCAGGCACCTGAAATGTCACTGCACACCGGTAGAAGCCTTACTCTTTCAAAAGGCAGGCAAGGAGGGTTAAGGCAGTCTTTGCCAACCTGGTGCCCTCCAGATGTTTTAGACTACAAATTCCATCAACGTTGAGCAGCTCTATGCAGCCTGTAACAGCAGCTGCCTCCCCCATGAATTTGTCTCATCCTCTTTTAAAGCTGCCCTATATCTTGTGGGATGAGACGCAGGTGGCGCTGTGGTCTAAACCACTGAGCCTAGGGCTTGCCGATCAGAAGGTTGGCGGTTCGAATCCCTGTGATGGGGTGAGCTCCTGTTGCTCAGTCCCTGTTCCTGTCCACCTAGCAGTTCGAAAGCACGTCAAGTGCAAGTAGATAAATAGGTACCACTCTGGCGGGAAGGTAAACAGCGTTTCCCTGTGCTGCTCTGGTTTGCCAGAAACGGCTTAGTCATGCTGGCTGCATGACCCGGAAGCTGTCTGCGGACAAACGCTGGCTCCCTCAGCCTATAGAGCGATGTGAGCAGCGCAACCCCAGAGTTGTCCACGACTGGACCTAATGGTCAGGGGTACCTTTACCTTATATATTGTGGAAGCAAAGTGTCAACAGCCAAGAGGCACACTTGCAGACTTCAGGGTGGGAATCAGTCACATGCCAGCTAGTTTAGGCTCCACAATTTATAGTTTGCGCAAAATGCCCACTTCCTCAAAGGATCAGCCTTTTTGCATTAAGGAAAGTGATAGGGGAGTGCGAGATAGCGCTAACTTTGATGCACCCATGCGGGCTCTCTGCAAACAAATCAGAGTGAATGCTAATTGAATAGCCAGCAATGTCTAATCTCCCTGCAAACAAATCAGGAAGACAGGTTGTCCGGAGGTGTCCAAGCAAGGAGGGAGTGGGCAGGCACTCTACGGAACCTGCAGGCATTATAAGGCATTATACTTTGTGCTCGGTTGTCCTTTCCCATTACAGTGGTGCCTCGCTTAACGAATGCCCTGCTTAACGAAATTTCCGCTTAACAAAAGGTTTTTTCTAGTGGAGGTTGCCTCGCTAGGCGAATTCGTTTTATGAAAAATTCGTCTAGCGAATCGCGGTTTCCCATAGGGATGCATTGAAATTCAATTAATGCGTTCCTATGGGCAAAAAAAATTCAAAAAAATTTCAATGCATTCCTATGGGATTCACTAGACGAATTTTTCGTTATAAGAAAAGACCCGTGGATGCCTCTGGAATCTCTCAAGCAGGGCCTGAATGTGGTGGCCAATCCTCTCTTGCTTCTCTCCAGCATCTGGTACACAGCGAGAGCTACATTGTCTCTGACCATAGAGGTTCAATTTAGCTGTCATGGCTAGGAAGAGTTAACAGACTCCCAGCCCTCTCCCCGAGGTTGTCTCACCCCTTCTTTAAAGCCACACTGTTGACTCAGATTCAGTTTGCTGTCCACTATAACCTCTAATCATTCTCGGAAGTCCCACTGCTGAGCTGGTTGACGGTTATTCCCTGGCATGATGACAAAACCAAAATTACTGCCAGTCTCTGACCGGAGACGAACGGCAGCTTGTATTGCAGTTCTTAGGGCTCAGCTTGACTTCGGCCAGTCCCACCACTTTCCCCCAGGAAAACCTGATCTTTACTGCTGGATCGGAGCCAATGTCTATCGGGTTTTCCACGGATTGATGTTTGCTCCGATTCAGCAGTAAAGAACAGGTTTTCCCTGGGGAAGCAGTGAGGCAAACAGCTTGGACCCGTGCCTAGAAAACACAGGGGAAATGGAAAACGGCTCAGACACATGCTTCCTAGGACCAGGACAGGCAGAAATGTGGGGGAGCACATAATGTGGAAGCACCCCCTTGCAGATGTTAAAACAGCCTCCCCCAACCTGGTGCCCTTCACGTGCTTCAGACGACATCTCTCATCAGCCTCAGCCAGCCATGGTGCAGCTGGGTAATTATGGACCCTGGACTTCATGGTCTTAGCTACTCTCTCTCTCTCTCCAGCCATGTGCATTATCCCATAATATCTCGCTTCTGCGTTCCAGATACATTAGAGCAGAATACAGAGATGAAAGTTTGCCAAACCTGTGAAAAGCAAATAAATCCTCAGCTTACAAGAAGTTGCCCAAGGAGTGTATTCTGCAAAACTACATTCTGCACACAAAAATAGTGGTGGATTTGTACTGGACTGTCTACACATATCATTCCATTTTGGCAATTGCTCTGTGATGCTTCCCCAACGTTATCAATAGGAGTATAGCATCTAGATCAAGGGAAGTAATAGTACCACTGTATTCTGCTCTGGTCAGACCTCACCTGGAGTACTGTGTCCAGTTCTGGGCACCACAGTTCAAGAAGGATACTGATAAGCTGGAACGTGTCCAGAGGAGGGCAACCAAAATGGTCAAAGGCCTGGAAACGATGCCTTATGAGGAACGGCTTAGGGAGCTGGGTATGTTTAGCCTGGAGAAGAGAAGGTTAAGGGGTGATATGATAGCCATGTTCAAACATATAAAAGGATGTCATATAGAGGAGGGAGAAAGGTTGTTTTCTGCTGCTCCAGAGAAGCGGACACAGAGCAACGGATTCAAACTACAAGAAAGAAGATTCCACCTAAACATTAGGAAGAACTTCCTGACAGTAAGAGCTGTTCGACAGTGGAATTTGCTACCAAGGAGTGTGGTGGAGTCTCCTCCTTTGGAGGTCTTTAAGCAGAGGCTTGACAGGCATATGCCAAGAATGCTTTGATGGTGTTTCCTGCTTGGCAGGGGGTTGGACTGGATGGCCCTTGTGGTCTCTTCCAACTCTACGATTCTATGATTCTACCTCATTACTGCTGTTTGCAGGGGTGCTGTGGTGCAGGGGCAGACTTTGGTTTTTCAAATTTCAGCAGTGCCCTGAACGAGGCCAAAATTTGGCATGCCCCTGCTTCTCATCTTCCGTTCCGCTCACCCTGGGGTGCCCCCCACTTAGCTTGGCACCTAGTGCGGGGGAAACAGTTGCACTGCCCTAAATCCACCTAAAGAACCTCTTAATGAGGGTGAAAGAGGAGAGCACAAAATATGGTCTGAAGCTCAACATAAAAAATAAAAACTAAGATCATGGCCACTGATCCCATCACCTCCTGGCAAATAGAAGGGGAAGAAATGGAGGCAGTGGGAGATTTTACTTTCTTGGGCTCCATGATCACTGCAGATGGTGACAGCAGTCATGAAATTAAAAGACACCTGCTTCTTAGGAGAAAAGCAATGACAAACCTAGACAGCATCTTAAAAAGCAGAGACATCACCTTGCCGACAAAGGTCTGTATAGTTAAAGCTATGGTTTTCCCAGTAGTGATGTATGGAAGTGAGAGCTGGACCATAAAGAAGGCTGATCGCTGAAGAATTGATGCTTTTGAATTCTGGTGCTGGAGGAGACTCTTGAGAGTCCCATGGACTGCTAGAAGATCAAACCTATCCATTCTGAAGGAAATCAGCCCTGAGTGTTCACTGGAGGGACAGATCGTGAAGCTGAGGCTCCAATACTTTGGCCACCTCATGAGAAGAGAAGAATCCTTGGAAAAGACCCTGATGTTGGGAAAGATTGAGGGAAGAAGAAGAAGAAGAAGAAGAAGAAGAAGAAGAAGAAGAAGAAGAAGAAGAAGAAGAAGAAGAAGAGGAGGAGGAGGAGGCGGCGGCGTTTGGATTTGATATCCCACTTTATCACTACCCAAAGGAGTCTCAAAGCGGCTAACATTCTCCTTTCCCTTCCTCCCCCACAACAAACACTCTGTGAGGTGAGTTGGGCTGAGAGACTTCAGAGAAGTGTGACTAGCCCAACGTCACCCAACAGCTGCATGTGGAGGAGCGGAGACGCAAACCCGGTTCCCCAGATTACGAGGCTACCGCTCTTAACCACTATACCAAGCAGAAGGGGATGACAGAGGACGAGATGGTTGGACAGTGTTCTCGAAGCTACGAACATGAGTTTGACCAAACTGCGGGAGGCAGTGGAAGACAGGAGTGCCTGGCGTGCTCTGGTCCATGGGGTCACGAAGAATCGGACACGACTAAATGACTAAACAACAACAACAAATCTACTGTACCTCTGTTATAGCGCAAGAAGCAAAACCCAGAATATTTGTGGTAGGAAAAGTTACAAGCAGGAAGTTGTGGGACGTGAGCTATGTGGAAATGAAGCACTATGCCCTCCCTGTAACCTCTGCAGGAGCAAAACAGTACAGTTGTACCTTGGATCTCAAACGCCTTGGCTCCCAAAGAAATCAGCTCCCGAATTATTGAAACCTGCAAGTGAGTGTCCCGGTTTTCTAACGTTCTTCTGGAACCTGAACGTCCAACGCGGGTTCTGTGGGTTCTGTGCTTTGCTTTCCGAACTTTTTGGAAATCTAACAGACTTCCGGAACGGATTCCATTTGACTTCCAAGGTAGGACTGTATTGAAAGCCGGATGAAACCTATGTGTCCTGAAACCATCACGTGCACAAATCATTCTCAATACACAATGAAAACAGCAATCTGAGAGGAGTCGTGCAAGTCAGCTAAGCAATATCTCACTTCCAACTAAACATCAGGAAAAAGTTTCTGACAGTAAGAGCTGTTCAACAGTGAAACCGTCTGCCTTGGGAGGTGGTGGACCTCTCCTTCTTGGGAGGTTTTTAAGCAGAGGTTGGATGGCCATTTGTCATTGATGCTTTAGCTGAGATTCTTGCAGTGCAGGGGGTTGGACTATTACATGACCCTCAGGGTCCCTTACAACTCTATAATTCCATGAGTCCATGATTCCCAAATGCTGCACTTTTCAGTATTTCATCTCGATACAGAATGATACATATCTGAGATCAAATATCACGCTTGGCAGGTGAGTCCCATTTTTCGGAACAAATTCAGTTCACTCCAGCACCCTGTGAGAAAATAGGCACTGTAGCCATTCGGCACATATGGTTAGAGGGTAAGGATCTCCTTACTACCCACCTAGCAAATGCATTTTTAAACATTTAGGTTACCCCAAATCTATATATTTTCCTGTGCACCATACAGATTTGCCTTCCAAATACTATAATTTTCAGACATTCAAAACAGTGTATTGTTGAAGATGGGGCCATTGGACAGGAGAGGGTTAATGGGGCCAGAGGAATAGCTGAAACTTCCTTAGGGTACTAGATGGTGGCAAAGTTGCAGAGCATCTTTTATTAGGGAGATTGCTAGCTTTAAATGGGGAGTGGGTGCTTTCTAAATGGCTAGGAAATCCCTGGAGGCCCTAAAGGGTCATATGCAGTCATCTTCCCCTCATCCCAGCTAAGAATGATGTAATCTGTAGACTGCTTCCAGAGTCCCACTATTTTGCAGATGGGATTCAATTGCATAATGGCAAATTAAGGTTACACAGTGGATCTGATACTCTTGTGCCTCAAAAGTAACCAGAAAGTGGGCAACACGTGACCAATAGAACCATATGAAATATATTTACAAATAAATAATATAAAAAACAAGACTCATAACTGAGAATATCATGTTGTTGTTGTTTAGTCGTTTAGTCGTGTCCGACTCTTCGTGACCCCATGGACCAGAGCACGCCAGGCACTCCTGTCTTCCACTGCCTCCCACAGTTTGGTCAAACTCATGTTCGTAGCTTCGAGAACACTGTCCAGCCATCTCGTCCTCTGTCGTCCCCTTCTCTTAGTGCCCTCAATCTTTCCCAACATCAGGGTCTTTTCCAAGGATTCTTCTCTTCTCATGAGGTGGCCAAAGTATTGGAGCCTCAGCTTCACGATCTGTCCTTCCAGGGAGCACTCAGGGCTGATTTCCTTCAGAATGGAGAGGTTTGATCTTCTTGCAGTCCATGGGACTCTCAAGAGTCACCTCCAGCACCAGAATTCAAAATCTTCAGCAGTCAGCCTTCTTTATGGTCCAGCATATCATATCATATTTGTAAATATATTTCATATGGTTCTTATTGGTCACATGTTGCCCACTTTCTGGTTACTTTTCAGTATTTGCAACAAAGGGGTTTGGTTTGTTCTTATTCTTGTGCCTCAAGCCTGCCACCCTTAAAAAGCGGGGGGGGGGGGATTTTGCTGTAAGCAAAGGGGAAATGCAATGCAAGTATGAGATAGCAATTGATGTGAGGATGTGTACATAACGTCTTTGCAACCCACCCAATCAAAATGAAGTATCAGTCAACAGCAGGCATTATACAACCTCCCTGCAAACTTTGTGCAACAAGTCAGGTTGAATGTTCAATAAACAGTACGTTCGGAAGTGACCTCAGTCTGGGACACAGCTGAAAGGGAGGAAAAGGAGACAGGCAGCAATAGTTTTGGGGAGAAAGAGAGGATCTGGAGATATAGGGTTGTTTTCTCACTCTGGAGATCTGATGTGAAACAATGAAGTCAGCTATCTGCAACTTCGCCTTTGCCTGCATATAACGCTTGCTAATAACTTACAAAACACCATGAGCTTCCAGTGATCTGGAAAAAGAAATGAAACCCACACCAGCACTGTGTCTGGGCAGCCTCCAGCTTCTCACCTTGTGGGAAGCTTAGGGCAAACATAATAACAGGCTAGCAGTACGATCTCCATGCAAAAGCAAGGAAGTGGTACTTTCAGATGGCAGCATTGGCAGAGCTTAATTTGAAACAGGATATCACCAGGTTGTGTGTCATTATGTCGTGGTTTATTTCTATGCCACCTCTCTGCCAAAAGGCTTGTATGCCCAACCCATGCCTTCCGAAATGCCCTCTTCTGCACAGCTGTTAAGGATGCAAGAGCTTTGTCCTCTTTCGCATGTGCCCCCCCCAATTTGCCCTCTTTTTTGCAGTGTAAAGGAGCAGGCATAGGGTGTCACCAGTGCATGCGCAGAGAACCTTTCCCTTACCACCCTGTAATCACAACCAGCCTGCCAAATGTCATGGGGTTAGAGACAAACGCTTCCATGGCATGACTGGGGTCGTCACCATTTCCCCACCTAGCAGGTTTCCTGTCCTATGCCTTTAATAACTGCACATCAAGCAGAAATTCAACAGGTCAAGCCTTCCCCAATTTGGAGGGGCTGCAGTAAGCTAGATTGCACCTGTTGAATTTCTGCCTGCTGCGCAGCTCCGTGAAAGGCATAGGGCCTGTGGAAAGGTCTGATTTGCGAACAGGTCTAAATCCCAACACCTCTCACTTGAGAAATTGTGAACTGAGTAGGATAGGCTTCCTCAACCTCGGCCCTCCAGATGTTTTGAGGCTACAATTCCCATCATCCCTGACCACTAGTGGTCCTGCTAGCTAGAGATCATGGGAGTTGTAGACCAAAAACATCCGGAGGGCCGAGGTTCAGGAAGCCTGGAGTAGGAGATAGAAATTTGGACGATTTGCATATGGCCCCCTTAGGAGATGAGATAGAAAACCCAAATTGTCCTCAGCCAGCAGTAACATAATAATACTTTAAGTAACTCACAATTTTCTGCCTCTTGTGGTGCACAAAATTGGCTGCTTTGGGCACAAAATCATTGGAAAGTAAAGGTGCTTAGGTATGCCAGGTGCTTAGTTTTTGTGGAAGCTCTTCCTACAGCACAGGCCTAGGCAGGTTTACTGATCTCATTGGGCCATGTTCAGAAAGTGGTGGTGGGGGGATGAGTGTTCAGACCCCTGGGCTCTCACTTGTGGGGTGCCTCAGGGATCTGTCCTCTCCCCCATGCTTTTCAACATCTACATGCAGCCGTTGGGAGAGATCATCAGGGAGTTTGGGCTGGGTGTTCATCAGTATGCGGATGATACCCAGCTCTACCTCTCTTTCAAATCAGAACCAGTGAAGGCAGTGAAGGTCCTGTGTGAGTGCCTGGAGGCGGTTGGAGGATGGATGGCGGCTAACAGATTGAGGTTGAATCCTGACAAGACAGAAGTTCTGTTTTGGGGGGACAGGAGGCGGGCAGGTGTGGAGGACTCCCTGGTCCTGAATGGGGTAACTGTGCCCCTGAAGGACCAGGTGTGCAACCTGAGAGTTATTTTGGACTCACAGCTGTCCATGGAGGCGCAGGTCAATTCTGTGTCCAGGGCAGCTGTCTATCAGCTCCATCTGGTACGCAGGCTGAGACCCTATGTGCCCGCAGAGTGTCTCACCAGAGTGGTGCATGCTCTAGTTATCTCTCGCTTGGATTACTGCAATGCGCTCTATGTGGGGCTATCTTTGAAGGTGACCCGGAAACTACAACTAATCCAGAATGTGGCAGCTAGACTGGTGACTGGGAGCGGCTGCTGAGACCATATAACACCGGTCTTGAAAGATCTACATTGGCTCCCAGTACGTTTCCGAGCACAATTCAAACTATTGGTGCTGACCTTTAAAGCCCTAAATGGCCTCGATCCAGTATACCTGAAGGAGCGTCTCAACCTCCATCATTCTGCCCGGACACTGAGGTTCAGCACCGAGGGCCTTCTGGCGGTTCCCTCGTTGCGAGAAGTCAAGTTGCAGGGAACTAGGCAGAGGGCCTTCTCGGTGGTGGCGCCTGCCCTGTGGAACGCCCTCCCAACAGATGTCAAAAAGGAAAACAACTACCAGATTTTTAGAAGACATCTGAAGGCAGCCCTGTTTAGGGAGGCTTTTAATGTTTAATAGATTATTGTATTTTATTTTTCTGTTGAAAGCCACCCAGAGTGGCTGGGAAAACCCAGCCTGATGGGCGGGGTATAAATAATAAATTATTATTATTATTATTATTATTATTATTATTATTATTAGGCCTCACCCCCCTAGGAAGTGTGCACAGGATTGCAGCCTGCAAATGCCCGTTAAGTTTCCAAGTCTTTGGCAACCAAGGGCTACAACTCAAAGCAGCCTTTATGAACTCTCACATGGATCTCTCATGTTTGTGGACAGGGGGTGCTTGTTCCCACAATGAAATGCATGTCTGGGGAAAACAATTCAGAAATGCTTGATCTGTGCAACTGCACGCAGATTCATGGGCGTACCCAGGAACAAATCTAGGGGAGGGCAAGCCATGGTCGTCCAGGTTGTGACATTTCAGCATGGAAAAGGCGAATGAAACCAAAATTTTATTATATATAATTATATCAGTGTTTTATTATGGTAGTTATTACAATTATTTGCTTGAGTTTTTTTGATTTCTATTCTAATTACATGTCTTATACTAATATCATTTTTCTTGGGTTTGAAGAAAATGTTGAGGTTTGTTTGGTGCGGCCTTTTTACGTACCTGGACTAAACAAACCGGCAGTTGTGTGGTTATAGTAATGCATATACAGTCCTGCCACCATGTACACTGGTTAAAGCAGACTACTGTGCTACACAAACTCTTCACCGGGAACAAAACTGAATTCAATAACCACATCTTTTAAAGATGTAGGAAAATTAAGGAGTACTCTCACCGGAAGAGAGTATGGTAGGGTGCCCCTCTTTCCCTCAGAAAATGTTGAAGCGTTAAGCGACCCCCAAGCTACATCTCCTCCTGGTGGTCATCTAGTCCCGCCCCCTGTAATGCAAGAACATGCACCTATCCCATATGGGGATTGGGCCTGCAAAATTTTGGCTTTATCAGCACTACTATCCTGCCAACCAATAATATGCAGCTTGCTCAAACGGGGATTGAACCTGCATCATAGGGGTTATCAGCACTACCGGTATTATCCTGTCAACCCAGGAATAGTACCTCAAAGTTTGGATGGGACCCTGGGGGTCATCTAGTCCAACCCCCTGTACCACAATAATATGCAGCTTTCTCATATGGTGAAAGAGCAATTGCCAAAACAAATCTGATAAAATGGGCCCGAGGCTATGCACAAAGAGGGGGTAGGGTAGGGTAGGATTAAGGTAATTTAGCTGCTGGCTACAAACTGCCAAGCCCTTAAGCAGCAGTTCAGCCCAACACAGGACAGCACGGTGATCAGGGAAACAAAGAAACTAGGATTAGAGTGATTTAGCTGCTGGCTAGAAAGGGACTTAGAGGGAACCTTTACGATGCAAAAACCAACAGAGGTGACCCAGCAATCCTTCCCTGTCCCAGGGAATGGTCCACACTGAGGATGAACACTGCAACTCCGCTCTCCGCTGCTGGCTGTTTTTTTTTGCTGTGTGGGAGCTCCCCCCCTTTTTTGCTTCTCTAGGGAGGGGCAGCTGCACCCCCCTGCCCCATGCTGGGTACACCCATGCGCAGATTGACAAACCCTTCAGATTTGCTCAGGGCTGCTGCCACAAGACGCTTTGGCATCCCAGGGACCTCTGTGGTTGCTTCCTATAGCCCATAGTGAACTCTTGCTCATGGCCCATTTGTTCCAGTTGGGCCTGCAAAGTTTCAAGAGCTCTTGAACTACATAGAGACTCCCGTACGGCTGCAACCTAGATCCACTCTGCTTTTTGTATTATTTAAAGGTACGCTCTGCTTCCTAGCTGTGCCCTTACAAGATAGGTGTCATTCTAAAATGATACATATGCAATCTAAACTCACGGTCACAATTAAAAAGGTCAATACATACAACCCACAAAACAGCAGAGCAATAGCACTAATCCGAACCCAGTCGAGATTGCTGCATAACACCAATTCTGCATTTGTAAAAAAAACTGGATCTTTTAGTGGGGCAGCACCTATATACTCTGGAACTCCCTGCCTATTGACATCATGCAGGCAACTTCACTGTTTAGTAAGATATCCAAAATTATAGCTCTCTGCTTTATTTTATGTTGGCAAGGAAGCTCCCCCTGGGAAATTTTTAAATTTGGAGTGCAATGAATGGACAATGCTAGATCTGGTGTGGGCCTCCCCTCTTTAGCCCTGCTCACACACAGCAATTAGGCTTAGCCCCATTCATGCAAATGGGAGCTTCCCCCCCCCCAGCCTAATTGCTACAGGAGTGTGCAATTTGGGGGCTGGTGACACCTAGGGAAGGATAATGCTCCTTGCATGCTGCAGTTTCCCCTTCAAATCACCCTTGCACAGCAATTTGGCTTACAAAGAAAGCTCCTATTCCTATAAATGGGACCCTTTTCTAATTCAAATTGCTCTCTCTCTCTCTCTCTCTCTCTCTCTCTCTCTGTGTGTGTGTGTGTGTGTGTGTGTGTGTGTGTGTGTGTGTGAGAGAGAGAGAGAGAGAGAGAGAGAGAGAGATTTTCCAGAGGGGTGGCAGCTGGGGTTCTGTAACATTAACCTATTCCCATCCCTTGGCCGACCCCAGTGTGAAATTTAATTCCAGCTAAGATGACAATGTTTGCTTCCCTTGCAGAAGTTGGATTGCAAACTGCCTAGTTCCCTAAGTAACTGAGTATGGGTGGGGGCAGACTGAGGGTACATGATAGGTGAAAAGCACCTGAAAACCTGTGCAAAAATTGTCCCCCCAACATCTGACTATGCCTGAAGGATCTTTGTTTCCCTCTTGACAGTTCTACAATGTACATGATGAGAACAGGGCTTTGACCTCGTGTAACAAGGCACAGGGGATCTCCCCACCTTGGAAATCTTATCAGCCCAAGACAGAAGCTGACGGGCTCATCATGTTAAGGTGGTTAATTATGTCTCCACAAGCACATCACATTGGTGCTACAGTAGGAGAAGAGGCTTCTGAACGCAAGGCAAGGAAGGCAGACCACCTCCTTTCATGAAAGGCACTTTCCTGTAGGAATTTCCATGCAGCTTCTATGAGAATCATTGCAAGTGACAATGGCTCAACATCACTTTTTGTTCCAAGGTGGTACCATGGACAGAAAACCTGCCTGTTCAGTGATCAGTCTGCGCAGAAGGTCACACATGAACCAAGCTATATAGGAACATAGGGAACTGTCTTGAACTGAGTCAGCCCATCTAGCTCAGTATCGTCTTTACACCAGTGTAAAGGGGCAACTGCCCCCCTGGTCGCCTACCCTATAAAAAGCATTACTCCGAACATCAGTTTTCACGACCCACTAAGGAAAATAACAACACAATAATATTCAGAAGTGTGGCAATTAATTGCACATTTATTCAAAATTCAATTGAAACTACTTAGTTTAGTTATTTCAACGTAATTTATGAACTGGATCCAGTGATACCAGCATCTTAAACTCTGATACCGGTAGTCATTTGCACCTCCAGAACCCCACAGCTGTTCCTTTCTCTCTTAGCACCCCACTAGGTAATTCCACTTCCCACCAGGGGGCACCACTGGCCACTTTGGGAACCACTGGGCTACAACGATTGCACAGAGGAATTGTGCAATGCATGACTTGGCTCAGGGAGGCTCAACATTAGCCTCTAAGAAAATTCATTTCAGAATTGCAGGCTCCTCACAAATGCAGCCTCTCGGCAACGAAGTAAACCACAAGCACTATAGTTGGTTTTGCATGGAAACAGATCCTGCGATTTTTGAAGAAGAAAAAAATGTTTTGATGCAAAATTATGCTCAGGGACAAGATCCCAGGCCTTGCACACAGGTACATACACACACACACACACACACACACACACACACACACACACACACACTGTAATTGCAGAGATGAAATTGGGGAGAGTTTGAGAAAACAAACCCACCCCCTACCAAGTAAAGTCAGAGCATGGGTCCATGTAGCCAAGCATAGTGCATGCTAGCAGGCAACAGTCTTACAAGCCAAATATCCTACGATCAGATGCCAGAGATTGAACCTGGGACCTCTGCCATGCAAGAAATGCCTTTCTTCACAGAACTGTGGCACCAGCCCTAATATCGACTGCGCACAACAGGCACTGTCTCCAGAACCGTGCTATAAAGGAGCTTATGAGATGCAAGGGGACGGGGAGGGGGTCGTGAAGAAGCCCAGGCTCACATTCTCCTCTTCCAGGGCACAGTTCATCCAGCAATAATTCATCACTTCTTAGAAACAACTGTCTACTCCCTGCACCAAATCCAGCCTCGCTAATGGGTTTAGCAAACCGCATTTAACTGGTCAGTGGAGCAAGTGCCACAAATCCCAAGATTAGGAAGAGACTGATACACAGCTCAAGAGCATCAGTGGCCAGGAGGGCCTCTCTGAGAGGGACAGCTTTAATTGGCTTAATGCCCTGCCTGGTGGAGCAGATCAGGGAGGGGGGGGGGAGAGGGCCAGGCTGGAGAATAGAAAAGAGAAACTTCATAGCAATTGCCATGCCTGTTACTGTATAATCCAGCAGTTCAGCGGGTTTATTTGTAGAGATGTGTATAGATGCTATAGGAGAGGATATATTTATTTGATATTATCCTTCCTTCCTCACCCTGAGTTCAGCAGAGTCCCATCCCTTTGCAGTTTAAAAGGGAAGTTTTCATAGGCTACTTTTAGCCTTTTAGTTTAAGTAATCCAGGATGCTATAAGGCAGAAGGGATTCTTCTGGTGTAATAATTACAGACAATCTTATAAAAGATAAAAAATGACATTTACTCTCTCAAAATACTTGTTGAAGAGTAACAGGTAACAGCAGCTTTGTTCAGGCAGGCTTAACATGGTAATCCAGTTACAAAGACATACTTTGGTCTAGTTTAAGATGGTGTCTGAGCACATGCAGATTGTTCTCACATTGCTGGAATGGGGTCAAAGAGCAAAGAGGAAGCAGCCTGGCCAGGTGAGGAGATTCTATGTATGGCTATGCCCTCCCCCTAACAGGGCACAGTGGGAGTCTCTCTCAGAGTCCACTCTGGGAAATTTACAGGTCCCTGAGCTTCAGCTCCTCTCATGTGCCTAACCAGCAAACATGCATTCTTGGTTTGACTGCATTGTAAATACAGCATGCCACATAATCGACTCAAGTGGCTTAAAACCAATTCATGCCTGGTTGCTTATTTTCACCCACACAAACAATACATTGCCCTGTGCCTGGGCAATCCAAGACAAGCTGAATTATGCAACCTGCACATAGTGGGCAGATTTGACCAGTTTATTTTCTTTGGCCTGATTCAAACCAGCTTTGATAGTTTGTAGGAAGGGCCAAGGAATATAGAAAGGTACTGGAACTCTGGCCCCGGCAACTGGGAGTCTCATCCAGCCACTCCTCTGGCTTTTGAGGTTTCGGTGGGTATTGCTCACCCACTTTCTCTGTGGCCACTATCTTGGAGATACAGTGGAGATAGGAAGCTGAATCCAGTGTCCAATATCACATGCTGTGCCCTGCAGATGCTCAGGGTACACACTGTTCTGTTTATTTTCTGACCAGAGCTCCCATGCCAAAGCAGTGGTCTGAGTGGATCCTGTACCAGGGCACACACAGGACCAGCCAAAGGCGTTTTGTTGCTTGAAGCAAAGGACCAGATTCCTCCCACTTCCTATTCCATGTATGGAAGCCAACTGGGCTGCCATGGATTCTTTCAAGGGGGTCGCATCCTGCACCACAGGTACAGCAGTAAAACAGATTAGGGGGCCCAGGTCAGGCCATGTGAAGTAGCTGGGACTAAGGGCACCAATACAATTTTCTGAACCCAGTACACTGTATGCAGACTGAACCCACTAAGTCACAAGAGAGAAGAAATTCAGATTCCAGCCCCTTCCCTTCTCCAGCCCCCTCCCAATAAATTTCTGGTTCTCTGTGCTGAAACCACTTGTAGCAACCTTCATTGTAACTCACTCAAATGCATCACAAATACTTTGGGGTCTCAAGGTTAAGTCCTGCAGCTCAAGTCAAGGCCCTGCTACATCTCCATGCCCAAACTGAATCATCATGCTTTTTTCCTGGTAATTTTCTTCAGCTAGCAATCAGCAATTTCCTCCATTCATAACCGACAAGCTGTACTTCATGAATCTGCAACAACTTGATCCCGTCCTTACAGCAGCTGAATAAATGTGGGGTGGGGGTGGGCGGGGGCTCCTCAACGTCCAAGCAGCACAGAACAAAACCACAAAAAGCTTTCAATGGTGAGCTGCACAAAAGGAAATATGCCGGAGCCTTTTGCAAGCTCCACACGTGGCAATCCCCGGTGTCAGGGAAAATTCAGACTGGCGCGATGTTGCAAACGGATGAAATCCACTGAGACTGCATTTCTCCATGAAGAGCACATTCTGCCGCTTTCCCTTGTCAATTCCCCATGTCAACAGCTGCGATGAGAATGGGCTGGAATCATGAATGGGAGGGGACGTGGCTCGCCTTCTTTTGAATGGGGAGAGGAGCAGCCAAGGAGGCAAAGCTCTGTACCGTATTACGGATGTGCGCTCTGCGTTCTCCTTCCTTCTCCTGAGCAAGGCCACGGGCAGCAGGAGCGGGCAAAACACCCACCACATGGCATTCCTGGGAGCCAGACGAGACCTCACCTTACATCGGAGCGTAAGGGCGAGAACTCCCTTCTGCAGCTCCAATTTGCAGCGATCGATGAATAGCTAAGCAGGCTCTTTCAGAAATTCACCATTGTCTCCAGCTCAGCTCCAACTTCCCTAGCAGGAAGATCCATTACAGACCGGTTGTGCTGTGTGGAGGGAGGGAGCTCTGAGGCTTAGGAAAAGGAGAGCTGTCTGGAGTGGGGGGGGGGAGAGCGAAAGGTCAGCTCAATAGTCTGGCCTGAGGAAATAGACCTGCCAGGAAATGATCCTCTAAGAGCCCTGGAGTGGAGGTGGTTGCCGGAGAGTCATTCAGTGCACCTACTCCATCTGCGTTCTTCCTCTCAAGCCGGCTCCCAGGGGCCTGCTTGGCTCCTCCCCAGTCTCAGCTCCTTTGGAGGTGGTCTTGGGGAGTGGGGCGGGGGCGGGGGGCTGTGGATAAAACACAGGGAAGAAGAGGAGGACGGGTGGGGTGGGGGATGAAGAGGAGAGCTCTGGCTGGAAAACACGCACACAGCTTCTGCCCTCGTCTCCAGTTGGACTTTCATTTCAATGGAATCACAGGCACTGTGATAAACCAGGCTGTGGTTGTCTGAGAGCAGCTCCCATGTAGCAATGATCTGCTAGCTTCAGTTGCTGGGGGGGGGTTAGGGGGGTTAGGCATGCCACTCCCCCACCACCACCACCAGTGCCATCAAAAGGAAGCAAACAATGTGTCGGATCAGCCTTCCTCAGCCTGGTGCCCTCCAAATGTCCAGGGCTGCAGCCGACGGGGTTGGGGACCATGTTATGAACAGGACAGCTCAGCGCACACTGGTGAATTCTTAGAAAGTCGGAGGCGTGGAGGAAAGGAGGCAGCGCTTCTCAGGTTTCTCTGGGAAGCAGAATGGGGTGGTGGACACTACATTGCCCCCCCCCCTGCCATGCCTGCCTAACAGGGCTGTCATGACAGTGAAGTATGACTGGGATGGGCTCTAACCTTCTAACCTTCTCCTCACCCCCTTGCGCGTGTGTGTCTCCTGGGGTGGAGAATCTAATTCTATTTCTGACACCTTCTCCCCTTGAAAGAACCCATGATTGCCTTGCCCTCCAACCTTTCATTTCATGGGTCCCGTTCCCTCTGGTCAATGATATGCACGGATACAGTTTAACAGCAGAGACACCCAGTTATGTCATGGCAACCCTTCTCTCTCCCCCCCCCCTCATTGCAGCACCTTAGATAAATCATATTTAGTACAGCACTTAAAACATCTCCACACAGAGCACCAAATCAGAGTGACTCCACTGTCGCCTTCCTTTCCCATTGGTGAGAATTCGTTTAACAAAATCAATGCTGCTTTCCGATACCAAGCCAAGACTTGGCCCTGAAGAGAACGAGGGTGCCAAGTCCCCTTTAAGCATCCTTGAAGCTGGTCTGGAAGAGGGATCAGATGCATAATAGGGACCAGCCAGGTGCTGCTAACCTCCCCTCCCCTGCTCGGAGCCAGATGGTTCAGCAAATGTCTCAGATTTGTTGCCTGGCAGGGCTAAAGGACTGATAATTCTCTCTATGTCCAGGACGCCTTAAAGCCTCAGGCTACAAATTAGAGCTGGGAGGCCTGGCAGAATAAAGTGAATTATGTATTAGATTTCTAGCCCACCTTTTAGGGAGTGTTATCTTAAAGAAAGCACAGGCTCAATTCCTACCCCCTGGTTTGCAGGGGTGAACAAGAGAATGGGGAGACGGAGCACCGAGGTTCCCTGGCCTGAATCAGGCCCCTTTGGGGAGAGGGGAAGGAAGTGGGGTGCTGCTGGGCAGGGCTAGGAAAAAGAGGCAGGGAGCCGGCTTGGCCAGGAACTGCCGGCGTGCCAGAGGGCTGTATGGCTGCTCTCTCTTCCTCCTGCCACGGGGACGATTCCCCCGCCCCCCTCTGGCTCGGAGCCCCCGCCCCCCTCCAGGCGGGCCGCGTCTCCTCTGCTCCCCGAGGTTCACGAGACGCGGACCTCCACCACCCTAAAACTTCCCCTAATGGGGAGCAGCGCCCGGGGGGGGGAAGCGGAGGGCTTCCCACCCACCCCGATCTGCCTCCGCCCCCCCCCCCGCCCCGTTTCCCGGAGCGCACATGGAGGCAGCCCACCGCTCGGCCTGCCTTTTGTGCTCGCAACGCCCTCCTCCAGCCCCTCGCAGACACCCAGCCCCCGGGTCCCCTGGCTCGCCTTGCTCACCTCCAGACCTGGCCGAGTTGCAGGAGGTGGATGAGGGACTGGAGGATCCAGACGCAGAGGCGGCAGCAGCCGCCGCCGCCGCCGGAGGAAGCCCGCGGAGAAGGCGGCGGCGGCGGCGGCTGGAGGCCGGCTCGGGCGCTGTCCTTGGTGCTGGCGCTGTCCTTGGTGCTGAAGGCGGCGGCGGGCGGCCCCGGCGAGGCTCTGCTGGGCGCGGAGAAGTCGTAGACGAACCACCTGAAGCTGAGCAGCTGCACGACGAGCGAGGGCAGCAGCACGAAGAGCAGCGTGAGCCCGAAGAAGGAGTACTCGCCGCGCAGGTAGTAGTGCGCGGCCAGCCACAGGTCGCTGGCGCCGTCCGAGAAGAAGACGAGCAGGGCGCCCAGCACCCAGCAGCAGTCCAGCAGGCTATACTCGCGGCCCGGCAGCAGCAGCGACGGCGGGGCGGCGGCCGAGGCACAGCCGGAGGCGGCGGGGCTGCCCGGGTTGGGCAGCGGAGGGGGCGGCGGCCCTCCTCGACGGGACCCCCGGGCCAAGCTCGAGCTGCAGCTCCCGCCGCCGCCGCTCCCGCCGCCGCTGCTCCCTCCGCCGCCGCCGCCAGATCCCTCCCGGCGCACGAGCGACGACGAGGCGGAGGCGGCGGCGGCGGCGCCTGCCGCTCCTCCATCCGACTTCGCGGCCATGTTGGAGGAGAGGCGGAGGGAGAAAGGAGGGAGAGACGGAGACTTCCGGATGGAGGGAGAGAGGGAGAGAGGGATGGAGAGAGAGAGGGAGAGGGAGGGAGGAAAGAGGGAGGAGAGTGGCCAGATTGGGGTGGGGGGAGGAAGGGGAGGAGGTGATGGAGGAGAGGAGGTGGGGGAGGAGGGAGGGTGGGAAGGAAGGAGGCAGGCAGGCAGGCAGCGCCCTCTTTCTCCCTCTCCCTCCTCTCTCGATCACCTCTCTAGAACAGGAGAGGGGGGCGTATGGAGGAGCACGAGAGCCGCCTGCCTCCGCCCCGCTCCCTCCGCCCCCCATTCATTCCTCTAACTCGGCTCATTCACGCGCTCCCTCCGGAGCTGCTTCGGGCGGCGCCCTCTCCACGCTCTCCCTCGCCGCCTTGCAGGGGTCCCAGATCGGCCTCTGCTCTCCCTGCTCCTCCCCACCGCCGGCCTGCCACGCCTCCCTGCTCCTCTCGCCTAATCCTGCCGGCGACTCCCTGCTCCCCTCTTCAAAGGTGGGAGGCAACGGGCTAAGGCTCTCCCCCCACCGCCCCAATCTAGAGCATGCATGATGTTGGATTCAAGAATGCTGCTGCCCCTCCCACCTCATGCCGGTTTGGGGACTCTTCTATCATTTGAGGGGAGGGGGTCTATCTTCCCGTGCAGGTGTGAAGGGTGGGGGGCTTGACAAAGGCTAAGAATCTCCTGGGTGGGGCTCCTGCCGCTGCCTTGACCGTTCAATTCAGATTGCTATAGCCCTGGCCACACATGTGCTCGGTGCTGTGCAAATCACATCAGCCGGGAGGGTTTTTCCTCGGAGGTAAGGTGGTTATTGGGGATTTAGCCATTTAAACTGGGGAGCCGGCAGGGTGCTTGGAGTCATCACCGCCAACCCCAATGATTGCGCTGCAACACACGGGGGGGCGGGTAGTTTGGTTGGTTCTTGCCAATGTTACAGAGAATGCTTGGCAGTGGGAGATTGGACTTTCTCCAGTCTAGGGTTCCTGTGACTTGCATGATCTGTGCTGAGTACCGACTCTTTATGAGACCTCCCTGTCCTGGCTACTGTGAGGTACTTTTGTTGATTGCTGACTCCAGATCTTCTCAAGGCACTTCCACCCTGCCTCCATGTTGCCTTAAAAGAGAATCGGACCGGTCCAGGGATGATCAATGGCTCCAGTTCATGATGGCTGTGCTCTAAGGCTACTACTGAGTGCCATTTGCTGGTAACCACAGGAGGAGAGAATGCTCTGGTGCTCTAACCCTGCTTGTGGGTTTCCCAAAAGAGTCATCTAGTTGGCCACTGTGAGATCAGGATATTGGTCTAGATGGGCCGTTGGCCTGATCCAGCTGAGCTCCATTTAGGTTCTTATGCTTGAATCCCTCCCAATCCTCAGGTGCTTCAGCTGCCTAGCTAGTGTGAAAGGTCTTTAAACATTTGTGGGAACATTTCATGCCCCTTCTTTTTCAAGTGACAGATACATAAATGTCCTTTAAAAAAAATATACTAGCAATTAGACTGCCTTACCTTATGTGCCCACCAAATGTCAGATTTCAAGCTCGTACATATGCGCCTTACAGGGTGTTCTTTCATGGGTATACAGAAATAAATCCTATTGTATTCAATAGAATTTATTCCCAGGTTAAGTGTGCATAGGATTGCAGCCTTAATAATTCTGGCACACCAAGGAGACAGCCAGATGATCAGTCCTCCCAGTGCCTTAATAAAGATGATGTGTTTTAAAACACACACAAGATGCATTTTCAGCCTTTGTTATGCTGCCGTTTTGGAACCCACTCGGAGCCTTAGGAAAGTGCAGAGCAAGAAATCAAATAAAAGGAGAACAGAATATTGCCTTCTTTTACTTCCCTCCTCTGCCTTTGTTTTCTTCTCTGTCATTATGACAGGCCTATATGACCCCCTAACCCAAATGGGGCCTCCCTCGTCATGTCACTCCTGCTTCTCAGGGTCAGGGACCATGAAGGGAAGGTTTCAAAGGGGATTCTCCAGGGGGCTCACAGAAATGATGGGGAAATAATTTCCCAGTAATCTTTAGTCCTCTCCAGAGGCTGCCCAGATCCCCTGAGCAGAAAGTGAAAGGATGCAATAGGGCAATAGGTTCTACAAGTTTAGAAATGAAGCATAAGTAGGGAGGAAAAGAAGCTTTTTCTCTGCTAACCAGAGGAAGAAAACCTAGCAAAAGGGCAAGCCTTGAAGCCTCGAAACAGGAGAGATAAGGGCTAAAGGGAAGCAGCTTGAATGAGATTGGGCATTTGATTAACTGTCTGTCATTCTCGCTCTCAAGCAAAAACTGGATCTGCAGGATGTCATGTCTTCTTCAGCAGGATGAGAGAGCGGGGTGCGGAATGGCACCAGCAACTCACGGTTTCGAGATTGTGTCACAGCTGCAGCGCATGAATGGCGCCGCAGGTGTTGGGAATGCTCACAAACATTTGTCCTGGATCAGCACATTGCCAACGCCAAGGAAAAGAGACTCTTCTAGCTTAACTAGGTGTTCTGGGGCCCTGGGCAATTCTCAGGACACCATCCCTGGGGTGGGGGAGTTCTCCTACACAAGGAACGTCGGAAGCTGCCTAATAGTGAGTCAGATCATCGGTCTATCTGCCTCAGTACTGTCTACACAGACTGGCAGAGGCTTTCTGGAGTCTGTCCCAGCTGTACCTGGAGATGCCTTCAGGGATTGAACCTGGGACCTTCTGCATGCTATGGCCCTTCAAGCCCCACTGAAAGGAACAGGTGATGCGCAAGAGCATGTACTGTGTCCATCATGGTTAATTAGCCCCTGACAGCTTATCAAGGACCCTTTCCACCCAGCTAGCCTTTGTGTTGCACTTGTTGTTGTTTAGTTGTTTAGTCGCGTCCGATTCTTCGTGACCCCATGAACCAGAGCATGCCAGGCACTCCTGTCTTCCACTGCCTCCCGCAGTTTGGTCAAACTCATGTTCGTAGCTTCGAGAACACTGTCCAACCATCTCGTCCTCTGTCGTTCCCTTCTCCTAGTGCCCTCCATCTTTCCCAACATCAAGGTCTTTTCCAAGGATTCTTCTCTTCTCATGAGGTGGCCAAAGTATTGGAGCCTCAGCTTCAGGATCTGTCCTTCCAGTGAGCACTCAGGGCTGATTTCCTTCAGAATGGATAGGTTTGATCTTCTTGCAGTCCATGGGACTCTCAAGAGTCTCCTCCAGCACCATAATTCAAAAGCATCCATTCTTCGGCGATCAGCCTTCTTTATGGTCCAGCTCTCACTTCCATACATCACTACTGGGAAAACCATAGCTTTAACTGTGCGGACCTTTGTCGGCAAGGTGATGTCTCTGCTTTTTAAGATGTTGTCTAGTGTGTTGCACTTACAGCAGAGCAAATCAACAGAGCAGGGAGGACATGTTTTTCAACCTCACCCTCATTTCTGTATATTTTGAAAAGCGGACATACAGCTAAACTATGGAACTCACTCCCACAAGAGGCAAAAGTAGCCACCGACTGAGGTGGCTTAAAATCAGACAAGTTCATGGGTGGGAGGGGCTGCTGTTGGCTAGGCTCTGCCTCATAGGAGCTAACTCCTAGGGGCCGAGGCCCCTTCACCCTCCCCAATTAAGTATTTGAGGGGGGGCAGTGGGCCCAAAGTTGATGGGCATTGCCATTCAAATGGCGTGCATGTGCCATGTCTTGGGATCAATTATGTGGGATGGGGCTTATTCCCCCCCCCCAATATTTTATTCAAACTGGCACCCCTGCGAGTCTGCCTCCACAGTTGGAAGCAGCAATGCTTCTGATTACCTGTTGCTGGAACTACAGGACGTGAGAGATGCTCTTGCGCTCAGATCCTGCTTGCGGGTTTTGCACAGGCATCTGGTGGACTAGATGGGCCGCTGGCCTGATCCAGCAGCCTCTTTGCATGTCCTTATATTATTACATGAGACTACAGAGTAATGCAGAGCTGAGCATGCTTAAAACCCTTGAAGGGATGGGTGGGGAAGAAGGATGGCTTGAGTTTCCCACTGGGCATTGCAGTGGTCCTTCACATAAGGTCAGGCTATTGGTCCAAGTTGGCCAGTATTGCCTGCTCTCACTGGCAGTGGCTATGCACACCCACCGGCTGCTTCTAACTAGGGATGCCAGGGACTGCACTTCTGTATTCAGAGCATGTGCTCTGCCATGGAGTTATGGTCCCTCGATGAACACTTACGTCCAATGCGCAGGCATTTGCTGGTGATCATGCTTTTATTCCATGCTGCAAAAAACAACAACCCTCCCCCTGCTCATTCCTGCCTGCCAAGATCTGTTAAGGGTACAAAGAGAGGAGGCTGGAGAAGACATTCCCCACCCCACAGACTTCTAACTTCCTAATAATAATAATAATAATAATAATAATGATAATAATAATTCATTACTTGAACCCTGCCCATTCAACTAGGTTGCCCCAGCTGCTCGACCCGCATACATGTGAAGCCAAATCGGCACCCCAGAGCATAAAAGGGGGTAGTAGATGAGGGGGAAAACCTCAATATTTGCAGTAGCGTTGTGCACCAGAATCCATTTAGATGAATTTGGGTCAGTCTGGGATGTGGCTGGGTCGAGCTGAGGCAGCCCCTGGTCACTCTGGGCCAGGTCAGGTCTATCTGGGGCTACCAAAAGGCGTGGCAGCGAGGTCTGGCAGCGAGGAGAGCGGGGAGGAGATGCACAGGTAAGAACACAAAATATGTAAGAAAAACAGGAAGAAAAAACAAACTAATAACCCCCCACCCATGGCACATTTTAAAGTGTCTTGGGTGTTTATCAGCCAAAGGCCTGGCAGAAGAGGAACGTTTTCACCTGATGCCCAAAGGTGTATAATGAAGGTGACAGGTGACCCTCCCTGGGAGGGGGGGCATCGCACCAATGGGGAGCAACTGCAGAAAAGGCCCATTCTCATGTTGCCCCCTCTGGACCTCATGTGGACGATCCAGGTAGGTTAATATGGAGAGAGGCGGTCCTTGGAGGTATTGAAGTCCTGAGCTGTTTCTCTAGTGACAGAGAGTTCCACAGGACCAGGCCAATGATACGGAACGTTCTATTTCTTCTTGCCCCAGACTCAACCCAAGGAACACATGTTCCAAATAATGTTTATCCACCTCGTTGATATTCTCTTAAGTGTACTTCCTCCCTCCCTCCTCCACACCCAGCCTCTGCCTGACTTCTCTCCCAAATTCCTAAATACTTATCTACATACTTAGTTTAGCCTTCCTCCCATGCTTCCAGCTGCTTTGTATATTGTTCACTGTTTGACAGTTTATACCATGATAAGGGAGGTGTGGGAATGTTAGGGATGTGGATTAGGATATATTATTAGATAGATCCTATCCAAGCTTGTGTTAGCAAGCTTCCAATATCAGCAGAGTGACATTCCCCTTTTGTGCGCAGCAAAGCATGAGCGTTAGGTTTGTTAGAACCTCTGCAACAATATTATACTTCAATATTATACTTCCTGGCAAATCCCCTTTTTCCCTCTTAAAAGAAATACACGACACAATAGTATTAAAATAAGATAGAGTTTACTCACATGACATCCTGAGTTAACAGCATAATCTCAGAAAGGCAGGCTTACGTACAAAAGTTACAATTATATACATCTGGAGTCTTCTTGGTAAATTGAGGTTCCATCTGGTCTCTCTGTTGGCAACAGGCCGAGAGGGAGAACCATCCTAACTGTAGATTCTCTGGAGATGTGTTCCCATGGAAGGAGAAATGGCTAAGAGAGAGAATGGCTGCTGGCTAGGGGCTTTTCTCTGCCAGCTAATCCATCTCATCTGCATATCTGGAGGAACAGGAACTGAACTTAGTCAGGTGTCCCTCCAGGTGAGTTCCTCTTAGTGGACACTCTAGGAACTGTTGTGACTTGTCTGCCCCAGTGTTCCATCCCACAGGAGGGGCGGGTGCTCCCATCCCTGTCCTGGCAGCAACCGAGGCAATCATTTCCAGCCATACCCTGTTTACATTCAGCCATGGTGAGGCCAGAGAAGACTGGAGACTGGAGCCACCTGTGGACAGTCCCTGGCCAGGGCCTTTTGGGAAGGGGGCTGACCTTCTGTGCAATGTGCAGAACGGCAGCAGATCCACCCTAGACATTTAAGGCACACCCAATGCACATTTAAAGGACACAACCTCTCCCAGAGAATCCCAGCAACTGTAGCTTGTTAAGGCGGTTGGGAATTATAGTCCTGTGAGGTGGGAACTCCAAATCCCAGGACTTTGGGGGGTGGATCTGCACTGAGGCTTAAAACGCAGCTCGGTCATTCTTGTCCTCAGTTTGGATCAAAGCTAGTTTTTTGGGAAGCACACCAAAAGCCAGCTTTTTCTTTAAAATAAATAAATAAATGACACGGAAACGGACACGGAGCAATGGATTCAAACTACAAGAAAGAAGATTCCACCTAAACATTAGGAAGAACTTCCTGACAGTAAGAGCTGTTCGGCAGTGGAATTTGCTGCCAAGGAGTGTGGTGGAGTCTCCTTCTTTGGAGGTGTGGTGTTAGGTTGTGTTCACAGCTACCCAAGAGCCCTCTTAGAAATCTGATGTGGCATTAATGCCGTGAATTTCCACCTATGTGCAACCAATGGATATGTATAAATAAATATACAGTATCACAGAATGCTTTTAAGTCTTCCGTGACTTCATTCAAAAAGCATCTGCAGGAACCCCTGAAATCTCTCGTGGCTTAGAGACCTGGGTGCACATTAAATGGTACTGCCATGTATAGTTGTTGCCTGTTACATTTATATACTGACCTTCAGCCAAAGATAATAGGACTGTTTACAGCATAAAAACACAAAATAAACAACGTGATCAAAATAATAACCCCACCCCCACATGTCTAATAAACGTAGTTAAACACCCATCATGCAATCTGCTTTTTAACTTCTGCTGGTCCCCTACTCTGTATGATCTGCCCTAGGGCTTCAGTCCGAAATGTTCCTTCCATACTCCATGTGATTGGTTGCTTATTGACCAGCACGGGCAATGAAACCTCAGAAAAGAGGAGTGGAACAGTTTTAACTAAAATAAAAAAATTCCTTCAGTAGCACCTTAAAGACCAACTAAGTTTTTATTTTGGTATGAGCTTTCGTGTGCATGCACACTTCTTCAGATATCTGAAGAAGTGTGCATGCACACGAAAGCTCATACCAAAATAAAAACTTAGTTGGTCTTTAAGGTGCTACTGAAGGAATTTTTTTATTTTACTTCGATCCAGACCAACACGGCTACCTACCTGTAACCAGTTTTAACTAAGAAATGATGGAGAACTCGAGAGCTGAAATCCAGTATTAGGAATGCTTACTGGCGACTGATGTGTGAATTGCAGACACACACACACACACACACACACACACACACACACACACACACACCCTCTGCCCTATGGAGTACTGTGTCCAGTTCTGGGCACCACAGTTCAAGAAGGATACTGACAAGCTGGAACATGTCCAGAAGAGGGCAACCAAAATGGTCATAGGTCTGGAAACGATGCCTTATGAGGAACGGCTTAGGGAGCTGGGTATGTTTAGCCTGGAGAAGAGAAGGTTAAGGGGTGATATGATAGCCATGTTCAAATATATGAAAGGATGCCATATGGAGGAGGGAGAAAGGTTGTTTTCTGCTGCTCCAGAGAAGCGGACACGGAGCAATGGATTCAAACTTCAAGAAAGAAGATTCCACCTAAACATTAGGAAGAACTTCCTGACAGTAAGAGCTGTTCGGCAGTGGAATTTGCTGCCAAGGAGTGTGGTGGAGTCTTCTTCTTTGGAGGTCTTTAAGCAGAGGCTTGACAGCCATCTGTCAGGAATGCTTTGATGGTGTTTCCTGCTTGGCAGGGGGTTGGACTGGATGGCCCTTGTGGTCTCTTCCAACTCTATGATTCTATACCTCTTTGGCATCTTTGCCTTCCTTGGTTCTCTCTCTTTCTCGCACAGTTCTTCCACCTCCAAAGCTCTTTTGCTTCTTGCCCCCTGTGCACTTGCTGCCTGTGTCACACGCCTCCTCTGGCCCTCCTAGACCCCACTCGAAACAATGACTTCCAAGTTACAAGAAAGCAGATTCCGACTAAACACCAGGAAAAAAACTTTCTGACAGTAAGAGCCGCTCGACAGTGGAACCGCCTCCCTTGGGAGGTTGTGAGCTCTCCTTCCTTGGCGGCTTTAAAGCAGAGGTTGGATGGGCACCTGTCATGGATGCTTTAGGTGAGATTCCTGCATTGCAGGGGGTTGGACTAGATGACCCTTGGGGGTCCCTTCCAACCCTACAGTTCTATGATTTGCTCAGTGCGCAATGGGAGTCATAGGTGAAGGGACAGACAGGTCAGAGCCAGCTTCAAAGTCTATATTTAGCACTTTGGGGTTTGCCTGACTGCCTGCTTGCTTGTTGTTTTCCCTTCATGGAAATGCTTCATTGACGCCGGTGGTGCACTTTGTCAGAAACGGTCAGATCAGGCGCTCACAGGCAGGCGTGCTTGTCTGACTCATGATGAGTTGCTCTCTTGGCCAGTGTTCAGCCCGGGCAGCAGTGCCAAGCTTGGGAGCTGGTGCCAGGAGCTGGTAAAGGATCAGGGAGCAAAGAGACTTATGGGAGAAGAAAGAGCTAGCCACGCCATAAGAAAAGGGAGAAGAGGTGAGCTGCAGCTATACAAAGACACACACACACACACACACCCCGATTCTGAACACCTATGTGCTCAAAGAGCACATGGAATGTCACAGGGGGAGGTCTGCAGAAGACTTTTGCCCACTGCTCTGTACAGTATCTACAAGGACCCAGATTTCATCTGCAGTCATTTTAGTTCAAGAATTTCAGGGAGCAGCAGAGAGGCTTGGGTAATAATAATAATAATAATAATAATAATAATAATAATAATAATAATATGTTTATTGGAGAGGGTTTACAGGTTTGTTTTTTGTCATTCTTTTGTGTCCTCGTTTTGTGTTTTTATGCTGTGAACTGCACTGTGATTTCCAAATTTAATTAAGTGTAATAATGATGATGATGATGATGATGATGATGATGATGACAGAGGCCTTTGGGGAACTGCCACTAGTTGGAGTAGACACCGCCAGGGCAGGCATGTCAAACCTGCGGCCCTCCAGATGTTTTGGCCTACAACTCCCATGATCCCTAGCTAGCAGGACCACTGGTTGGGGAAGATGGGAATTGTAGTCCAAAACATCTGGAGGGCCGCAGGTTTGACATGCCTGCCGCCAGGGGATATGAAAACCTGGTTCGACTCAGTGTAAGGCAGGCGTGTGTGTCTTAGCTGCTCTTTCTGTACAAAGTGTGGCAATTCCGTTCCCTTTCTTCCCAAGTGGGCAGAAAGCAGGTCGCTGCAGTTGCAAATGCTCTAGGATAGCCTTCACCAGCCAAGCATGCCAGCTTTGGGGCCGATGGGAATGGCAGTCTGAAACATGCAGGTTGGCAAAGGCTGCGCTTGGCCACTTTCAGACTGTTACTGTTTCTCAGGTGAGATTCAGCTGCATACCAGCACATTCAGATTGGGTAGTTAAAGTGGTGTTGGAACCCAGGGGAAATGAACCCACTTCAAAATTGTGCTGCTATATATTTGCTTTGTTGTGCAGGTGGGAGGATTTTACTGATTTATTGTTTTAGATGCTACTTCTCTCTTTCTTTCTTTCTCTCTCTCTCCCTCCCTCCCCCTCTCTCTCTGCCTCTGCAATATTTGTTACTTTGTAAACTGCTTAACAATTGCCTTAATATTAAGCAGTATATAAAAAGATACAAAGTAAGGAAAGAAAAATCAGACTTCTTGCAAGAAGGAAAGTGAGGGGGGAAATGGATTGGGAAGTGTGGGCTGAAAGGATGTCATATGGAGGAGGGAGAAAGGTTGTTTTCTGCTGCTCCAGAGAAGCGGACACGGAGCAATGGATTCAAACTTCAAGAAAGAAGATTCCACCTAAACATTAGGAAGAACTTCCTGACAGTAAGAGCTGTTCGGCAGTGGAATTTGCTACCAAGGAGTGTGGTGGAGTCTCCTTCTTTGGAGGTCTTTAAGCAGAGGCTTGACAGGCATATGTCAAGAATGCTTTGATGGTGTTTCCTGCTTGGCAGGGGGTTGGACTGGATGGCCCTTGTGGTCTCTTCCAACTCTATGATTCTATGATAATTGCTTGGCACAACACCTTTTCTCTTTCCCACCAACAAATCAAAACAAACATCCAATAAACAGCCAACCTCCTTGCAACCCCCCTTGCAAACTTCTGTAAACAAATCAGCCTGAATATTTGGTAAACAGCTCATCCTACGTAGAAGTGACCATGGCATCTTACAGAGTGGTGGGTTTGTTTGTTTTTTACACTGACTCCAAGGCTTGAAGGGATGAGAAGGCAGCCCTCTCTGTGTAAGAACTCCTCCCCCCCATGATTAACCCACCACACAATCCATTTAAAGAACAAAACAGACGTAGGGTATGAGAAGGAATGGTAAGCAGAGCTGACACAAGACGCTTTGCTGCCCAAAGTGGAGGTCTCTCAGCTCAGCGTGGAAACTGCATCTTGTGTACTGAAGGCCCCAGGCTCTTAGTAAGAAGCTTCCTGGGCAAAGCCTTGCCACCAATTAATACTCAATTATCTCAGTGGGTCTTGGCAAGAAGGCACAGCCACTGATTAATGGGTGCTTTCAAGTTCACCCTTCAAATACATTTGGCCAGTCAGCTCAGCGGAGGAGTTCCTTGGAAACCTATGCAGAGGCAGAAGTTTCGAAGCAGAGAAAGACTGAAGGAAACAGCTGAGACTGATGGCAGTGGAAGTCCATGACAAGAACTCTGCAGGATGCAAAAACCCTCCCTGTAAGTCTGTGATTCATCCTGGTAGAGACAAGGGCAATAAGTCCTTTGACTAGGACCACCAGGTATTATATAGCCTATGAGTTAAGCCATTGGTTCCAGGCAAAGGTATCTCTGAACCTGGGACCTTCAGATGCAAAGAAGATGCTCTTCCACTGACTTATGGCCATTTTGTGAGGATTCCTGGAGGCTGGATAAAACTTGTTAAAGGAATGGAGTTGACAACCTTCATTTGAGGTCCTCTGAGGCCTCTCTAGCATTCATCCTGCTCCACACCCATCATTTGGCTAGCAATTTCCTTCTCAAACCAGCTAGAGAGGTGGTTATTCTGTGCTTGCTTGCTAGGTGGTTGCTTGCTAAGAAGGGTTACCTGATAATATAAAAGTAAGAGCGCCACTAAGCATGAGAAGAGTGCCACTTCTTCCTCCACAACCACAACCAGTCTCCAAATTTTATGAGTTGTTGTGTATTAGGTAGTGTGCATTAGGTGTGTGTGCAGTGTCAGACCACAACTGGAATACTGTGTCCAATTTTGGGCATCATGATTTAAGAAGGATGTTGACAAGCTGGAAGGTGTGCAGAAGAGGGTAACCAAGATGATCAAGGGGCTGGAAAATAGAAAAAAATTCCTTCAGTAGCACCTTAAAGACCAACTAAGTTTTTATTTTGGTATGAGCTTTCGTGTGCATGCACACTTCTTCAGATACCTGCACACGAAAGCTCATACCAAAATAAAAACTTAGTTGGTCTTTAAGGTGCTACCGAAGGAATTTTTTTCTATTTTGCTTTGACTCAGACCAACACGGCTACCTACCTGTAACTAAGGGGCTGGAAAGTTAGCTTTATGAGAAACGGTTGAAGCTGGGCATGTTTAGCCTGGATAAGAGGAGACAGAGAGGGGATATTATAGCCCTCTTCAAATATCTTAAGGACTGTCACATGGAGGATGGAGTGAGCTTGTTTTCTCCTTCCCTGGAGGGTAGAACTCGAACCAATGGCTTCAAGTTACAAGAAAGAAGACTCTGACTAAACATATGGAAAAACTTTATGAAGGCAAGAGCTGTTTGACTGTTGAACAGTCTCCCTCGGGAGGTTGTGGACTCTCATTCCTTGGAGGTTTTTAAGCAGAGGTTGGATGGCCATCTGTCATGGGTGCTTTAGATGAGATTCCTGAATTGCATGGGGTTGGACTAGATGACCCTCGGGGTCCCGTCCAACTCTACGATTCTATGATTCTATAATCCTTAGAACGTATTTGGTGCCATTTGCAAAGTGATTTATGTACAATATCTCAGCAATCCATGCAATAGCCCTGTGAGATAGATCCCCACATGAAAGCAGTGGGGCAGCAATGGAGAGATAATGGTTTGTCTTTGTGATGGGTTCAGGGCTTAATCTGGGGCAAGGCTGAGCCACTGTCTATGTTTTCCATGTCTTGGCTAAATCTTGGAGCATGTGAAGTAGGAATAGATCCACTGTTTTCCATGAGCACCTTCCCATGGCTGTTTAAAGAGGAGAAGCAGTGGCCACGCCAGCCTTCCCCAACCTGGTGCCCTCCAGATGCTTTGGACTACAACTCCCATCATCCCCTGGCATAACTGCTTGCATGCGATCTGATAGCTGCAGCCTCTACCCACCCAACATCTCCTGCAATGCTGCAAGGGATTCTTGCGGAGGGGGGGGAGGGTGCTGTGAGGGACAAGGGATACAGGGAAGTCCCTCCCATCTTAAGTTCCAGCCCATCCCCAAGCGCTGGAGAGAGTAAGGAGAGCTCTGCCTCCAGCGGAGAGTCAGGAAGTGGTGTCCGAGGCTCAGGCAAGGTTGTGGAGCCCAGGCCGCAGGTGGGACAGGAAGTTGGACGCACGGGGGGGGGGGGAGGCCAATCCCCCCAACTCCCGAATTGCGACGCAAACGTAGGGGGAAGAGGTTGGGTCTGCCAAAGCTGTGGTGCTGGAAGAAAACGCGCCAATCGCCATTCGGGAGTTCTGACACCTCACCTTAAGGATGCATTTTTACTGCTCTGAACACTGTAAATAATCAGCACTTAATAAAAGCCTTAAAAGACCATGCTGGAGTCGTCACTCTAGAGTAGCCATACCAGGCCCTCTGACAGGTGCGTTGCATTTCCTTTGGCCTCTGGACCTGCAGCCGTCATTGAACCGTGGCAGCACTGAGCTGGTTTTTGAATAAGGACCCTCATTTCCTATTCATGACTTCCCAATGCATCTGCTGAAATATTTAAACCACCAATAACACAGTAACCCCATCCTAGGAAGCTGACTCACCCTCATCAGTAAAATGCCCAGATGAGAAACAATGAAGTTGCAAGTTATCAGGGAAGGTCTGGAAGCTTTAGCAGACCGCCTGGGAGTGTGGCACAAGGCATTAACGTGGAAGCTTCCGGATGGTCCGCAGGAAGCCAGTCAACTGCACTGGCCCAAGGTCACCCCTAGAGCTTCGTGGCTGAGTGGGGATCTGAACCCTGGTCTCCCAGATCCTAAATGTTGTGAGATTTTAAGTTTATGCAGACTGGTCCCCATTGCACTGCCAGTTTTGTTGGAATCCTGCTTGTCTGACTAGTACAACACTCTAACCGCTGCTCCACTATGGACTCTCTGTTAACATTTTGTGATTGGTCCTCCCCAAGGAACTTCTGTTGGCACTTTCCCTGCCTCATTCAGAAGAGTGGTCCCTTCCCGGTAGATCTCCTTGATCGTGTCATTGGCACAGTCAGTCTGAGGCCAGCTCTGAGTCATCCCATCTTTTTCCAGGGGCTTCACTGGTTCGTTGCTTCCTCCCTCGGAGGGGAGAGGTGGTCAGCTCTGGACCACATTTTCAACTGCGTTGCTGAACTCTGAGGACGCACTTATTCCATTTTTGCAATCCTGAATCTGCTGACAGGCCTAATGAAGCCAGGACATGGCGTCCTGAGAAAACAATTTTACCAGGCCCTCTCTGACCCTTTTATCTCAGGCAATCAAAATAGCAATGCAACAGAATTGTGGGATGTTGGGGGAAGAGAGTCCAGAGCACTGGATGCTTTTATTTCATAGGGACTTAGACTCAAGGACTACAACAATAGCCTCCTCCCAGGGGTTTAGGGTCCAACTCACCCTTACAAAAAGGCCGTCTATTATGATTTCCAAACTTCCCTTCAAGGAGATATATCCCAAGGAGGTTTGCACACATATAGTTAAAGCACCAAATATACACAATAAAACCATCGACGTTTTAAGATTTAAAACCAAATAAAAGTTTTCCCATTCAAAGCAATCCAGACTTAGCAAACCACAGGAAGAATCTTAACAGACCCTCCAAGTGTCCCTACTTTCCAGGGACAGTTCCAGATTTACAGAAGCCTGCCGGATCAGGCCAGTGACCCATTGAGCACAGCACCCTGTTTTCACAGTGGCCAGCAAGATGCCTGTGGGAAAGCCACAAGCAGGATCTGAGCACAAGAGCGACTCTCCCCTCCTGTGGTTGGTATTCAGAAGCATTGCTGCCTCCAAAGGTGGAAGCAGACCATAGCCATCAGGGTTAATAGCCATTAATAGCCCTCTCCTGAATGAATTTCTCTAATCTTCTTTTAAAGCCATCCCTGCCTCCTGCAGGAGGGAGTTCCATAGCTTAACTATGTGCTGCATGAAGAAGTCCTTTATTCTGACCTGAATCTTTCAATGTCCAGTTTGTTAGATGCCCATGAAGTCTAGGGTTACAAGAGAGGGAGAAAAACTGTTCCATGAGCGACTGATGTAGATCACAATCTCTCTGAGGGCATAGTAAACAGCTACAAGGACTAGCATTTTGTCTCTTGCACTGGCTGCCCAAATGCTCCAGGAAAGCTTACAAGCAGGGAATGAAGGCAACCCACATACACAAACATGACTTGCCCCTCTGCATGACCCTTCCCTGCTCTCCCAGCATGTGTTCTTTGGAACACGTTTTGTCATTTCTTTTTTTACGAGGGGTGGGTGGGTGGGTGGGAAGAACCCTACAAACAGTGCTACTCAGAACCACCATATTCTGTGGGAATTTTCTCATTCATTCAGCCAAATATGGATTGAAACACTAGCTATCCAAGAATCTCCATAGAATCATAGAATCATAGAGTTGGAAGAGACCACAAGGGCCATCCAGTCCAACCCCCTGCCAAGCAGGAAACACCATCAAAGCATTCTTGACATATGGCTGTCAAGCCTCTGCTTAAAGACCTCCAAAGAAGGAGACTCCACCACACTCCTTGGGAGCAAATTCCACTGCCAAACAGCTCTTACTGTCAGGAAGTTCTTCCTAATGTTTAGGTGGAATCTTCTTTCTTGAAGTTTGAATCCATTGCTCCGTGTCCGCTTCTCTGGAGCAGCAGAAAACAACCTTTCACCCTCCTCTATATGACATCCTTTTATATATTTGAACATCACCCCTTAACCTTCTCTTCTCCAGGCTAAACATACCCAGCTCCCTAAGCCGTTCCTCATAAGGCATCGTTTCCAGGCCTTTAACCATTTTGGTTGCCCTCCTCTGGACACGTTCCAGCTTGTCAGTATCCTTCTTGAACTGTGGTGCCCAGAACTGGACACAGTACTCCAGGTGAGGTCTGACCAGAGCAGAATACAGTGGTACTATTACTTCCCTTGATCTAGATGCTATACTCCTATTGATGCAGCCCAGAATTGCATTGGCTTTTTTAGCTGCTGCATTACACTGCTGACTCATGTCAAGTTTGTGGTCTACCAAGACTCCTAGATCCTTTTCACATGTACTGCTCTCAAGCCAGGTGTCTCCCATTCTGTATTTGTGCCATTTTTTTTGCCCAAGTGTAGTACTTTACATTTCTCCTTGTTAAAATTCATCTTGTTTGCTTTGGCCCAGTTGTCTAATCTGTTAAGGTCATTTTGAAGTGTGATCCTGTCCTCTGGGGTATTAGCCACCCCTCCTAATTTGGTGTCATCTGCAAACTTGCTCAGGATGCCCTCAAGCCCACTTCCAGTTTTAATTGGAAAAGTTTGAAAATATGGACAATGCCTGGTAAAATCTGGGAAGCCAGAGGGGGAGAGGCAGACTGAGTGCCCCCCCCTGCATTGCTTCCTGCAGCTCCTCGCCCTTCTTTAATAGCCAGCAGAAGCAGAATGCACTATGCAAAGGACCATGTACATCTGCATAATTTATTCAAACTGCAGAATTAGCATCCCTTTGTGCAGAATTAGGAGGAGGCCTTTTTGCAGAGAATGCTCAGCTTTGTTTGCAATTCTTTGCATGAGGGCTTAATGAGGAAGGGTAGTTTTGGGCTCAATTTTTCTAAGCCCAGTGCTTCATTCACTGGACTACACAGTCTCACGGGTGAAATGTTGCTTTCGAGCTGGTCCAGAAATCAGCCTCTCACCCCCCTCACCCCCAGCAAACAATGAAGGATGTTTTGGATCAGGTTGCAGAGTGCTGAGCTTCTGCTCAACGAAAAAGGGGAAAGAGATCTCAGCAAGTTCTTGGTGTGCCTACTCCTTGGGCAACGTAAGCATTGGGAATTGCAGAGCACAGGACTCATTTGCAGCACCGTCTCTCTGGCGCATCCTGTTGCTTGTCAGTGTGGCATCTCTAGCTAACTAGAACAAATAGCCTTACGTGATTATGACCCATAATCTTTCAATTTAGAGGTAATCTTTCAGAAGAGATTATATCCAAACAAAACTACTGTATTGTTACTGCTTTGGGAGTATCTGTTGCCTTGCCTTGTGCTAGTTGACGGGCAATGGGGACAAAATCTGGCTGGCTGTCATCCCCTGTTAAGGATAATGGATAAGTATTTTCAAGAACAAGGGTAGCCTAAGCCTGGCACTGAATCCACTGTGATGGAACTAGAAAATGGCAGAAGGAGTCTTGCAAAGTCCAGATTTTTTTTTTAAAGTTCTTATTACTCAGAGGAAATTAAGGAAAAGTCTAGGTAGGATTGGGATCCTCAAGACTGCCCAGTGCAAAAGCCTGGAAATCTAAGCTTTTGATTTTCTTTCTAGGATTTGTAGTGCCTTTCACGTATACAGCCTCCCAAAGTGGTTTACAAAAAGATTTTAAAATGACTTTCAAGTTTCTAGTCCTTATGGCTATGAAGATGAGCTTGAAAGGGAGTGGCCAATACTTTCTTATCTCAGAGATCAAAGAGGCAGGAGGAGGAGATTTCTAGTGGCTGGGGTCCATGTGCAGCTTCAGGGTCACCCAGAGCTCTCTGCCCCTTCCCAAGGCACCCCCCCACACACATTCAGGCTGCAGAATTTCCTTGCTCCCTTCCTTTCCTTGCACTTCAGAATGTTGTTTGATGCACACAGCTCTGCCTATAATTCAGATGGCGTTTGCCCCAGGAACAGAACTTCAGGACTACTGCAGCCTCCTTAATGTAGAAGAATGATGGCTTTTGGCAAAGCTAAAGAGAGTCTTTGTCTCCCTTTTCCATTTCCTCCAGAGGAAGGAATGATATGTTTTTCAGCTGATGCTTAGAGACACTCAGGATGAGTGATAAAAGCTTTCTTCTGGGTGGTGGTTAAGGAGCTGCCTTCGAGAATCCTTGTGTGCTGCACCTTCTCTTCCTTATAAATGAAGACAACTTCATTTACCAGGAGAGGCCTGTGCCTTTCCATCGAGACGATGGCTTTTTGAAACAGAAGGGCTCCTTGACCTTTTGGCTTGGCCCATATCAAACGCGAACATGGCAGTGGGCAGGCTGTATGATTCATGCCCTGGTCTGTGGATCTCCTGCACAATGTCACTAGATGTGAACAGTCTTTGATATGGGAAACAGAACTCCTCTCCAGTCTCTCAGCTATTATTCTGAACAAAGCAAGTTCCTAGACCTCGTGGAGCCTTATGGGAAAAGGTACAGTGGTGGTGGTCTGAGATTATACAAAAAGAAAAAGAAATGTTCTCCTTTTATTTCGCTTTTTGGTTTAGGTTTTAATTTAGATTCATTTCTTTTATCTTTAATGTTCTAAAAAGATATTGGCTACGGTATTAACTTTTGTATATCTTTTCAAACTTTATTAAAATAAAATAAAGGGAAAGGTGCAGGGGGAAATGTTTGACCCCTTTTCCCTAGGTACTAGTAAATGCTTGTCCCCGCAAACCAAACTTCAGGATCCAGAATGCAGCAGTCTTATTGGTCCGCAGGGGCCACCCAATCCAGCTCCAGGTGGAAGTGAATCAGAAACCTGATTGGCCTGTAGGACAAGGGCGTAGCCAGGATGAAAATCAGGGGGGGCAAGGGGCGGGGGGCAAGGGGCGGGGGCGGGGCCACATCGGAGCAGCCCGAAATCGGGCTGCTCCGACTCCCTCCTTCCCCTCCGCGATAGGAAGGGACGAGGGGGAGCCAGGATCAGCCCGAAATCGGGCTGCTCCGACTCCCTCCTTCCCCTCCGCGATAGGAAGGGACGAGGGGGAGCCAGGATCAGCCCGAAATCGGGCTGCTCCGACTCCCTCCTCCCCCTCCGCGATAGGAAGGGACGAGGGGGAGCCAGGATCAGCCCGAAATCGGGCTGCTCCGACTCCCTCCTCCCCCTCCGCGATAGGAAGGGACGAGGGGGAGCCAGGATCAGCCCGAAATCGGGCTGCTCCGACTCCCTCCTCCCCCTCCGCGATAGGAAGGGACGAGGGGGAGCCAGGATCAGCCCGAAATCGGGCTGCTCCGACTCCCTCCTCCCCCTCCGCGATCGGAAGGGACGAGGGGGAGCCAGGATCAGCCCGAAATCGGGCTGCTCCGATCCCCTCCTCCCCCTCTGCAATCGCTGGGGCAGGTGGAGGGAAAGCCCCAGAGCCGCACAAAGCGGTTGCCTGGCTTTCCCTCCGCCCGCCCCACAGCCAGCCGGCTAGAAGGGAGGTCTCCCTTCTCCCTTGCTGGCTGTGGGGCGGAGGGAGGGAAAGCCAGCCAAACGCTTTGCGCGGCTCTGGTGCTTTCCCGCCGCCCGCCCCACAGCCAGCCAGGGAGAAGGGAGACGGCACCGGGCGGGCAGTGGGGCAGGCTGGCCAGTGGCCCTGCTTCTAGGGGGGGCAATTGCCCCCTCCTGCCCCCCCTGCCTACGCCCATGCTGCAGGAGCAGCCAATCAGGCTTCTGGCGGAAGTGAATCCGCAACCTGATTGGCCTACAGGAGCAGCCCTGAAGTAGCCAATGACACAAGGCCCATTGTGTAAATAATGTATGTATAGCAGACGTTTTGGGGAAAGAGCCATTCTTCTTTTGCTACTACAAGCTGAATAAAGAGCATGAAATTCACTCTCGATTCCGAGCATATTTCATGATCTCTACTTGTCCTCCCCATCTGTGTTTTGCTTCTTGCTCACTTGCCCTCTCAAATTAAGGACCCAGCATTGCAGGTGTCGGACTAGATTACCCTTTGTGTCCCTTTCAACCCTACAGTCCTATGTTTCTAAAAGCCAACTAGGCAGTGGTGTCCATCATAATGCCTCTTCACCCTGGGCATCCCACAAACAGGGCCCAAAGCTTTTCAGGTTGAAATATCCACTCTATGGACTGAAAAATCTGAACCCTGGATTTCTATGGGTACACACCAGGTGAACTACTTGCTCAGAAAGGAATGGAAACGATTCTGTACAGTACGATCACATCTTGTGCATGTTTAGCTTGCGGAATTTCAACCATACACAGTTGAAGGCAGGCTGGTTGAAATTGTGCAAGCTGAGCCCAAGCAAGGTGGGTTACCCAGCACAAAAATAAGTTTTAAGCTGGCTCTAGAGAGCCCTGCAAGATCTCACATGAGCACCCCAGAACCATCTGAGTATATACCGTTTTATTGGGTGATGGTGAAAGGCTGTTCCCTGAAATGAAGAGAGGATACAGGGTGGACTCCTGGTGGTTCATCTAAAATGAGGATGCTTCCCCCAGGTATCGAAGGGGGATGTTGAGCTTCATTGGGTCCTCTAATTTATTTGTCTTATGAAATGTACAGACCATTCTGTATACCAGAGGAGTTCACAAAAAAAACAAGCACAAGGCAGAAATTCTACGCCAAAGTAAATAGAGTTAAAATGACAGGCAAACACTATGAAATGGTCAACAGACAACAATTAAAATGTTCTTTCTAGAAGAGGCTGAGGGATTTGTTTTATTATTAAGTCTTAAGCATATATCTGAAATAATGGATTGTCAGAGCATGCCTTATACTATAGATAATAATGAATTGTTCATTAAAGGGACTAAAATACTGAAAGCCTGACTTCCTCATGCCATGTCACCACTGCTTGGAAAGTCTCCCATTTTGAAGGGTTCAGGATTTCAAACAGCCTTTGCCAAGCAGGCAGCTGGGGAGAGACTGATGGCTGAGACTTCCTTTTTTCGGACCAAAATTATTTCCCATTACCTCCGCTGCTGATGACAGAGGACTGGACGGAGCCTTCTTGAAATGCACCTGCTTCTCCCTCCCCCTCCCCCTCCGGTCCCCCCTTGACCCTCGGAAATCTGTGAGTGACGTGGAACGCTATGATTTTAATCAGCAGAAGCAGGGCTGGAATGGCAGGGGAAGGGGATAATAATGACTGCTCCGTAGCAGCTTTATGCAGGGGGAAAAAAGGCTCACGAGGCACTTCTGGAATGCTAAATTGCCTCTGACAAATTGTATGGCAGTCAACAGCTGCTAAAAAGGGAGATGAAGGGGGACAAATGGCTCAGGGGGATCCAGGGCGGGAGGGAGAGAGCCAGGCCTGGTTACGCATGGCACGATCTGATGGCTCCCTGGCGGTGCAGGGAAGCCAATTGCCAAATCATTCAGGGGGCTGAAGGGTGAATCTCGGCAGGAATTAGGTTCAGAGCTGGGGCTGTCCCCATATCTCCTCTGGCGACATTATCACAGGACTGTGTAGCATCAGTGATGTGATTGAGGGTTCCTAATCTAGATGAGACACCTCCATTCTCACAAATGATTTCACTTTCATCATCGCTTTCTTTCTTTCTTTCTTTCTTTCTTTCTTTCTTTCTTTCTTTCTCTCTCTCTCTCTCTCTCTCTCTCTCTCTCTCTCTCTTTATTCAGCTCCAAACAGATTAAAAACAGAATAAAACATCAAACATAAAAACTTCCCTAAACAGGGCTGCCTTCAGATGTCATCTAAAAAGTCAGATAGTTGTTTATTTCCTTGACATCTGATGGGAGGGCATTCCACAGGGCGGGCGCCACCACCGAGAAGGCCCTTTGCCTGGTTCCTTGTAAACTTGCTTCTCGCAATGAGGGAACCACCAGAAGGCCCTCGGAGCTGGACCTCAGTGTCTGGGCTGAACGATGGGGGTGGAGACGCTCCTTCAGGTATACTGGGCCGAGGGCCGTTTAGGGCTTTCAAGGTCAGCACCAACACTTTGAATTGTACTCGGAAACGTACTGGAAGCCAGTGTAGGTCTTTCAGGACCGGTGTTATATGGTCTCGATGGCCACTCCTACAATGTGCACACAGGAACAGTGAAGAAGCTGCCTTATGATTAGTCAGACTATTGCTCCATCTTGGTCAGTACTGCCTACACTGACTGGAAGCAGCGGCTCTCCTGGATTTCAGGCAGGAATCTCTCTAAACCCTACTGCCAGCGGGGATTAAAGCTGAGACCTTCTGGTGGCAAGGTAGATGCTCTCATCACTGAGCTATGCCCATTCCCAAAGCGGGCATGGGGATATGAACATGACACCAGGCACCGCAGCAGAGATTCCACACCACCCTTCCCTGTGTTCTTTACGCATTGACTGAAGCATAAAGGGTTTTTGCCTCTGGAAGCTCACGCCACTGGTTTGGGGCAGCTGTCTGCATGGCTAACCATCTACGCATACCGTCCCTTTGATGCTGGTTTCCCGGGTTCCATGAAACGACTTCTCGGCAGCCCAGTGGAAAAGTACACCAGCCCTTTGATGCGAACTGCAGCTAGCAAAGTGTGTGTGTGTGTGTGTGTGAGAGAGAGAGAGAGAGAGAGAGAGGGGGAGAGAGAGAGAGAGAGAGGAGGGCCCTTCCAGCAGTGATAAAACACCAGCGCCAAGCCAGTCCTTGAAACATCAGCAGAACAGCCAGATTTACCATTGGCAGGCTGTCAATGAGGGATGAATGGAAACAAGCAGCAATTTGTCACCGTCAGGCCTCTCCAAAAACGCCGGCAGGAAGGGAAGAAGCTGGGAGTGTGAGCCCGAGGGCCAGGGGAACAGCCCTAATGCATCACAGGCTAACTAGCCCAGTATATTACGGTCCTGGACAAAGGAAGTGTGTAAGAGCCTCCTTGGCCATTAATACGGCACTTGTGAGCTCCTGTCGATCATGATCTAATTGTGTTTTCTGTTAAAAATGCATGAGGGCCTGAGCTCCGGTAGCCACAGAAGGGCTGATGGGACTGAGCAGGGCAGCAGCTGGGAGGCCGGAGCTTAAACAGCCCCTCCTGTTAGTTAATGTTCAAATTAGCACCCGCCCTGTCTGAGGAGTCATAGAGACCCCTTTGAGGTGCGTGAGCCCCGCAGAACGGCAAGAAGATCACACGAGGGAGTGACATGAAGGCTCTATAGATCGTGTGCCTTTCGCAAATCCCAAGTGAGCGTGCAACAAAGGCTTCAAACCCCACCCCCTTGTATGGTGACCAGCTCATGATGTGAGAAATTAGCCCCTTATTGCACACCCAAGACAACCGGTTTTGCCTCCGCCACTTCCAAGGCTGCAGAGAGGAGACATGAGTCACTGTCCATTCCACTGCCCTTCTGTCACTTGTGCTTCCCGTCCCAGCCAATTTTTAAAGAGAAAAGAAGAAAGATGGCAGGCCAAGGAGCCATCGAGTCTATGCTGTCTCTAACAGAGGCCAGCCAGCTGCCCCCATGAAACTCTTAAGCGGCAGCGAAATGGATAGAGCAACTCGGGGGCAATCAAAGATGTGCTCTCCATTCCGCTTCTCGCTATTGCAGCAAAGAGCCATTGCAAAGACCTCTCCTCCATGTGCCTGTTTTAGCAACGCTTTCTTAAAAGCCCTCTGAGCTAATGGTGACCATGTGAGAGCAGCTCTCCTGGGTCAGACCTAAAGACTTTCTAGTGTGTCATCCGGTGGCCCACAGCGGCTACCAAGATACCTCTGGGAAGCTCAGAAGCAGGGGCGTAGCCAGGATCAAAACTAGGGGGGGGGCAAGCCATGGTCGTTCAGGGGCGGGGCCAAGGCATGGGAGGGGCCACAAAGTGGGAGTGTGGGCGGGGCTACAGGGCCAGCGGGCCGACGACATTGTGGCGGCGGCGGCGGCCACCTTGTGCTTCTGGGGCTGGCAGCGGTGGCGGCTACCCTGCTTGGCTGAAGAGGATGGGAGGGTCGGGCAGGCGAGAGGGGGTGACAGGGTGGGCGAGGGCGAGGCAAGGCACGGCCGCAGTTACGACAGCTCCGAGGCGTTGCTGCATATCAGCATAATATTTCAACCATGCCGTGGGTTCAAGCCTCACCTTGGGGGAAAAATCCTGCATTGCAGGGGGTTGGACTAGATGACCCTTGTGGTCCCTTCCGACTACAATTCTATGATTCTATTGATATATTACCATAGCATATGCATCATTCTGCTTTCTTGAATTGTCCTACTCCTAGGCATAGCAGCCAACTCCTAGAGGCCTAGGTGCCTCTCTCCCCCCCCCCCCAATTACTGGTAAATACCATACTGTATTTGAAAGAGTCACTCCCCCCCATGTTGATGGGCTTTCTATGTGGGGCTTATTTGCCCCCCCCAGTATTTTATTAAGGATGGAAGAGGGAGGGAAGGAAGGAAGAAATAGAGAGAGGGATAACTCATATTTGTGGGTGCCTCTGGGTGACGCTGTGATGCTGGAACTCTGCAGCAAGAGGAAGATACCGGTACGCCTGTACAGAAGCCTTGCAAGCAGCTTTCTCTCTGCTTGATTTACAGCAGGCTTGTCCAACAGGTAGATTGTGATCTACCAGTAGATCACTGGATGTCTGTGGTAGATCACTGCTAGATCACTGGCACCCCTAAAAAAAGCTCACCCAAAATTTTCCTCCTCCCTAAAAAAAGCTGAACTATGACCTGAAGCCCTAAACAAAAATGGGCCTCCCTCCCTCCTAAAAGAAGCTCAACAAGTTTGACCTAAACCCCCCAAAATAGGGCTTCCCTTCCTAAAGGAGTTCTTTATCTCCTTGACATCTGATGGGTGTTCCACAGCGAAGGTGCCACCACCTAAAGGGCCCTCTGCCTGGTTCCCTGTAACTTCACTTCTTGCAGTGAACTTAACTACATGAGTTAAGCCAAAGACATCATAGGAGAAACATGTTCGAACGAAGGATTTGAAGCGCTGGAGGAGAGCTCTCTCCTTTGCCATCTCCCCAAATGAGTTCTCTTAACCCACGCTGCCAGCCCACTGGATTTCCAGTGTAAGAGTCCACTAACACCACACACACACACACTTTTGGTCAGATCTAATTTCCTAGCTCCAAATGTCAGTCCGTGTGTCAAGACTGCAAAACTGGCTTGCAGGCAGATGTCTATCTGGGAGGACAGCCCAGCTGAGTCGTGGTAGGATCAGGTGTGGCCAAACTGTCAGGGAAGATTAGGTTGCTATTCCTAGCAGGAGCACAGGGGCACAGCAACAGGGCTGGCCATTGGCGGATCGTCCGTGCCAGCTGAATACAAACAAGCAGCAATTTGTCATCATCTCTCTGCAAAACGCGAGCGAAAGGGGAGTGTGTGTAAAGAAGGGATGCTTCACACACCACGTTGCAACAAACTGAGTTTGCCGGGAAGTGGACACTCAGTGTTGAGCCCCAGCCAGTCCGCATGTACAAGTCCAGCATCTGCAAATACATGTGGGTCGCATTCAGGGTTCATTTGTGGCACACACAAAAACATGTACTGTGGGACTTATAGGGGAGTAGCCAGGTTAGTTGTGAAGTAATCGTAAAACCAGCATGAGTTGGGGAAGGATCTGGTCCAGGTAAAAGTTTTCACAAGGGGCATCAAGGGCGTGGGGGAGATTTTGGTGCCGCTGCTGGAAGATCTGAGGCTGGAAACGATGCCTTATGAGGAACGGCTTAGGGAGCTGGGTATGTTTAGCCTGGAGAAGAGACGGTTAAGGGGTGATATGATAGCCATGTTCAAATATATGAAAGGATGTCATATGGAGGAGGAAGGTTGTTTTCTGCTGCTCCAGAGAAGCGGACACGGAGCAATGGATTCAAACTTCAAGAAAGAAGATTCCACCTAAACATTAGGAAGAACTTCCTGACAGTACGAGCTGTTTGGCAGTGGAATTTGCTACCAAGGAGTGTGGTGGAGTCTCCTTCTTTGGAGGTCTTTAAGCAGAGGCTTGACAGGCACATGTCAAGAATGCTTTGATGGTGTTTCCTGCTCGGCAGGGGGTTGGACTGGATGGCCCTTGTGGTCTCTTCCAACTCTATGATTCTATGCCAGTCAGAACACTGGAAGAAAGTGTTTGTGAGGAGTCCTTAGCCCCAGGGCTATTATGTTTGTAGTGGCGGGGAGGTGGGCAGGTGGGGATGGGAAGCCTTTGGGGGCCAGGTGCATGTATTTCTGGTTTTCCAGGTACCTGCTGCTAGTCTCCAGGCTCTCTGGGAGAAGTTCGACCCTGAATGCTGAAGCCTGGTTCTTGAATGACAGTGAACCTTGTCTTGCTTTCCTCAGAATAGATTCTGTGCAGGCGGCAGGTGTTGCTTATCTGAAGGCCAACACTAACAAATGCTCTAGTTTTAAGGCAGCAGTTCTCAAGCCTTTTCTTTTACTGAGGGTGACACGCAGCTGGCAGAATCCTGCCTTTGTTCTCGCAGACAGATCCCACTTTCCCTTGGCTGCCGGCAGAGGCAAGAGCAGTCTGTGCTCGGGCCAGAGAATGAAATCTGATCTCATTGGCTGCACTGCTCTCTCCAGTGGTCTCTCAGCCGATGTACTGCTAAGCCAAAATGCAAGGAGGCAACCCCCTTCTCTTGTAATGAGCCCATCTGTTTGACATGGGTGGATTGTTACAGAGAGAGAGAGAGAGAGAGAGAGAGAGAGAGAGAGAGAGAGAGAGAGAGAGAGAGAGAGAGAGAGAGAGAGAGAGAGAAAGCATCAGAGTGCATCACCCAGGAGGTGGTGGCAACCAAGCAGTGGGAATTGAGTATGACAAAGTATGCATTATTTAGAGGTGCATGGATCTGTGTGTGTGCGCGCGCAAAAGGGACAACTTTCAGGTGCCAACCTTTTGCACGGTTAACTTGATGCAGCAGGACTTAGCTCTAAGTGGGACTGCATTGCCAAAGGTGGACCTGCAACAAATGGTTTCTCACATACACAGCTGAAATTGCTACAACATGTGACGGCGGCTTTAAAGTGGGTTCATGTGGGACAGATCTGTCAATAAGTCACAGCGGAATGGAACCTCGGTGTTCACAAGCAGTGTATCTCTGAACACCACTTGCTTGGGGTGGGGTGTAAAGAGTGAGGAACAGCTGTTTATTTCCAGCAAACAGGTTGCTCAGCTAGATGGACCTTTGGTTTGATTCAACAGTCCTCTTCTTATAGAGCTGGACAGCGGCTGTTAACGGCTTCACTCAACAGTCTCCTGGGGATGGAATCATAGAATTGTAGAGTTGGGAGGGACCCCAAGGGTCATCTAGTCCAGCCCCCTTCCAATCTTCTCCGGATTTCTACTCCCGATTTCTTTATTGGGTTGTACGGTGTCTGGGGACATTGTAGGTGATACAGCCATTTATTTCCAAACTCTTTCCATTTCCACGCTCTGCTCTTCCTCTCCGAGTTTCAATTAAGTTATGCTGCCATTTCAGTGCTCAAAATCACTTTATGTATTTTGGGTGTGACTTGCCAGCCAGCTAGATGGTGTCAGCTTTTCAATGCATGGTGTGACCACTGCAATTTCATCCAGAGCTAGTTGCCCCCAGCTTTCAGCCATGTGGTGATGTGCATTTCCCCACCAGATTTGAAATGTGACTTCTTAAGTCAAGGTGCCATTTCAAATTTCAGTTTGGGCAAGGCGCAAAGATTTCAGCGGGGATGAGTAAATTGCTCCACAAGTGTCCAAAGGCCTGTTCTTGTCTCTGTTCAAGATTAAACTGCAAAACGTACTTATAAAAGCAGTGTGTCACAGGATGTGCGTTGCGACTACTCTAGAGTAACGATGCTGCACGTTCTGGCCTTTTCATGGATTTATTGTGTGCAGTTTATTTACAGTGATAGAGCTGTACATGATACATCCTTCTAGTCCGAACCAGAACCCTGGAATGGCGCGCTCCGCGTCTTCTTCCAGCATAAGAGTCTGGGCACGCCAAATCGCCTTCCGCGTTTCCTCCTGCGTAATTCCGGAACCGGAGGGAAAAAGGGCCTCCTTTCCCTGTTTTCCTTCTCCCCCTTTCCCCCCCTCTCTCTTCCTCTCCCACGTGTAGCAGGGGCTCTCCTATGCTGCCAGAGCCCCGTCTCCTCCTTCCTCACTTGACTCTTCCCCCTCCCCGCTGGCACTACTGCTGGTGGAGGAGCTGCTCCTCAGGATGGGAGGGGGCTCTCTGTACTCTTTGCCCCTTACACAGTGTATTTTAGAAGCATTTACTGTGGTTCTTTGTTTAAGAAATTAATACTTAGCCCTTCAGTCAAATGGCCAGAGCTGTTTGCAAAACAGCACAACACAATAAAACACATTAGGGACATACAAAAACAAGAAAAGGAATGCACAACAACCTGTACCAAAAGCTGTGCCAATGTTACAAATGAAATCAAGCAAGGGATTTTCTGGCATTGCCATATATACCTAATAGAGCAGCCCATTTAATGGTGCTTTACAATTGCCACTACTTTCATTTGCAAGCCAGTGTGGTGATGTGGCAGACGGGGGATTGGATTTGGACCAGGGAGACAAGGCTTCATGCTCCTGCTTGGTTCGTGAGGTTTGTGGGGCATAGCCTTCCCCAAGCTGGTGCCCAGCAAATGTTTTGGACTGTAGCTCCCATCAGGCCACGCCAGCAAAGTTGTACGATGCTGAGGTAGATGAGAGCTGCAGTCCATAACATCTGCAGGCCACCAGCTTTGAGAAGGCTGCCATAGGTAGAACTTGGTCCAGTCGCTACCCCATGGATGCTTGGGTGCAAGGGTGGGGTGCAAATGTCACTCAGGATGAGACTAGCCACCACTAGGCCTATCCCAAGCCACAGAGGGGTCCTCTACTCTGAGAATCATTGGCATCATTCCTAACACAACACTGAATCCCCTTCTCTAGGGCTTCTTCGTCTGTTGCCCCATAGCAAAAGAACTTGGTGTCAGTCATGATGCAAATACGAGCTCTAAGTGTGCATAATGCAGTTTCGGCCACAGAACTCAGGCAGCAGCTAAGGCCAAGAGCTTGCAATCTCCTAATGACAATTGGCTGGCTTTCTGGCAGGGACGAGTCTCTGCGAAGCCACAATTTCTCACTTTTATTGCTTCTGTGCATTTAGCAGATGCCTCTCATGAACCAAGTGCCCCTGTTTAATTACATTAACGTTAATCTAGGACTTCATGCAGCAGAGTTGCCAGTTCATCAAAAGTTCTGCTGACTCGTTTCCACAGAAATAGCCATCCTCCCTCCACCGCCACTTCAGGCTGCCAAATATTCAGAGGCCGCTTCTGCGGCAAATAATCCATCACGGGGTATCCTGGAAAGAGAAGGATGTCAATGGAAGAATGGGCCAAGGAAGAATGGGGCAAATTGTGTGCGTGTGATAGAGACACGAAAGAAAGAAAGAAAGAAAGAAAGAAAGAAAGAAAGAAAGAAAGAAAGAAAGAAAGAAAGAAAGAAAGAAGGAGAGAGAGAGAGAGAGAGAGAGAGAGAAAGAGATGGAAATAATTTACTTTATTTATTTATTATTGAATTTATATCCCACCTTTCCTCCTAGGAGCTCAAGGTTGCGGACATCGATCTCCTTATCGCCATATTATATGCACAACAATTTTGGATTAGGCTGTGAGCTGGTGACTGGCCCTAGATTAACGGTACCCAGCCACCTTCATGAACAAACAGGAATTTGAACCCTGGTCTCTCAGGAAGATTAAAATTTGTGAGCCCCTCACACATTTGCCCAAAATAAAATAAAATAAAATGGAATTGTCCTGTTTTTTTTTCATTTGGGCCAGCAAAGTGAAGTGAATAAATGGATGTTTTTGGATGCCAGAAGGCTGGATTTAAATTCCTGCTCGGTCATAAAGTGGATAAATGTGGTAAGATTTGCAAAGTACATTCTTTACCGAAATTATAAACCAGACGCACCAAGTTGGAAAAGAGCATATCACCCGACACGCTGCTGCAACAAAACAGCACCCATGCAATCCAGGACAAAGCAAATCGCTGTTGAGAGAGCAAATGCGCGTTGCGTCATGGTACGAGCAGTGCAGTTTTACACGACTACAGGGTGATCGAATCCTACAGGAAAAAAGGGAGAGGCAAATGGTCACCTTTCCATGGGACTTGTTGGGAAATGTTCTTCCTATCCCTCCACAACCCCAGTTACAGAGGACAGGAGCCAAACCCACCCACTCAATAAATCCCTGGATAGAAACTAAATTATAAAAGGGACCAAAGGATGGCCGCTTTCCCCCAAACCATACATTTGTTCCCCATTCCCTTCTACGTCCAGGCCCTGATTTCGGAGCGCTCCCTGACCTCGCTGCAACTTACCTTTCATTTTCTTTCTTTTATGCAATTTTCATTAAATTTTCTGTTTTACAATTTAGAATACTCATTTAAACGTAATCAAATTATCAATAGCTTCCCTTCTTCTCTTTCCATGGTTCATTTTGCATATCCTAAATCCCTGCACATTTTACAAAAACTATACCAATCAATATTCCATTATTACATCCATCAAAACTTATTTACACTTTTGGATTTATCTTAATGCTGCCAACATTTTCAAGTGTACACAATTTCCCCCCATATATTCAATAAATGTCTTCCAATCTCCTCTAAACGTTATGTTCTTCTTGTTCTCTCATTCAATATGTTAAGTCCGCAAGCTGCGCATATTCTGCCAGCTTAAGTTGCCATTATTCTTTGGCCGGGACCTCGCTTGTTTTCCATTTTGGGACTAAGAAAACAGCGGCTGCAACAGTGGCATTGAAGCGATGATTCTTCAACATCAACTTCGTTGGACTGGTCATGCTGTGCGGATGCCCGATGATCGTCTTCCAAAGCAACTACTCTATTCCGAATTTAAAAATGGAAAGCGTAATGCTGGTGGTCAACAAAAGAAGTTCAAAGACTGTCTCAAGACGAATTGAAAAAATGTAGTATAAACACTGACAACTGGGAAACACTGGTCTGTGAAGCGCTCCAATGGGAGAACAGCCTTTATCAAAAGTGTCATGGGCTTTCAAGACGCTCAAACTCAGGACGCAAGGGAGAAACGTGCTAAGAGGAAGGCATGTTTGGCAAACCCTCACCATGATCAACCCCCATCCCCGGAAACCTATGTCCCCACTGTGGAAGGATATGTGGATCTAGAATTGGCCTCCAGTCGCTTACAGACACACTGTTAAGACCATGTTCTTGGAAGACTATCTTATTTGGCTACGAGTGATCTCCAAAGAAGAAGAAATACATAAATAACCAACTTACCTTTCTGCCCTTTATTCTTCCAAAGCTCCCAGGCAGTTCCTCTAGTTTTGTTCCTGCAATTCTGCCCTCTTACATGTTGTAAACAAAATCTGCTCCTTTTCCCTTATGGGGTATCGAAGAGCCCGTATAGAGTCCTTAAGAGTTCCCTATCAGTTGGAGGAAATAACAGAGGCCAACCAGAGAATACTGAGAAGCAAAGCAACTTGTAAGCCTGATCTTTATTAAACTGTTGCAACGGGGTGCTCAACCCCCTCCCCCACGCAGGAGGGAGGAGGAACCCCGAACATTGGTGTGCAAGCCCTTATATAGACTTTTGAAATTGCCACCCTGTAGCTTAAGGCCGCCACCCCCATACATACATACATCACTGAAGTGGCAGTCTACAGCAGAAATATATCACAGGAAGCGGTCCACAGCAGAAATCCTGCCTGCCAGAAATCAGATACCTGATAATGGTCACTGATTGCATTACCTGGGCAGCCTGGCCATTCTTTTGTGATGGTAAATACTTAGTTCCTGAATCCAGGTCACAGGCTCACCCTATTCATACACAGATACGCCCTTAAGACAGGTTTTGTGAGCAAAGAGACAATGGGGAGGTTTTTCCATTTCCTCCCTCCTTGCAGAGAAACATTTGAGGTCAATTTGGGAGAGTCAAAATGGTTTCAGGACTGTCTTCCTGTACCGTTTCAGACATGTGGTTTATATATTTACTAGTATCATGAAGCCCGTTAAATTAACAGGTGCTAGAACAGTGAGTTTGATAAGGGTACTGGACCCCCGAGGCCAGAAGGAGCGCCCAGGAGCAGCAGCAGCAGGTGGTGGCGGCGAGGAGCACGGCAATCCCGCCCGGAGAACCCATTGCAGGCGTCGCACAGCCTCGGGAGGCTGCCCAAAGTGCCCTGCAGGGGGCTCCGACCACATTGGAGGGCAGCCGGCGCCGCCCTCTTGCCCGCGGCAGGGAACTTTCAGCCCCGCTGGCATTTGCCCTGGCGCATCCGCCCTCCTCCTCTCCAGTGCTCCGCTCTCCCCGGAAAAGGCAGCAGATACACCAGCAGGCGGCTGGCTGGGAAGCGTGTGGCGTGTGGGAGGGAAGTCCGCCTGATTGACAGAGGCACCACTGCTGCTGCTGCCGCCACCACCACCTTCGCCGCTGCACAGCCCAGCCTTGCCTGGCAGGCGGTGGTGGCGACGCCCCCCACGGCCGAGCGCAGAGAGGGAGGGAAGGCCACGGCCCCGCCGCTCCTCTCACGGGCCAGGGAGGGTTGTGAGGAGGCGGTGGAGGAGGCGACGGCGGACCAAGATGGCGGCATCGGGCTCCAGGGCCGCGGCGGCTGTGGGAGCTGGACTGGGCTCCTCAAAGGCGCCCTTCCTCCCCCCATTCACCTCCGCTGGCCTCCACCCTCACTTCCCCGACGCGCTGTCCGGCCGGGAGCAGCGGCTGGAGGAGGCAGAGGGGGGGGAGCGTGTGTGTGTGTGTGTGTGTGCGTCCAGTCTCTGCGTCCAGTCCCTGTGTCCGTGGGGCACATGCGCAGTAGCACAAACCCAGGGACACAGGGACTGGACGCAGAGACACAGGGACTTTATTATATAGGATGTATGTGTTTGCCTTGTACATTTATGAACATTTAATTTGAGACCTTAAATTCTTATAACATACCTTAATTTTTATAACATACCTTAAATTCTTATAACATTTCTGAACATGCTCCCTTGCTGCTCCAAATGCTCTCTAGAGGTCACCCCCTCTTCCTTCGGACCCCTCCTCAAAAGCCACCCCCTTTAAATCCTATGAATGGTTTATGTGTCTACTCAGAAGCCAGTCCTACTGAATTCAGTGCGGAGCTTACTCCTAGGTAAGGGACTGCAGCCTTGATCTTGCAGTGGGTCCGGCTGGAGAGCCATCGTGGTGCAATAGCTTCAGACTACCAGGACCTGGAGAAAGACCAGGGTTCGAATCACCCGCTCAGCCATGAAACACACGGGGGGGGGTGACCTTCCTCAGCCCAACCTACCTCACAGGTCTGTTCTGTGTGGATAACATGGGTGCTGACTCAGTGGCAGGCCTTTTTGGGAAATGCAGCTGCTAAGTATGCCCTGAAGCAAAGCCCCACCACGACCCCCAGAAAACCCTTCCTTCCTTCCTTCTTTTTAAAAATTGGGTTTTACATTTTTATCACAATCACATCATAACAAATACTACCAAACTGAATTCCCCACCCCCACCCCCCCTGACCTCACTCAACTTCCGTTTCTGGGTTTCTTTTACGTCTAAACTTCCCCTGCTTGCAATACTTACTTCAAAATTGTAAAACCCCTTTTTTCATGGCATTGAGGACAATAAGCATTTAAAATAAAAACAAGAGTTCTTTTAGCTGTGGGATTTGTGCATTATCTGTATTTGTATTATTAGGCTATCCGTCAGTTTGTTTTTATTCTGCTTTTATTCTGGTTTTTTTATCACTGATGTTCTGTAATGTAAAAATATACAGTATTTAAAAATTTTAAAAAAATGTCCAGTAGCGTAGCTGCTTAGAGACCAACTACCGGTAAGTTTGTTCTTGGGATGAGCTTTCATGTGCATGCACACTTCTTCAGATCTGAAGAAGAAAGTGCAAGCAGAACTTGCCTGACATCATCATCATCATCATTATTTATTATTAATTCAATTTATATACCACCCTTTATCAGAGGATCCAAGATTATATATATATATATATATATATATAATCTCGACTGTGTCAGATCAACACGGCTACCTACCTAGTTCTGTAATGTGTTTTTTTTAATGTTGTACACCACCCTGGGATCTTCTGATAAAGGGCAGTATATAAATTGAATCAAAAATAAATAAATAAATAAATAAATTATGATGTCAGGCAAGTTCTGCTTGCATTTTCAGTGCAAATGTACAGTTGCAAATTCTTGTGCTATTTTTATTACTGTTTTTACTTATTGCTTTAAAAAGAAAAGAAAAATACAAACCAGCAAGCCACAGAGGCCCATCTGCCCCACTTTGCCCCCACTCTTTTTTTTTGGAGAGAGCATGCGATATATAAACAAAGCGGCATTTCCCACGGAAGAGCAGCGAAGCCATGAAGTTTTAACGGAGCAACTTTCGCTACCAGGAGGGGCGGTGCAGGGAAGCCAGCTACGGCGAGTCTCCCAGGGCCGGGGCTCCAACGGCGGAACCGTCCGGGGGAAGAGGAAAGGCGGCGGCGGCGAAGGAGCCGGGCCGGGCCCAGCCGGGTTGCCATGGTTACCGCCCTCCTGGAGGCAGGCGAGGGAGGCGCCTGCGCGGAACGGCCTCCGACTAGGCCTCTCCTCCTCCTTCTAGCTCCCTCCGCGCCGCGGCTCCCCTTCCTTCCGGGCCGCGATGGGCGAGCTGGAGCCGGACTTGGCGCTCCGGGTGCTGGCGGAGGTGGAGGAGCTGGCCGAGGAGGTGATGGGCGGGAGGCAGCAGGTAGGCCTCGGGGCGGGAGGAGGAGGAGGGAAAAGGAGGGACCGGGCGCCCCCTTCCCGCCCCAGACATCCCTCACACCTCCCCCATCTCAACCGGCCCTCCCTAAAAAGTATGGGGCAGTTAATGGTTAAGCTCACCTTCATGGCAATGTTAGTCTCCCTCAGCTTCCAGGTGGGCGGAGGCTGCCTTAGCTGATATTATTATTATTATTATTATTATTATTATTATTATTATTATTATTATTATTATTATTATTATACTAAACCCCCCATGGGCTTTGTGTGCATCCCCTTCTTGTAAACCTGTGCTCCCTCCTCCGCCCCATTTGCCTTCAGGGGTGATGGGAGTTACAGTCCCACAACATTTGGACGTCCAACTGTTGTTATTATTTATTACATTTCTAATAATGTATCACTCATCATCATCATTATTATCAGTGCTATTTTTTCGTAGAAAAAGAGGTGCCGGAACTGACCATGAATGCCTCCCATGTTCGCTTGTTTAGGCAGGGCTGCCCAGGTGTTTAGAAAGTCGGCGTGTGTTTTTATTTATTTATTTACTTATTTATTTAGTCTTTTTTAGTCTTATTGTTTTAACTTTTTGGAAACTTCAGATTACTGTTGTTAATTTCTCCCAGTGATAATTTTATTGCTTTACTTTTTTTGTAAACTGCTTTGAGGGTGTGCGTTTTTTACAATCATAATTTTTGCTAACAAAATAAAAAAAAAATTCCTTCAGTAGCACCTTAAAGACCAACTAAGTTTTTATTTTGGTATGAGCTTTCGTGTGCATGCACACTTCATCAGATAATTTTTGCTGATTGTATTGATTTCTTACCTGCCCTTTTCTGTAAGGCCTTAGGAACAGTTAGAATAACATAAAAATACAATACTAGGATCAGGGGAGCGCTTGTGAACTGGCCTTCACTGTTATCTTGTTGTGACACACCCTGAAGGTCCCCCCCCCCAATTTTTCCCTTAGATTGTGGATCTGGGTCTGAAACAAAATCAGAACCGGGAGGCCCTGAGGGCCCTGAGCAAGGACATGGAAACTTCAGGTGAGAGGTCTTTTCGAACATCACAGGCTGTCTTTTGCAGTTTATTGTAATTGGCGACAGTTCTCCAGTGCCTTAGGCAGTAAGACTGTCTCAAGGCAAATCTTTAAAAATGTAGTATAAACACTGACAACTGGGAAACACTGGCCTGCGAGCGCTCCAGTTGGAGAACAGCCTTTACCAAAGGTGTCATGGGCTTTGAAGAAACTCGATCTCAGGACGCAAGGGAGAAACGTGCTAAGAGGAAGGCACGCTTGGCAAATCCACACCATGGTCAACTCCTGCCCGGAAACCAATATCCCCACTGAGGAAGGACGTGTGGATCCAGAATTGGCCTCCACAGACACTTACGGACCCATTGTTAAAACCGTGTTTATGGAAGACAATCTTACTCGGCTACGAGTGATCGCCAAAGAAGAAGGCAGTCTGCCTTGCCCAACCTGCCACCTGAGATGCTTATAAAAGGAGATGCCAGGGTTTGAACCTTGCACTTCCTTTGTGCGCATATCATTTGTGCTATTGTTGAGCCGATAGTCTCCTGTCCCTTTTCAGTCTGTCTACAGAAACCCATTGCTTCCCAGAAGCATATGGCACCTGGCAGTTTGAGAGCTCTGGTGTGTGGCCAGGTCTTCCTGTGTACCAGGGTTCCAATAATACCAATATACCGGGGCAACCTTGTGCTGTGCTGCTTGCTTTGTAAGTTTCTTTGTTAAAGCCGAACATAAATGTAACTTTCTCCAAGGACTCCAGATTTGGCATGTTTTCCTTGCAACTATCATGTAAATTACTTAAGGCTGACAGCTAAGGAGTTCCCAAGACCTCTTGCATGGAGAAGAGATTTGAACTTGGTACTCTGGCCACACAGGTCTGTTTACTAGTGAATGAAGTTCACATTTGTTCCTCCAATTTCAATGTCCTATATGCCTCTATGCTGAACCTAGATTGTCTTGAGACTCCTGTATTTTCTCTGATCTCCGCCTATTTTATTATTTACTGCTGGAACTATAACTGTAGATGCCACTGTAGGCATCCCAGAGCTAAACCTAATATAAACTGCCCCTTCCTAAGCCATTTTGAAGGATGCGATGGAAAGAAGTCAGATAACAGCAAGGGCAATGTTGTTATGTAGAATAACTTTTTCGTTTCTTCTTGAGCATATTTACTAGAGCAAGCTTATCAAATGCAGCTGTCTCCTTCATGCGCTGTAAGAGAGCCTAAGATGGTCATCCCAGCATTAAGTGAGAAACAAGCTCATAATTGTAGAAATGAGTAATTGGCTGCAGATGCTGCTGTAGAAGTTGAATGCACCGTGATTACGACAAGTTCCTATAAGGCCCGATACAGCGCAGGACCAAGTTACTTGACAGACTGCCTGACCTCTTCTGGAAATGTTACAACCGCTTTTTGATTTTGCCTTAGACTTTCTATATTTGTTAGGTTTCGTTTAAATTGCTTGCATTTGTATTGTTTTGGGATGTGGTACACTCGGGTGGGGGTGGGGGGATAATCTGAACACCTAGAAATGTGGTGCAGAGTTCTTGGAAATTTGAAATATGTCTTCAGCTCTGTGTTGGGCTGTCTCTTAATAATTAGATCCTTTTCCTCCACACCTGTATAAATAAATCACTTTATAAGGTCAGAAGAATGGCAGTTTCTCTTCTCTTCTTGGTATCTGCTCCATAGAGCAGACAGCAGAAGTTTCATAATCCTGCTTAGTAGCAGGACAGGGAATCAGCCTGATCCCAGACAATGCTTTTGCGTCATGAATTTTTGCAGTGCTGCTGGTAAACTATAAATGCTGATGCCAATACGGGAAACAGTGCAATAACTGTTGTGTTTAGTGATAACTTATAATAGTTACTGTTACATTTCACAAATTGCACTGGCTCCCTGCTCCCTCGCTGCCAGCCTTGAGCCTGCCCGTCCTATCCTAATGTTTTCTGGTGACACGTTAAGTTGGGTGACTAATGTCTGCCGCAAGTGGCAGCCGCGTCTCCTCTTCTCCCCGGGGAAAGATTGTGCTCAGCAAATTGCCTGGCTTCCCTCACACGCAGCAAGCCTTTTGCATTAATGAGGGCAAGGCGGAATAAACGTGCTGGGCCTGCGATGGTGCTTTGCTTCATGCCCATCTTAGGCCAGGCCTTTGTGCTGCATCTTTGTCCAACTACAGTGTCTGCTTTACCCCTCTTGTGGAATATTTCTCATTCTCGGGCAGCTTTTCAGAGTCCATTGACTTCCTCCCATCCCAGCCCCATTCAAGTGTAGTGCTAAAGAGACCGTTCTCTCAGCTCAGGGATTTCTGCTTGCCCAGTGGAACCATCTCCCCTCACTACTACCATTCCACGTGCTGTTCTGGGGGTTCTCCCAGCCCTCTTGAGTAGAGTTGAGGAGGGCACAGAGGGAGGAAAGGTGGGGTAAAGTCCTGTTGTGGTAGTGAGAATTCCCACGCTGACGTCCACTGGAACAACCATTTAGTTGAATACGGCTTCCAGTTTGGTGAGGGGTAGGGCAGATCTGGGTATATTTATTTTGTTAGGTGGCTGTTATAATGAGGAGACTTAGAAATGAGCCTGCTAAAGGTGTTCATGAGCTTTAGGCCAGGCATGGCCAAACTTGGCCCTCCAGCTGTTTGGGGACTACAATTCCCATCATCCCTGACCACTGGTCCTGTTAGCTAGGGATGATGGAAGTTGTACGTAGTCCCAAAACAGCTGGAGGGCCAAGTTTGGTCATGCCTGCTTTAGGTAACCAGGTAGGACCCGTACCAATGGATTCAGGTGACAAGCAAGGAGATTCCAGCTAAACATTAGGAAGAACTTTCTGACGGAAAGAGTTGTTTGGCAGTGGAAGGGACTTGCTCAGGAGTTTGTGGACTCTCCTTCCTTGGAGGTTTTTAAACAGAGATTGGATGATCATCTGCCATGGGTTTTTTAGTTGAGATTCTTGCATTGCATTGGGTGGGACTTGATGACCCTCGGGGTCCCTTCCAACTCTACAATTCTATGATTCTTTAATGCAGATTCATTTTCTTGTTTTCAGATAAAGTCATGGTTTGCTTTGGGAACATGTTTGTGCAGTTTGGGAAAGCAAAAACCAGGGACATGTTGCAGAGAGGTAAGAGCCCAGTTACGTTCTCTGTCATCTGCTTGGAAAAATCTGTGGTTTTGAGAGCCAAGTCGATTTGCAGTTCATCATCTTGGTTCCCTTGTCATAGATTCTGCCATCTTGGCAGCTTTGTGCTGATGTAGTAGATGCCATCTGAGTGCATGCTAGCTTCTAAAGTTTTGTCACCCTGCAATTCTGAGGCATGTCAACCAGCTTGATATCATTTAAAATGAAAGCTGAGATTCTCAAGGTTGGGGGATAATTGTCCCCAGGGGCAAAGGGGGGGAAGAAGCTGAGCAACTGGCCACTGAAGGGGGAAGAGGACTTTGTCAAAAAGCCTTACTGAAATCAAGATACACTATGTCCACAGCATTCCCCTGATCCCCTAATAATAATAATAATAATTTATTTATTTATACCCCGCCCATCTGGGGTATAAACTGCTAACAGACCAACCATTTAATTATCTGCTCAGGGACCTTTCCTGGTATTGATGTCAAGCTGACCAGTTGGTAGTTACCTGGGTCTTCTTTCCCCCTCTTTTTGAAGATGGGGATAACGTTGTATTAGCTGTGTGTTTTTCTAGAGAATCTAAATTTAAATAACAACAACTTTTGAGGCCTAAAGTGACGGAAGCAAATCAGCCAAATTGTACATTACACAGAGCCCCTGAACTTTCACCCAGCCAGCCTTGAGGGGAAACCCCATCCTCCTTTCAAATGCAACTGTTTTATTTATTTGCAAAAATATTTTTATACTGTTGTATCATAGAAATATATCACAGCACTTTACAACAATGTATTGGTTTAGTATTCGTGTAATTAATACTAGTAGTGTACAGCAAAATCCCTGTGTTGGAATTTTATTGAAATTGTTGGTGTACAAGAGATGTCCCCAAATTGTTGTGTTTAGTTGCAGTTGCGGAAATAAAAATCTTTGGCTTGTAGTCGCCAGTGAGATGTAATTCATACTGGTTTAAACTGAAGCTTAAATGGGTGTATGTAATGTGTTGAAAGTGGGGCGGCATCTTAATACAAAACGAACGGCGAGCTTTCCAATGCGGAGAAAGAGCCCTTCTACCACAGTGCTTGCAACTGAGAGACGAAGCAGGGAGTAATATGGGTTAATTCAGGTAGTGAGTCTTAAATTCCAGGTGACATGTCACACCCTCTGCTTTTTCTCCAGATCAAGAACTCCTAGATGAAGAAATAGCCAAGTTGCGGAAGGAGTTGAAAGTGAAGGTCAACCGTCTCTTGGAAGCTCAAGGTATTTGCCAGACAGGCTGGAATAATGTGGCTGCGTTTGATGGGGAACAGTGGGTTGGTTGGGTCTTGATCAAGTGCTCAGGGCTTAGAAGTTGCCTTCTTGCCTCCACTCCATGCCATCTTGATCAACAATAGTGGTTTGGGATAATCATATTGGTTTGGGGTAAGCAGGATTATTCTTTTAAGAACAGGTGTACACTTATAAATATCTGAGAATAGGCTGGTTCAAGTCTACTTATTGGGGTGTTGTCTGTAAGCTAAGCAAGGGGTGGAGGAGGTGTAGTGGACGCTGAGGCGAGGCAGGGTAATTTTATTGGTTTAGTTTAGATCTTGCCCTTCATCTCAAAGGACCTCAGGGCAGCAAACACAACAACAATCAAACAAGAGAAATACAACAACCATGCAACGCTCTGAAAACAGTGATCTCAGGGACAATGTCTTTCAACCATCAAATGTCTGGGTGAACAGGAACATTTTGAGATTTTCCCTGAAAGTCAGTAATGAGGGAGACAATTGCACCTCATCCTGGAGGGCATTCTACAAATGGGGAACTGCCACTGAAAAGGCCCTGTCACTGGTCAATATCAACCAGGCAGCCATGAGACCTGACAGAGACCCAGAAGACCTTGGAGCTTCCCTACTGCTGGGGAGTGCTCTTGAACAGCCTACTTTGTGGTCAAAGTGTTTCCTCCATGGAATGAGACAATTGTAAGAAAAGGCTTCTGCCGAACAGCAGCAACAACATTTCTTGTACCATGCCCATCTGACTGGGTTGCCCCAGCCACTCTGGGTGTCCTCCAACAAAGTATAAAGGAAAGCTATAAATGAGTTAAAAGTTTATAGCATTTACAGGATTCTGGATCAGAATCCTAGTGTGAGGTAGGGAGGTTTTCACCTTGGCCACCCCTGCAGCAGTCTCAACCTGGGATCAGGCCCCACATACCTACTGTTTGCACTGGAGTAAATGCTCCCATTTCTGCCAATCGAAGCTTTTCTTTCAAGGCAAATAGCAGGATTTCTTTTGGGGAGGGGAGATCCGATTTGGGATCGCAGCATGGAGCAAAAGGTTTTAAACTTCCATTGTGGGAGGAGGGGCATGGGGTTCCCCCCACCTGCCGTGTACCTTTTGAAATTCATCCACACAATGGTTTAGCTGTGTGAAGGGTGCATCACCT